>NC_059495.1:5506238-5814735 GCF_018139145.2 Gymnogyps californianus
TGGCTTTCCTGGAGCCCATCCCATTTCTGGCAGCTTTCTCGCTGTCTCTAGGAGAAGCTGCGGTGCACAAGGCTTGGCGAGGAGAGAGGCGGCTCAGGATAACACCAAGAAACGAGGGGGTCCTGCCTCCTATTTGCAGGAGTCTTGCAAAGCACCCGAAAAAATGTCATGGGGCTCCCCAGCTGGGACATCTACCGCATCCCCTCCCAACCACAGGCCCCTGCGTGCAACCGGCATTGCGCTGCAGGCGAGAGCATCCCCGTCCCCAGCTAAACTCGAGGCACCCCGCTTTCCTCCGGATTTGTCTGAAAAACAGCTGCTGGCGGCCAGGACCGTAGGGTCCCTCTGGCTGCAAATTTAAACCCAAAGGCTTTCTCTGTAGGACAAGCTCTTAAGAAGCAATTGCAATCCAAAGCGTTAAATGGCTGTAACCTCAGTTAAGCTGTATTTCAGCCGCATTAAGAAAATATCCCTAGGATGGGAAGCAAGTGGCATAATGGCATTAGAGTGAAAAAATAAGCATCAAGTGCCGGCTAAATCCATGCCCAGTGCTGGCAAGAAGTCACGGGGATCTGGGAAACTTTCCCTTCTCCCTGCGTATCCCTGCACGCGACTCTCGGCAAGCCCAGACACCGTCGCTGCCGTGGCTTTCTGCGAACGGGGGATATTTTCCTTCCCCCGGGACCCCCTGACCCCTCTTCACCCCCCGGAGCCATCCGAATCACGGCAGGGTGAAGCTCGCTGTCGCCTCTCCATCATCTTTAGCCCGTCTTTATTTTTTCAGACACGCTATTTTCCAGCCCAGTGGCCTTGCTCTGTCCCTCATGTTTTATGGCACTGATGTCTCCATTTCTGGAGGATCATTCGCAATATTGCGGCTTATTGAGAGAAGCCGGGGAAATGCATGGGCGGTGAGATGGATGGGCTCGGCACGGCCAGGGGGTACGGGGGGCTGGTGAGGATGCTGCTAGTCCGGGGAGGGGAGCTGGGGAGCTGGGGGCCGTGCCAGGAATTGCAGGGACGGGTGATGCTGGCCTCCGGGCACTGGGAGGGACTGGGAACAGGGAGATTGGACAACGGGCTGAGCTCCCTCGCTCGAGCCCATCGTCCCCTCTCCAGGCCCCGCTATGGGCACTGGGAGGGCAGCGAGAGGCATTGCTCTGTAAGGGAAAAGCCATTTTAAATATCAGCAGCGTATCACAGGAAGGGGAAAAAACCCATGGGCTATGGCATTGCTCTGGCTTTAAATTATACTGTAGGAGGATAAAAATAAAAGAGAGGAAGACAGAGAGAGAGACCAGGAGAAAAAAGAATTGCCATTGTTTTACCAAGCAGATGGGAAAGTTCAGGGGATCAGAAAAAGACTATTATTATCTTGACTTGACTGAGAGAAGATGGGAAAGGAAGAGACATTTTTTTCCCCTGCAGTGAGGAATGCTGTGGCAGAAGTCATTTCAGCAAAGAGTCGGGAGGAAACGGTGCCATCGGCTCCGGGCAGCGCCCGGCCTGGGCACGCCACCGGGATTTGGCTTTTCGTCCCCTTTCCCCCCGGCAGTGCCGCCGCATCACGCGCCGCTATTGCAAGGACGGGCAGGGCGAGGGGGTAACCGGGGCTCGCGTCCCTCACCGCCTCCAGCTGCGGCAACGTGCCCGGCTGTGCCGCCAGATGTGCCCGCTGCCAGTGGTGCTGCAGCGGTGGGGCAGCCCTCCGGGGCACCGCCGGCCCCCCGCCTGCCCAGCCTCCTGGCAGGACCGCCTGCCCCAACTACCCAAACTCCTGCTGCCCTGCCCCGGAGCCACCGTTCAGTTTGCTACAAACCGTTGAAGAACACGCTAAATACAAAACAAATCTCCCCAGTTTTCCTGCTGGCCACGTAACCACGAGCAGAACATGATCTTTTTCCCCCCCCTAATTCATGTGACAAGGGCTCTTTTTCTGTGTGCAACGGTGCCTGCAACTCTGGGGCTATTCAGTGCTGTTCTTTAGCTTGGTACGGGGCAGCCGAGCAGCTCCGGCTCGCGAGCACGTTTCACCTCCTTGCCCACACAAGCGCAGCAGCGTTTCTCAGCCTCACCAGAGACAAGGAAACTCTCTTTCTACCCGTGTTCAGGCTAGGGGAAGGGCACAGCCTCAAAGCCTGCGGCACTGGCCAAGCACAGACACCAACAACTGATTTACAAACCGGAGCAGACGCTGGTGCAACATCTTCCCTGCCAAGTATCAAGGTCATGAGACAGGGAAACGAGGAGGTGGAGCGCAGGTCTGCTCTGTCGGAGCATCCTTTGCCCACCACGTCCCTCCTTACAGTCAGTCACTTCGCCGCTCCTCGACTTTTCTCCCTTTCCCTCCAGCATATTTTGCATGGTTGCTTTCTCTCCTCCCCCTTTCCCTCTTCCTCTCTCCGCCACGTGGTCCTTCCCTCGGTCCCTAGACCTCGCCTTGTCACCTTTCCTTCTCTGCACCCACGTCTTTCCCGCGCCCCCGGGACATGGAGAGGGGCTGGCAACCCGCCCTGCCTAATCCTGCGGCTACCAACTCCTCGGGCACTTAATATTCACGACAGAGAGAAACATTTCACGGCAAATTGGACGCACATTCAACTGGAAATGGAAATTTTATGACTCTTCTCACTCTGTGCCGCAGATTACACCAGCTGAGAAAACATGGAAGCAAATGAACAACCTGTGAACTGTAAAGTATATTAATAATGAAATCACAGCCCGGGAAATGAAGGCTTTATTCTGTTTATATTCTGCTCCATTAATAGAGAGCGCCCGCGCTAGCTCCACCCCATTAGCCGGCAATCTGCGCCGAGGAAGAGCGCAAGGACGGCAGAGGAACGGCGGCGGGGGGCAAAAACCTCCTTCCCACCGGAGCAAGCTTCGCAAGGGCAGGAGTTTGGCTCAAAGCATTTCCTCGCGCTGCCTCCACCGACGGACGGCGCGGGCAGGCGAACACGGGGGATGTCTTTGGCCTCGGTGCCCTGCCCCGTGCAAGCTCGGCGAGCGGAGCAGATGTTACAAGGGAAGGAAGGGAGCAAATGGCGACGCCAGGAAAAAGAAAGGCACAGCTTTGGGGAGAAATCAGCTCCAACGCTACCAGAAGCCCCCAGCAAGGTGCCGGCACCAGGAAAACCAACCACGTGCAGCCTCGCGGCAGAGCCGCGCTTCCTCCCTGCGCTGCTCATTCCCATCGCCCGCCTGCTGGGGTTTGAACATCTCCACCACCTCTCCGGGCATCCTTCCCACCCCTCATCACGACGTCCCGTCCCTCCGGGAATGGAGTTACCCCACTTGTGCACCCGCAGCCGCGAGGCCACGCTGATGGCTGCGGGAGAGCGGCGGCAGAGCGAGCCGGGCTAGCGGGGCTTGGGCAAATAAATATTGCGGTGCTATTGCCCCACAGCCAGCCCTGCCCTTGGCTCGGCAGACCCGGGCCACATGTGAAGCAGCCCAGTCGGGCTCTCTCCTCCCTGAAAACAACTGCGGCGGCTTATGCAAAGCACATCACGGGAGCTAAAACGAGCCGGAGCCGAGTTTTCTATAGCTGAAGCGACCTGGTGTTGACAGAATGGGGACGCGTTTCCACAGCTCAGATTTTTATAATAATACCTCGGGGGAGTCGCTGGCAAAGTTTGGCCCAAATATAATTAGTTTGCAGAGCTATTAGGGGCTGATAAAAGGTTTTAATTTGTGTGGAGATCTCTCGAATCTCAGACACTCCCGTCCCTTGCTCTTCCCCACGCCAGCCGAATGAAAGGCGAGTCCCAGGCAGGGAGCGAGCCGCCGACACAAAGCCACATATTTACCGGGGAAGGAGGGAGCCCCGCTCAGCGCTGAAGAAGAGACAGAAAATCCAGCAAGCTGACACCGGCGGCGTGTCGGGTTTTGTCCGCCTCGTCCCACCACGCCAAAGAAATAACTAACATATCCTCTTCTTTCCGCGGTTAGCCGAGGTGCTGCTGGGGATGGAGAAAAAGGATGCCGGCGTGGGCGATGCTGCCGGCGGTGTGAAAATCGCCGTCTCCGCACAAAGCCGGAGCGCAGGATGCTCGGGCGGGGGGCGGCAAGGGCGTTATCCCGGGCAACGGGAGTGAATAGAAACTTCCCCGCTGCCCTAACCCGGTCCTGCCGCCGCTTTGCGCACGCAGGGCTGACGAGGTTGTCACGCAAACGGGTCAGCTCAGGCGCGACGAAAAATAAATCTCCGATATTCTTACTAATACGGCTTTGTAATGTGGTGCCAGCTCCCTCGCGCCGGGCACGGCAGCAGCGCCGATCGGGGGCCTTTTGCAACACCACAGCGGGTCTCGCCTTTGCGGGAAAGGTAGCCAGCGACCGATGGGATAAGCCAAAGGATAAAATTTGGGGATGCGGGCAGAGCTGCCTGCTTTTGCCCCCGCAGTAGGGCAGGAACCGGCAGCATCGCTGCTGCACGAGAGCGACTGGCCCACCCGCTTTTCCCTGCGCTGCGATAAGGAGTTGAGCACGCTCTGCCTCTGGCAAGGAGGGAAAGCGTGACATTGCAAAGCTATGTTTAGGGAATATGCTGAAGCAGAGAGGGTTTTGGGTTTTTTTTACCCTCCTTTTCTTAAAGGAAAGACATTGCCTCATTTGTAGCTGGTAGGGGTCTTGTTATTTTTGTACCAAGATGCATATTTTAAAGGCGGCTATGCCAAATATACAAACAAATCAGCTCAGAGAATTCATTTCCACCATGCGGGGAATCAAAAATATTACTTTTATATATATACACGTGCAAGTACATAATCTCCCATTGCTGAGAAAGAGCAGGAGGAACCAGAGCACATCAGTGGAAGGGAAATGCTAAAAGGAGCTACCCACAGCCAAGCGCTTAGCACATGGCATGCTAACCGTGCTCGAGTCACTCCTCGAGGAAAGCAAACCCTGGAGCCCGTGATGCAATGCCACCGGATTCTGGCTCCTGCTGGGCCGGATCCTGCTCCCAAGGGAGCTGATGGAGAAGCTGCTGGCACTCAAGGGGCTAAATATTCACCCTGCTCCTGGCAGGATCCCGTTGCTGGTCACGGCAACCGTCTACATGTTTTGCAAGCGAGCCCTGGCAATGCCAGCTGCCAGCTTCTCCTTTACCTCGACCAGGCACAAAACTAGCGTCCATCTCAAAGTCCTGCTTCTCCAAGAGCACTGCAACCTATTTATTTGCACCCCACGCGATGCAAACGGAGCCGGGCCACCGGTGACCCTCTTCCCGGCCGACCTGTCCAGCGCGCGCTGATTAAGCGCGCATCAAAACCGGTGGCAGATTTACAGGTTAACAGTGATTTAGTGGAGTGCACCGCAGCCAAATTAATGCCGGCTATAATGTAGTTTACCTCATTAAACAATGCACACCAAGATCCTGTCTGTTGTAAAACAATTGGTCTCTGAAGCCTAGTGTTCATCTTCCAGGGTTGCTGGGAGATAATAAATGGGTAATATTCCGGCGATAATGGTAATGGAGTCACGGCTCAGAGCTAATATTATGGCAAAGCAGTAATTATTTCAACAGTAAACAAGGGGACGGTTGAGCTGCCGACAGGATTGGAGCCGGTTGAAATGCTTCAGTTAATTTAGCTGGAGCCCAGGCCTGCAACTGCCTCCTGGAAGGAGGACGAGGTGCTTGGCCACCGAACGAGTCGGACGAGCCTCCGTGAGACACATGGCCACTACGAGACCGGGGGGACGCATGCAACAAGGTGAGGTGGGACATCACGTATAGCATGGTGGCCAACCCAACCCAACGCTGCAGCTCAGGGCTGGCTCTGTGCTCCATCATACAGCCACGACAGGAGGACTCGCGTCCCGTCTTTGAGACACCGCTTGTGTTGGCTCACACAACGTCTCAAAAGGAGACAAGAGACAGTGCAGAAACACAAGACCCAGGGTGAGCACAGAAGCAGCCTTACACAAACCATCTGCTCTCTCCGAGAGATGTTTCCCCGTTAAAAGGACCAGCAGAGAGCAGGGCTCTCCGGTCTTCAGTTAATTAGGTGACTTGAGGCAGGGTTAAAGGGAGCGTTCTTGCGGGACGCTGAGATGATCACTGCGAGGGACAAGGTGGCACAGAAGCAGGCGGAGATTTTCCCACCCGAGTGGATTCCCCTTCTCTCTGTGCCTCCCGGCCCGGCTCCAGATCTGATGTCTGACCTACAAATATCCCCTGCCTCCGGTCCAGAGAGGATCCTGGAAAGGTGAAGACAGCAAGCGATGTGCTTAACGGACAAACCTCTGACAAGGGAGGATGTGTCCCCTTCCCAGGGACAAGCAACTCTTCAAGCTAGATTTTTTTTTTGCAGTCACTTGTCCCCTTGTTTTAAGCCCCGCCAAGAGCCAGAGAGAATCAATATATCCAAATATACCGGACTTCTCCCAGAGTCCCTTCGCTGGTTTGCTGCTGATGTATAGACAGATGATCTCATGAGACCTCTGCCACATTAGGCCACCGTGCCTCATCTATCTGAAGTGCATATACGAGCTGTGATTACTACCGCGTCTGAGTGCCTCACATCTTGAATGTATTTATCCTCCCATCGGTCCTGCGAGACAAGGGACTGCTATTGTACCTCTTCCAGGGAGGACGCGGAGGGCCACAAAGGTTAAACGGACTGATTACAGAGGATATTCGGGATGCGGCAACGTCGGGATCATCCTCCGAGCATCTCCCCTGTCTCGTGCCTCTGCCTCGCGAAGCACCAAGGCGGCACCTACCCCACAAATCACAGCTTGGACTCAGCTCAGGACTCTGGTTCCGCATGGGATCTAGCTTTCAGCACCCAGCCTAATCCTGAGATTAATGAGAGATTCCCGCTATAAAGACCTCTCGATCAGACCTCTTACAAGTAAATACACCATCAAGCCAAACCGTAACGTTTTCCTACCCTGGCAGCCGCTGTCTTAAGCCTTACACCAGAATCCATCATACTACAGCAATAATCAAAAAGCAATTAGACAAAACCATGGCAGAAAAGTCCATCAAGGGTCGTTAAGGATGACGACTTGGATGCAGCCGCTGGCTCAGGATGTCTGCGTGTGGCAGACCGGTGCTGGCCAGGCGGATGAACCAGTGGACGCATCCCCATGCGCACACCTAGTTTTTACACCCTTTCCTCGTGCCCCTGGCCCCGTCACGGCGGGATAACCGCACTTGCCGTCTGACCACAGAGCCCTCATCATTACTGCTAAGCCGTGCCTGCTCCTCCTGGGACAGAGGCTGCCGAGCCCTCGTCCCTCCTGGGAGAGCCCTCACTTCAATTCCTTGGCATGTTTCCCGAGCTTAACGGGAGGCATGACGAGTCCTGTGCCTGCAGCGTGGATAAATATCCCCCGGTTAGCTCAACACGGTGCCGCTCGCTCTGCTAGCGAGCAGCTCCGCACGCTTTGGCGTCGCCCTGTGCCCGGCAGCTCAGGACACCGCGCTTTTTCCTAACCAAGAAATCCCAGCCTTCGTCCGCCGGGAGATGAAAACCGGCCTGACAACATGGCAATCGCCATGACAACATCAGTTACCCCCCAAAATAAATAAAAAGCCCAGTAACTATGGAAACACCTGAGTGACCAAAACCAGACTATTAACTAGAAGACCCCTCTGCAAGTTTACAGATGGCATCGGCACTGCGAGGCCGGGGACTGTAATATATCTGGACCACGGTTATCTACATCCTTCTCTCCCTCTTTGCCCTCCTCCCTCCCTCCACCCTGCTGAGGATGCCTCTCTCGACTGCCGTCCTAATGGTCTTGGCACCACTGGGGTGCCAAGGGGGGATGGAGCCGCCCCGTCGCACGCCAGAGCTTGGCTTCCCGGTACGGTTTCGGTGAGCTGCATGTTGAAGCCCCGGTGCCTGGCAGCTCCGGTGGCAGTCGTGCTGCCAGCTGGAGCATCCGAGCCCAGGGCAGAGCCCCAATGCAGTTAAAGCCTCCTCCATCGAGGCAGAAGAAGCTGTGACTACACCAGCTCCCCTTCTTGTTCCACCTCAACCTGTTCAGCTGAATTAACAGGAGTTGCCGTGGGTGAGTACAGCATTACTGGGAGAAGAAATAAAAAAGGACAGAGAGGGGTGAGGCAGAGGGACAGAAGATAGGCTGTAACACCTCTTGGTTGGACTGGCCACGGGTTCACAAAACCCTTCTCCAGAGCCAGCATCCTGCTTTTGCTCACGGCAGGAGGATGAGGATGGGCACAGGTAGGGCCGGCCGCCGTGCAAGGCTCTGAGCGGTGATGGAGGCACCGACAGGGCCAGGACTCGTGCGATTCACTAGCAGAAAACTCTCTTGCTCAGGTTCACTCAGCTCTTGAGTTATACAGTGAAAACGCTCTCCTCCTCCCGGCTGCGGGGAACTCTTCCAGCCCCCAAACCAAACAGAGCCTCAAAAACAGGCTTAACGGTTCCCATAACATGGCAACAGCTGCAGAGGCGAAAATTCAGCAGAGCTTACCAGACCAAGCCGCTGAACTCATATTGCACCGGACCAGAGCAATGCACGGGTGAGAAAACAGCCGAGCGGTCAAGGGAGCTAGGAGTGGCTGGAAAAGGGTCTTGAGTGAGATCAGTCACCGGGGAGCCGGGCTGCTCTCGGTGTAAATCCTCTGAAGGACCCGACCGCATGCTCCCCTGGTGAGCAAACACTCTTATTTGCTTCATTTCCCACCAAGAGCCGCACAGTAGGCTTACAGCTGCCAAGAAAATAATAAAGCCCGTGAAGTGCCTTTGCACAGAGCAGCACTCGCCGGCGTGAGCATGGGGACCGGCTCCTTCAGCTAGCGGTCTGTCCGTGCCTGGCACAGACAGCACTATCAAAGCCTCTCCCCAGCGACATAGGTGAGAGCCGCTTACCCATCCGCTATGTAAACCCTTAAATTATGCACCAGCTTTCCCTTAACCAATTCTCCCTCGTCCCTTTTCTCCACCACTCCAAGCGAGATGGAGAAAGACGGCGAGAAGGAACAGGAGGTGGCTTGCTTGAGACTTCCCCGGGGGTGAGCGGCGAGGCAGACCGACACCCGAGAGAGAGGCCGAGAGCTAGCTTGGGGTCCCCGCTCGCTCCTGGCTCTCCAAATCAAGAGTATATCCTACTAGGGAAAGGGTTACCGTCTCGGCATCTGCTATAGCACCTCTGCGCACCTGCCCTGGCTCTTATTTCAGTCCCCACGCCTCCAAATCCTCGTCTCTCCTATGCGCGCCGAATGCAAAAGGAAGAAGCAGAGGTCCCCCTTGGTGGCTTGGCAGACCCAGAGAGAGAAACAGAGGAGCTGCCTACAGAGACAGGCAGCCGACAAAGTTGTCTCGGGCCACCTCTGGGCTCAGCACCCTCCATCAGCAGGAGGCCAGACTCAAGTAAATCTCTGTGATCATTTGTTCCCTTTGAGTTTTGAAAGCAGAATGCCTAATCACGGCCAAAATCAGGTAAGAGCTGCTGCTGCAAATTACGCAGCGCCACAGGTAATTTCTGATTAGCTCACTCTTCCTCTCCTGGTGCATCCTCAGTTTCCATAGCAGCTAAGTCCTAAGTAAAATGGAAACATCTGGTTCAAGCGCAGGTAAAGATTCCCTGGGGAAAGAAACCTGCTGGATGGCAGCAAACACAGAAAATAGCCCTCGCAAAAGACAGAGGCATCATAAGCCGGGAGCCTGGTTTAGGAGAGGATGGATGGCGTGCGGGAGAAGGCAGCGAGGGGCACGGGAGCGGGAGAGGAGGGTCCTGGGGGAGGCAGGAGGGGATGCAGGGAGGAGAGCGGGGCTGCAGGGAAAACAAGATGCATGTGAAAAACAGGCGGCGAGGAGGTTGAGCGAGACAAAAACACATTGTCAGGGTAGACAAGGGGAAGAGGAGAAAGAAGAAAAGGCTTCAAGGTGGGAGCACGCGGACTGCGTCAACCATAAATGCCGCCTGATGGTGACAGCTACAGTGACAGCAACTTTGATGCCATGGATAGATGCTCGGGGCCGGAGAGGAGCACACGGATCTGCGCCCTGCATTTCATCATTCATCCACACACAGACCCCGACCGAAGGCCACCGTCTCAGAGGCACGACCACCTAAGACGGATAAGCCAACACGTGCACCGGAGGGGAATGGTTTTTACGGAGGCTCCTGTCAAGGGAAGGGGCTGAGATGCCGCCGACTCAGCTCGCTCTCTGCCTGAGCTATGGAGAGTGATGGATCTGGCCCAGCAGTTTGCTACAGTGCAGACAAATAGCAAAAAAATCAATGGAGCTGCGCCGAGACACCGCAGCCATCATCAGGCAGCTGAACAGAGAGAGCAGACGCGGCACCATCCATCAGTGCCGCCACTGCATCGTCTCCTTCGGCTGCTGGACAGCCCTGCCGGGGCATCCCCAAGGAGAACTTGAGGCAGTCGTCTGGGACAACAGCCCACCTTGGTAAAACCTCAGGGGAAAAATGACGGAGGTTGAACTGAAGCGCTTAGACGGGATCAGAGGATCAGAGCCAGGCGCTGCCCCTTGGCCGGATGGCTCATCCCACCCAAAGCCCCCAGATCTCACCCCCGGCTCACCGGTGAGAACCTCGCAGCCTCCTGGGAATAACAAGGGCAGCAAAACGCAAAGCAAACGCCAAAAAGCAGCTGGGAAACGGTTTTGAAATAATATGCTCCCGAACGGGCACGTATGGGAATTTGCTTCCCAGCAGTCACACCCACGCAGTTCTGCTCAGGTTTTGCTTACCAATTAACAAGGCCACCAATTAATGCTTCATGTGTTTTCCTGCTTGTTTGCACTCTTTACAGTCCTCCTTTGAAGCAACGTGCGAGAATTCCCCGAGAACTTTACAAAATAGGGCCTGACAAGCACACTCAATCCCTAAGCACGACAACCCCCACCTGGTACCTACTGCCAGTCCTCCACACAAGCAAAACCATAAGCTCCTCTCCCAGACCACCAAGATGGATGTTTCTCCACCAGAGTCATCAACTCCTGCGTTAAGTCACGTCTTTTCGGGGCACATCACCTTGTGTTTGCAACTGAAGTGCCACGCGAACCAGCCAACGACACCTCCCCAGCCGCTCGCAAATGGCGCTGTGCCCTTCCCAGAATATTTCTGGTATCGTTCGCGTCTTACCTTTGGGCGAGATGTGTCTCCAGGTGATCGTTGGATCTGGCCTGCCCGTGGCTATGCAGGTGAGGCTGACGTTGCCGCCCTCGTTGATGGAGATGTCAGAAGAGATCTCGGTGATTTTCGGAGACACTGCAATGAGACAAAGAGGGAAATGAAAATGCAACCGGTTCTGCTCCAACTCAAGTCTCAAAATGTGGGTGAAGGAGGCTGAATTTCCTTCCTCCCCCTCAACAAGCTATGCGGTAGCCCATCAGTCTCATCTGACTTGACAGGAACACACAGGGGAAAGGGGGGGCAGAGAAGACAGCGTTGAAGTGGGAAGAAATTGTAGCCAGAGGGGATTCAGTCATTTTAGGGAGGCTCGAGACAGCTCCTCCTCAGCACCTCCGTGGTGTGCGAGACGGTACTTCTTCCCCACCCCGCTTCCAGTACTCATCCTGTCCTCCCAGCCACGACGAACCCTTTCCAGCAGAGCTGCATCCTACCGAGAAAACACCATCCACTCCCTTCAAACTCCCCCAAAGGCAGCAGTCGCTCCTGGTGCAACAAGAGCAACCCAGAGCATGCACGGGGCTTGCAGCTCTTTCTGCAGCTGTGCAGGCTCTCTGTCATGCCCTTGCAACCAGAAAAGCACCAAGAGGAGCTGGGCATGAAGACGACAAGTCTACCGAGGAGCCTCTAAGGTCTACCGCCATGCAAAGGAAGGGGAATTCAATCGGGATGAAAGCCATCCCTCTGCATCGGCGCTGCCATCGTGAACACTCAGAAGGAAGTCGGACACAAGGGGCTCAGACCAAAGAGAGGACACGCATACAGGACGGGGGGTGATGAGAAGGGGAAGGGATGAGGAGCAAGCAGGGAGCGCTCGGCCCCTGCTGCTGCGTGAGCGGAGGACGCGATGCGGCTGCCAGGGAGGGCTGGGGTTTCTACGAGCTCTACGGCAGGGCTGTATGAGAAAAACGATCGGCTGCTGTTATCAGCCTGCACCTGCAGACCATAATAAAGACCATCACCTTCCTCGGTTTATTTTTTTTTTTTCCAGGCCATTCTCCGGAGCCTAGCAGCGGATTGGCACCCCGCTGCGGCGCTTTGCAGGAGAGTCACAAATCACTCGCAAGGCATCCTGCTCCTTCCACCCTCCCTGGGCGAGCCCCATTCATCGACCCACTTGAAGCTGCGGCCCAGACCATTGCAACACCCCTCCTTCCTGACTTGGACCCCACTCCCGAGCACCCCTTCCATGCTTCTCCCCACCTCCCACACCTTCCCGGGGCTGCGCCGAGCCGGAATGACTGCAATGGCCTTGCACGCATTGCCTCTGCTGTGCAGGTAAGTAATTTATTGATCCGTAAAGCACTCCAAGATGCTCTGGAAGGGATTATGTCATGCCAGTGCCGTGCAATAAAATAAAAAATGATGGATTTTTTGTGAACATGAGGGTGATTTAGGGTTTGTAGTTGGAAGTGTAGTTAAAGTACATTTTAAGTGGAAATCAAGGTGGGTAATGAATTATTCTCTGTTTTGAAGGGCTTCGGGGAGTTCATTTTTTTGCTGCTCTGGGCACAACGGCAAATCTGCTAATCATGCACTGGAGGACAACTACAGATCAGACACTCCCAGAACAGTGGGGGCTCTGGGGCAGGACAGTGGAGGGCATGAAGACGACACCGAAAGAAATATTAATATGCATCAGTGTCATTAAGCCCAGCATAAGGGGACAGCACAGGCCTCCTGGGACCACCTGCCCGCACGGAGCTGGGAGATGCTCTGCCAACAGCCAGGTAGTCCATTGAGGAGATGCAATTAATTACAACGGCGCTACGATTGCCCCGCCGTGTTCCTGGTGAGGCTGGGACCGCTAGCCAGGAAAACCCGTGTGGGCTTTAAAAAGACCGAGCTTACAGTCTGGACAACAAAAATAGGCCAGGGAGGTATTACCGTTGCCATTTCAGAGAGGTGGAAAGAGACAAGCGGAGGCGCAGTGAATTGCCTGCCATCGCCCGGGAAGAAGCAATAGCTTCCAGCTGTAAGTCCCAACAAAACTAGAGCAATATCTATCATCTTCAATGCGATGCTCGCTAAATCACAGAGGAAGCTTTCTGATGTTTTTAACTACTGAATCCACATCAACCCAATTCAGCTTGTTTTGCAGAGCTCACCGAGACTTTAAAAAAAAAAAAACAAACCTCAGACTTTGCACCGCAACTCCGGTACCGCACACACGGATTTGCACCCTCCCAGGCGAGAGACAAAAATCTGTAATCAAATCAACTGACCAGATTCTAAAACGTAATTAAAATAAATTAAAAGTGGATTTCCCGAAAACATGAGCATTACATCCTCCTCCTCCTCAGCAACACAGCAGGAGATTTAAATTTTGCTCAGACTAAGCAGAGGAGGAGAGACGATTGCGTTGCTGCTTGGCCGGGCAATGGGAGACTTTGCAACTCTCTCCGACAAGTGCAAAAGCAGCTCGAGCCGCTCGTGTGCCGGGGAAAAAGCCCACCATTCCCCGGCGAGCTCGGGACATGCTCGGGGAGAGGCAATTTACCGTGGCCCACCTGGGACGGGATGAGGCAGGAATGGCTGGGAAGCAACCCAGAGCGACAACGTCAGCAAAGTCGTTAGCTAACCCTTAAATTAAATGTGCAGTGGTAGGATTTTACACGACAGTTATTGTATGCTAATTAAACGTTTGAATAATTAACCACACGAACTATTTAAAATGCCTTTCTGGAGACTGAACAGGTATGTCGTAAGCCTTTTACCACACTAGGGAGGGAAACCTTAATAAATAAGTGATCACAAGTATATATTTAATATTATTTAATGGTCACCGGTACTTCCGTTCCCTCTGCATTAAAACTCTTTCACCGTCGGTTGGCATTGCCGCGGCAATGGGGCAGAGGAGAAATTTCTTATGCTGAATGCGGGATGCAGATGGAGCTGTGCCCCTATGGGAATGAATAAATAAATAAAGCTAAATAAATGCAGGCTTCCCAGGCGGGAACCCTCTCCTTGCGGGCAGTCCTTTTGTGTTCAGCATCTCTCTTGCTCAGAAGTGATTAAACATGGCAGTGTTGGCCAAGCTGCTCCAGTGACACAGCGCAGATTTCCCCAGAGGCGGGCTGGTGTTTTATCGATCTGACGACGACTTTTTTTTTTCTTCTTTCTTTCCCCCTATCCTTGCCATGATGATGGGAAAGGTCTCTGGGCTGCTCTCAGCTGCCGCAGCCCTCCGCAGGTGCCCAGGGCATGCCCCCAGTTTGCCCGGACTTGGCGCCCGCTCGCACACGCGGAGTCCCCGGGACAGCAAGCAGCTTGCTTAAATATTTAACCAAACCATATGGCGCGTTACACGTTCGAGGGTGTTCAGTCAGGTGATATATGTCTTTACGGATCCAAGCATATGCGCTTGCCTACGCAGATACATTCCCTGGCACACAGACACCCTCCTGCCACTGGCACAGACTATATCCCTGCTATGTTTTCACCTTCAAACACCCGTCCCAGAGCCAGCACAGCTGCAAAAGCTCACGCATCCCTTGCACGTACCCCTTGGCCCTGCCATCTCCTACCATCATGACTTCCCCATCCATCTTCCTTGCCTGCGATGACCATGCTGCTTGCCTGTGCTTTCCTCTCCCCGCCGGTCTCCTGATGCACCTTCTCGGCGCGGCTGGGCTCCCTGGGCACCCCAAATTTCAGCCACGCATCAGGCAAGAGGCAAGGAGGTCCCCGAATATTAGGGGAGCATGGATCTGGAACAACCTCTCCACCAGAGACAGGGAAGGAGACCTCAGATGAGCCTCAACAAGTTGGGTGCCTGCAAGGAGTAATTGCATTTTTTTGCCTTAACCACCTCTTTTCTACCCAGTTTTGGGAGCCACGCAAGTAGCGCAGAAATACACGTGTGACCTTTCCGGACCTGCAAATCCCTTCTCATGTGGGGAGCGGGGCAGAGCGGGCGCTTGCCCCAGCAAAGCACCCTGCGCTGCGCAGGACTCGCAGCTCCCAGCAGCAGCCTGCGAGCGAGCGGGCTCTCCCAGTAAGCCCAGCAGCGCCTTGCTTCCCCCTCATAAAACATGCAAACCTCCATCTTCTAGCACAAGCAACATCTGCTCCAGATCAAAGGAATCAACAAAGAACAACTATAAAAGTGTCTCGAAGAAAGAAAGAGAGGGAGATTCAGACTTGCATTCTGCAGGCGATCTGTGATGTGCACTGGCAGCTTCCTGAACATCAGGCTGCCGCTGCTCCTGCTTTTAATAACAGCCTCTTACCGCTGTCACCCACAGACTTCCCCCTGTTTTACAGGGCGCTGCTACCATGGGTCCTGCCTCTGGGACTCGGCGAGGGGAACCCCGGGCACCCCAGCCCTGCTCGCGGCGATGCTACGAGTCGGACCGAACCCACGCTCCCGGGCCAGCAACGGAGAGATCCACCAAAGCCAGCCGGGACCGGGTGCAAGGCAGGGACCCCGACATCGGGCTCCCCATCCAACTCCTCCAGGTTGTAACCAGGGCAGTTTCCTCTCCTCCGGCAGCAGCCGCCGGGTCGGGAGAAGGTACGGTGCTCCGGCTGCTGCAGTGCTGGGCACCTCCATTGCGCCTTCTCCCTCTTTTGTGCTCAAAACCTTTCTGCCTTTTTAGGGAAGGCAGAGAGCAAATTGAGAGACCTGCGCCTTCAATTACAGGTGTATTATAATGGGCTTTTAAATCAGTTTCTGCCGCTCTAACACAACCATAATTAAGAGAAAAGCAGAGAGGGCTTCATCCTTCCATCATATCAACACAGCTCAGGAGCCGTATTGAAGAAGTCCACGGGGTGCGAGGAAGGGCAAACACAGCCTTAGAGCCCGCTTCCAGCTACACTGCTCGGTCACGTAGGCTTGTATACAAACCCCTTACAATTACAGGCACCGATCCTGCCCCCCGGGGCTGCCTCTGCCCTGGGTTTGCACGAGCACCCCCTTTCCCCGCCAGCGTGCCGGGTTTGGCTCGGCTTTGCCGAGGGACCGAGCCCCCTCTGCGCAAAGCTGGCGGCAGCCAAAGACATGAAGAAAGCAGCCTGGAAATGAAGGGGACATACGTAACAGCCTTAATAAGCAATTAATAAATAACTAATGGCAATTGCTCGTTTTAAAGCAAGGCGTAATGAGATGTGTCATACGGCACCGAGATGTGTCTAAATGATTTCCCAAGCAGATAACGGCTCCCGTTGCAGCAAAGCTCTCCCGAGCTTGGAGGACACAAAATTTTTTACACCCGTCTCTGCAGCAGGTTATACGGCATGGCATCATAATTCAAAGGAGGAGGGGGGAAACAAGACGTTTCCAATCATTCATTAGTAAAGTATTTGTGAACGCGGGTATAATTCACCGCATAAGCAGCAGGGTTTCTGCAGACAAACTTTATAGCTAAGTGCCAAAAGGGAGCCCAATCTGATTCCACTTACGGCAGCATAAATCAGCAATACTCCTACCGCAGTCAACAAGGGATACGCCAGAATAAACGTGGCACGAAAGGAGAGTCAGGTCTCCAGCACAAGGACTTTTTCCTGACTTTCAGATGGGTCCAGGTCACCAACCTGCATCCAGACTGCCGCTACCCTACGGAGCCAGGGTGCTGCCTAGCTAGATTTGGTCCCCTGCTTTCAAGGCTCTGAAGGGATCTACGTCTTTTTTTCCTACCACAAAAAGGAAGAAACACCTGACACCGAGCCCCACACCTTTGGGGAATCACGCAACAGTTTGCTTAGCATGACTATTAATAAGCTGCTTTATAGAGCAGGCAGAATCCATCATTCGGGTTCGGGAGCCCTGAGTTCTGCTTTCACATTACGATGGCCAAAGGAAGTCGTGGCACTGCTCTGGACTTTGTTGCTTTCTCTAAAAGGAGTCTAATGATGCTTATCTCCTTTATAAACTACTTCATACTCCTCTTCCAAAAAAATCCACAACACCCCAAAACCCAAAGAACCCCATAAAGATGTAAGAATAAAGTTTTGGCATTGCTAACCGTGAAGAAATACAGATGAACAAGGACTGTTGGATGGTTCCGCTCCCTGTCTAGACAGATCTCATTTTCAGCTCCACGCACGCCGCATGGAGCAAGGATCTAGTTTCCAGTTTTTGCACCCCGAGCCACCTGGGATTCCCCCCTGCAAGTCAAGCAACGCCTTATAAAAAGCAGAAAATTGAAGGATCTCGAAACCTTAAGACACCTGCATCATCTTTCCGGCGTTATTGACACCTCTCCTCAAGGCACGACAGCCTCTCTCACAACTACCTCCGCGGCGACTGTCAAACCCACAGTGACCCCGTCTCACCCTGCTCAGGGACGCAGGGTCCCCAGCTCTGCCCCTCTCGTCCCACCAGGCACCAGCCGAGGCTCCGTCAGACCCCCCCCAGGAAAAGTCCCCGCGTGGGGACGAGCCGCAGCGTGCCGAGGGCGCCCGAGAAAGTTTGAACACGACTTCTTGTTAATACAAAGCTTGTCAAACCCATCACCTAGAAATGCTGAATGTCTTTATTAGATTCCTTTATCTCCCCCCGAGATCGGAGGGACACGATGAGATGATTCTCAGCGGAGATGTCATCATCCAGAAACTAATTAAAGGCTGCGCGGGAAGTCGGGCCACGCGCACTCTGGAGAACAAAACGCATTAGCAACCCGAGTCAAGAAAAATATTACAAGTGAACTTCAGATCAGGAAGGGTGAGCTAGGGATTTGACAATAGCTTTCCTCTCCCCGTCTTTCCTCCCGCTCGTCCTCACGCTCCCTCGTCCTCAATAGCTGTCCCCCAGCAGAAGCAAGCCGCCCGGGATCTCGGGGCTTTCTGGGACCAGCCCCTGCAATGCCATCTCCTGAGGGATGCAGGACGACATTGGATCCTTTCCTCCACCGAGTCACACCCTGGGAGAAAAATCATGATTTGTGGAATTTCCTTTTTTTTTTTTTTTAATGTTAGAAAAGCCTCCTTGCTGCGGGTCAATAAGCTGCAGAGAAGGATGGCTTGATGCCTGCACCGCTCCCTGCTCCGCCAGAGTAGTCCTGGGCAAAACGCCTGGTCTCTTGGGGTCTCATCTCTCTATCAACACAATGACAAGTATTTCTCTTCCTTGCAGGCTTATTAAAAAGACAACAGCATATAGGATGATAAGATACCCAAAGCCTATGGTCACAGGAACTGTAGGTGGGGACATTTGTGCATGGGGACAGTCCTACTTGCCATGGCCTACGTGTAGCTAGGGCTCACGTAAGCCAAGATGCACGGAGCTAGTTTAGGGCACGCATCTCGAGTGGATGTGCCTGCAAACAGCACTTCCCCATCAACCTGGAGTCTCCTGTACCAACGAGCAGCAAGTTTGCATGCTGTTGCTCATCTGGTCCATCGGCACACGCTGTCCTGCTAAACTCAGCATGAAACCTCAGCTCCTCTCCCCAAAACCAGCCAGAGGGCAAGGGGCCATGCTCCGCACTGACGGTGCAGGTCCTGCTCTCTACCCCACTCCTGGAGAGTCGGGGGGGGACGGTGCGGGGGGGGTCTCCCCGTGCCCCCCAGTTCTCTGTCCATGAGGAGCGGGCATCGGGCAGAAGGCTGAGCAGGCCAAACTGGCCCTGTGCCACTTCGCTCGTCAAAAGGGACCTGGCAGGAACAAAGGAGCTCAAACATCCTTTCCAAAGATAAATCAGATGCTCTAATGCAGCCCGCATCTCTAATGAATATAGGGCAGGTGTCTCTGAAGTGAAGTATTAGTTAAAATGATGCTCTTTAAATTACATTTTGGCTATTTCAGGCAGACAGGTTGTGTGTGGGTTGGGTTGGGTTTTTTTATGATCTATCTAGAGGCTTAAAAAGACACAGAGAGAAATAAATCTCCCTTCCATTAAAAACACGCTATGCTCTTGCATATTTGTTCTTATCTCCGCACTCTCGCACTCGTGCTCCCTCTCCCCCGGCTCGAGCACGAAGTAAGTGTTTATGATTACACTTTCCACACTGACACTAATCTAATTCGAGGAGCCGCGCAGCCCGTGCCCAGGGAAAGCGCGGCGGCTCGCCCGCCCTTGCAGGAGGATGAGCAGCGCTTCCCGAAACGCCGCGACGGACGCTGGGCGCCTGATGGTTTTACTTCATAAACCATCGAGATTCAGGGCGTTAATGTGGAACCGAGCGAAAGCCCCGGGTTTTGATCAAATTGCAAGTGAAGTCTATTTGTAGCTTCTGGGTCTGTCTGTGTCCTTTTCGCCTCTATTTATTGTACTATTTACATCCCTCCTCCCCTCCCAAGCTTCCCTACAACACCTTTGACACCCTCAGACCCCACCACGCTAAGTGCCGTACCAACAAGACACAAAAATACAGCCTTTGCCCCACGGGGCTCTCGATGAACACATGAAAAAGGAGACAGCAGATGAATTCAGGCTGCATCGCTTAGCCCTCCGGGACATCACCGCTTGCAAACGACCTTTAGGCACTGCGCCGGCATCAAGCTTAGGGGAGGGACGCGACGGGGAGCAAGAGGTGGATGTGCAGAGAGTTGCCCTCGTTGGTGCAGGGAAGCAGGGTTGGATGCCATTGCCATCATCGCTTGTCCCCAAACAGCCCCTTTCCTCCTGTCCTTCCCGAGCCCCCTGCCCACTGAGCTCCAGCCCTTGCAGGTGCCGCCTCGTGCTCCAGCCAGAGCCTTTACTTCTGCTTGGCCTTCTTCCCGTGAACGCCTTTGACTCTGGTGAAAAATTAATGGATCAGGCAGGGAGCACGGCCCTATTATTCTCTGACTAGGTGGTCTGGAGGCTGCTACTTATGACCAGACCCTTTGTTCGTCTGCTTATAAAGCGGGAGGTCAGCAAGGCCCAGCAGTTCAAAATGCCACTCCTCCTGTCCCCATGGGAACACATCTCTTCGCACGAGGCTGGTGAGCCCACCCATCGCTCCGGCAGAGGCAGGTCTACCTTCCCAAAGATGCTCCGCTCCACTCCTTCCTCCCCTTAGTCATTTCTTGACACAGCCCTGCTCTCGTAGGCTCTCCTCCTGGGGCTCCAAGAGCCCCCCAGCCTTCCTCACCCCTCCTGTGGAGTACTTCTGGTCCTGCACCTTACCCAAGGCACCTTGTTAGCATCCACCCTGACCCAACACGCCATCTGCCCCAAACCCAAGGGGGGATCAACCCAAGGCTTGGCCAAAGCTGCCAGAAACAAGCAGGAGAGCAAATACCAACGATCCCAGAGTCTGCGTGACGATGCACACCATCCTTCCCACGCTTTAAAATATCCTTAAAAGAGCGGTCTTAGCACTGCACGGTTTAGCTCTCAGAAATTTCAGCAAGGGTAGAGGTAAGGTTGGTCTCTGCTGCCTTAATTCATCTCCCCAGCTCACGCGCCCCGAGGACAACCTTTTCCTGCACGTGCCCGGCTTCTCTCAGTACCTGTGCACATCGCCGCCTCCGCTTTCTTGGGGTCTGCCAGCGGCGTGGGCATTAATAACCCTATCATCAACCCCCTCCCGTGAGATAAGGGAGCGTTATTATCCCCACTTTACAGATGGAGAAATGAGGCCCGTTCGGATCGATGCTCCATCAGCGCTTGCTTTTCAGGCTCCGCGGCGCTCGCGAAGCCACGGAAAAGGCACCGGGATGGCTGTCAGGCCAGGTATTTCCAACGTGCCAGCACGAGACGAGAGCACTGCGGTTAAAAATTAGTCACCGGGCTGTAGAGCGCACCGCGGGAGATCCGCGTACACAGAGGGGCAATTAAAATTTCATTACCAAATTTCAACCCAAATAGGCTACGTTTGACGGAGTTAAAAGGAAAGGAAAAAGGAGGAAGCGATTGCTACCGCAAGGCAGGGATATCGGCGTGCCCGGAGTATGCGGGGGCTGTTCTCCTTTGCCATTAGGACTGCTCCTAGCTTTTCCATTTCTCCTAAACAAAGCCCTCAAGCCTTCTTCTCGGCCACCCTCGCGCCTCCGAGAATGCCAGAAAAGCCGCAGAGAGTTATCTCCCCCCAGAGCACCCTTTAATTTCCCTATTTGTCTTTCTAATGCCCCACCTCATCAACGGCACCGTCTATCCCCCATGTGCTCCTGCTTTTCACAGAAGGACTATTTTTACCCCTTCCTTCCTATGCCTCCTTCTCCTCCCATTTAATCATTTTGGAGGCTCTTTATCCACAGTTGCCTTTCCTTTCTTTCCTCTTTCTCTTTCATTTTTAAAACCTGTGGTTCTCCGATTCAAAATCATTACTGTTTTTAACTTGGCTCGAGCCTCTTTAATTAAGTTACTTTCCATTATTTTTTATCTAGTCCATTTGTCTACATCCCCCGCACCCTCCCTCATTCTTCCTTTCCTCCCCAAGGCAGGCTGGGTATGAAATCTTACATTTCCATTTGGCTAACAATCACTTTGAATTTTTAAATGCTATTAAATTGGATCACACCGGTCACTGGACTGGAGTTGTCGAGCTGTGATATTTACTCACGCCAGTCAAAGGGAAATGAAATTGCAGCAGCGCGGGGGGGAGGCGATGGGGGAGCGCAGATTTATTCTGCCCGCGGTACTTGCAAACAGGCACAATCCCTTTGGATTTTCGAGCGAGTTCAAAGGAAACTCTTACGCTCAACCATGAATGTATTGTAATGTCTTTAATAAATCAATTACTTGTTGGCAGGGAAGTGTCACTGCATCTCCAATCCTTGTAATCACCTCAGCCTTGCAGTGTTTTAAGTGCTGAAAAACCACGGAGGTAGACGGGGAGCCAGAAGAAGCGTCGGTGTAGGGCAAACCAGAGAAAGCACTTCTGCTTCATCTTGCCAGAAAAGGCCGAAAGATGCAGAAAGCAATTCGCATCATGCAAAAACACACCCGCCCAGTGACCCCCAGCACCAGAATAAGGAAATCACGGTGCCGGAGGGACTCTGCCATCACTGCATGGGGCTCACCCTTCCCGGGGCAGCTCCCGGGATGCAAAGTTTGGGAGGGACGACCGCGACAGGTTCACCAAGAATCCCAACTATTAAGCCCGTGGTGAGCGGACCAGCCCCCTGCTCCTGCCTGCCCAGGGCTGAGCATCGCTCTCGCAGGCAGTTTGCAAAGCAGCGCTTTCCTGTCGCCCCCAAGAGCGAGACAACCTTTTGCTGCACGTTAATTAGGGGCCTGAGTTTTGCGCTCCTGCCTTCGGGAGGGTGCCGGTATTTCAATTTTGCTAAAAGAGGCCTTTTCCACTCGAAAATTTGCTAAAAAGAAAGAGAGCAGGATTTGATTACAAAGCAGCCCTGGCCAAATCCAGCCCCTCCTCCTCTCTCTCTGCTGACAACATCCTCCCCTCCACAACAACAATCATCTGAGCACAAACAGACAACGAAGCTTTTCAGAAAGTAATGAACTCCGGTCGGAGCCAAGGCAGGAAGGGTTTAATGTTCAGCTCGGAAAGCTTGGCGAGGCCATCAATTATATAGCCCTGCTGCTGAAGGAGTGAAAAAATATAGTATTTCAGACAGACTCGGCCAAAAAGAAAAAATAGGGAAGGAAAACGCTGCGAGAGAGATTTAATTCCAGGAGCAGAGAGAAGCGTTTGCAAAAGAGGAGGAGGATCAAAGACTGAAGCTCTCGGGCTGGCTGGGAGGAGGAGGGATGACAAGGAGGGCAAACCATGGAGAAGACATCTCTGTTGACCTCTCATCTTGAGGCTGGTCCAGGCAAGGGCAGCCCCGGGTACAAATCGGGGAGCCCGTTCGCTGCGAGGGCTTGGTGATGGGGAGGCTTTGGCAGCGAGAGGGGCTGGATTGAGACCTGTTCATCTCATCTCACGTAGGACAGCAAGCCAGGACGGGGTCTGCGACCTTCGCTGCCTTGTCCCAGTCTTACACTAGATGCTGCTGGAGGAAAGGAGAGGAACCCAGAGCTGAAATCTTCTGGGCATCTCTACTGCTGGCTAGATGGGACCAGCAACCCAGACATGAAACATGAGCACATAGGTCCACCTAGAGCAATGAGACCTCCCTGTCCTCTTGCCTGCACCCGGTGGGGCCGTGCTGTAGGGCTCTTCCAGGGATCTGGCCCTGCACTAATCAACAAAGCCACCTCGTTTCTGAGGGTCAGGGCAGACATGCCACCAGCTTCTCAGGCAGACGACCAGCCAGATCCGGAAAACCCAAACCAGAAATCTTTCAAGACCATATTTCCACGTCTTTTCTGAGGGACCACATATCCACCTCTTTTCCGAAGGTCCTTGCCTTTTTGTTCTCCGCTTCCCACTTTTCCTCCCCTTTCTCCTTTGCTAAATCTCTTTCTCCTCCTTTGCACCACCAGAACAGACAGGAAAAGAAGGGCAAAACAAGATCACAACCCTCCCAACGTTTCAATGCAACTCCCCTTCTCCAAGCTTCAAACTCTCCTTCAAAACCCAAGAAAAACCAGTGCAGAAAACACCACTTTTTCCCCTTGGTCCTCCCTTTCATTCTCCCATGGGCTCAGTGGCCCCCTTCAGCCCATCCTTAAGCTCGTGGGTATTTGCCGGAGGTTTTCTAGCACTCGGTGCCTGCCACGGGAGGCGGCAGGACCGGGACGGCTTTTCGGCAGCTGTTCCCTTGGCCTCTCCTTTATCTCCAGCATCGCATTCACATCTGCTTCCCCCTCTGCCTCTTTCCCTGCCGCTGGGAGCCTGGTTTTAAATCACCGCTCAGCGCGCCGGCTGCCAGGCGTGGGTTTCATGCCGCCCAGCATACCCCGTTTGGATGGGGATCCAAAAGCTGTTTGCAAGCCTCCCCCTGCCTTTTTTTTTTTTTTCTCCTTATTTTTTTGATCCTCCTGAACCTGCCAGCGCTGCCACACTGCTTTCCCCTCCTCCCTTTTGGCTGCGGAGTTATCTTGGCTCTGGAAACATGTTCAGACACCTGGTTGCTGGCAGTGCGGGGCTTTGGCAGCGGCTGGCTGCATGCAGCTCTCCGATACGGAAGGGGAGGCGAGCAGGGCCCAGCCGGTGCGGGTCAATGCGACCCATCTTGGTTATCGGGGATGTGCTGGTGGCCGCCTGCACCGCTCCCGCCTGGCCGGTGGCTTTCTCGAGCCTGGCGCTGGCAGCAATCCCACCACCCGCATCCCTCGGGCTTTGCCTGGAGTTTTGGCCGAGGCCAACTTTTGGTTTCGCTGGGGATTTGTACGGTAGAAAAGCACAGCTTTGTACAGCATCGCCCAGGAGCTGCGTTTTAAGAGACGCATTTAGGACAAGACATCGCCATCTGCGGCTTCTTTCCCCGGCAGAGAGCACTGCTCCTGAGCACGGCAATTTTGGCAGAGCAAGGTAGCAAAAGCCCTAGGGAGCAAACAGAGCGGGGCACGTGGAGGGATGCCTCACCGCCACTCTGCCCACGCAGTGGCTCCAGACTAAATTCCCCTTTCAGATTGCAATCTCTCCACACCATCAAAAAAAGAGAGGACTATATCCTTCCCCCGGCCAGTAACATACAAACTTCCCTGAAAAGCTTGGCTGATGCCTCCCCAACCTCCTTTCACCTGCGGTCTGTGCAGGATTGCAAGCCAGGATTCCCTGTGGATGCCACCTTTAATGGCAAAGGCTGCACCAAACAGACCAAACTCCCTTGGGAAGAGTCCCTGGCTCCTGCTCTCCAACTCCCCGAGCCTCTGCAACAGGCTTTTGCTTTTGGACTGGCCTCTGGGGGAACCGGCCGGAAAAATCAGCGAAAAAAGGCCAAAAAGAAGAGCCAGATTAAAGTATCAACTCTGAATTTATGCTTGGGACTTAAGGTTTAATAATGCAACAGAAAAAATCAATATTTAATAAAGCAAATGATGGAGAAAAACACTGAATGGGAGATGAGCCGCTGCTCGTGTTTTCAAACATGTAACTCCCGGAGGAGCCGGTTTGGCAGGATGGATGCAGTACCAGATTGCCACGAAGAGCTGGCACGCAGGACACCGCAGGTCCCACCGATTCCAGCTCCGGTGTCAAGGGGGCTCACGGGTCTTTTATTAAAGGACAAACAAGGAATTACTGCGGTGGTCAGAGTCCAAATACCCATGGAGAGAGATCAAATGCTGATGCACAAGGGGAGCCGAGCAGCTGCCACGCTGAACAGGCCCAGATTTGTGCTAGGGCTGGAGGCTGGGCTTGCAAAATGCGGGGAGGCAGGCAGCAGCGCACCCAAATTCAGGTTTCAAATGCACCGAGAAGAGCTGTCAAGGGATGGAGATCTCCTGACAAGCCGGGAGGGAGCACAGGGGCTCAAAGCAGAGGATAAATCCCTGCCTGCCAAACAGCAGAGGAGGTGGTGTAGGTAGTTCAGGGCTGCAAGAGAGCAACCGGAGCATCAAACCTGGCTGGCAGGCGCGGTGGCACGGCAAGCGCGCATCCCTGGGTGTGCTGGGCCTGGGCAGGACAAGGGATGCGGCAGGGATGCGGTGGAGATGCTGGGGACAGCTCGGCAGCTCTGACTCCCTCCCCTGGAGGCTGGAGAAAACTGCAGCGAGCCCGAGCGTGGCAGAGAGATGTCACCCGCGCCTTGTCCAAACCCACGGCTACCCCAGCAGCCACGCTCTGCCAACGCGTACGGGTCGCCTCGCAGCGTTTGTCAGATTTGGGGTGAGCCCCATGAAACCGGGCTGAAGGAGCGAGCCTGAGGAACAGATGCCCCAAGACGTTCAATCCCGCAGCCCCAGACAGGACACCGCTTGCTTGAGCCATATCCAACCTCGCCACTCCCGTGCCTGGGGCTGCATGAAACACTGACAACGGATGCCGAGCTGCAGAGTGTCCCCTCCAACGACCAGCATTGCAATAATAAACGCCTTTCGCAGCGGCAAACCTCACTGTCTGCCTACCCCAAACCTTTCCAGCCCCGATACAAGCTGCACTGCCAGCTGGGAAGGGGGGGGGGGAGTTTTCCCCGTGCCCACCCAGGCGACGGCGGGTGCTGCCTGGGGCACGCAGCTCAGGATGCACAAAGACCCCTGCCCTGTCTCACAAAGTTTGGGGACTCCGGCTAAGTCCTCGAAACAAAGGAGACTCTCACTTGCATCGGTATTGGTGCCCAGCAGGTAGGTATATCTCAGCAGGTATCTCTCCGGGGCAGCAAAGCGAGCTCCAGTGCCCTTGGATGAGACCCCCTCCTCTCGCACGCAGCGTGCGCTGGGTTGCCTGCCTGGCCCTGCAGCACGGCAATGATTTGTAGCTTGTGCCGGGATCCTTCACGATGGAAGATGACATATAAATATAAAACGTTATCGCTCCATAACAGCCACATGCTATAAAAAGCTGGGCAGAAGGATCTGGAACTAGATGGAGACAGTGCTTTAAATCCTTCCCTGCAGAGTTACTGCCGCTAAAACAACAGACCTGCTCCAAAGTGCTCCGGCAACGGAGGGAGAAGAAGAAAGGCCCCAATAAAAACACCACAATTGTGGAATTAGGCGAATAAGGTGACTTTATACCGGCGTGACCTTCCTGTGCTGACAACCCTGGGGTAGCTGTAGTACCGGCGCACCAGTGACGTCTCCTCCCATTCATCCCCTGCCGCGACTTTCGGCGGATGCTCCGTGTTACTATAGTAACAATAAAGCGCTGGTACCAATATTACACTACAACGAGTCGACTCTGCTCCTGCGATTACGATAACAATGCTGTTACTGTAGTAACATTACATTGTTGAGGTCTCACTGTTCTACCCTTAATTTTATTGTCGTAAGATTAAATTGCAATAATGTTATTGAGCCGCCATTAGCGTTACCATGGTAACAATAACATTAAGGTAGCGATATCACATTACAGCGGTCCAACCGTTCCACCACAAATATTTTAATGTAGTAAACCAAAAGAGATTACTGCAGTAACGTTAAACTGCAGTGACCTCATTAAACCCCCACCGGGAAACCGTACGCGGCGGCGGGGAGATGCCCGACGTGCATCCCGGAGGCGCGGGTGCTGCCGTGCCACCCCTTCGGCCGGCAAAAGTCCTTGGGGAAGGAGGGGGACCCGCCGTGCGGGGGGCTGAGCACGAGACCTGCAGACAACTCGTGTCCTCCTCCAGCCCCCGCTTGGAGAGCTGTCGGCGCAGCGTGCCGCCGGCCTCCCGGTTTCACCCGCTCCGCAGAAGGGATTAGCGGAGCCGCCGTTGAATGGCTCCGGGTGAGGCGGGCGACCTCTCCCTGAAAGCCTTTGGAGAGGACGGGTGAGCGGGGCCGCCGGGAGCTCGCACGCTCCGAAAGGCTCAAAGAGGAGCAGGCTCTTGTTTTCTAGAAGAGGGGTGGATCAGAGGGCGACCTCCGCGGCTCTGCGCGTCTCCGAGGGAGTAGCAAAGAGAGTTACACGGAGCTCGCCTTGCCGGACGCAGCTGCAACTGGGGAGGAGGGAAATAGCGGAGCCACGGGGGTGTCAGAGGTGGAAACGGCCCCAGAGGGCATCACCGTGCTGTCCCAGTACCAGGGCACGGGGCGGCCGGCGGGGACCGCAAAGGGTTCGTGTCAGCGCTGCTTAGGGGAACCCCGCAACACGCCGGATTACAGCGTTAGCAGTTCACCGGGGGAGAAAAACAGAGAAATTAGCCACAGCCTTGGTGTACGCAAAAAAGAAAAACAGGAAGGAAATGAAAACGGTCTGTGTGTCCTATGAATCACTGGTTCTTCCTTCCCCTCGATCCATTCTCCTGCCAATTATTTCTTCTTGGGAACAGGATACATCCTCCCATGGGTCTGGCAGTGCCTGGCCCGCTAGCATCGCTGGGGTGCCAGGCAAGCACGGAGGATGCCTTCCCTTCGCCACTACTTCTCCGTTACCAACTTGCTCTCTTTCTAACGAGGACAGCAGTTAACACACTCGAGCACTGTTCACCTCCCCATCCCTCCCACTCTTTACTCCCCCTGCACCAGCGGGGCTCACCCACACGCTCCGGGAAGGAGGATGTGCCACAGCACGAGTGGGACACGAACCCGGCGGGATGCAGCGTGCCTGGCTCCCTCCAGCAGCAGAGCGGGCACATAAGTGGGGCAGCCCAAAGCTGCAGCAAGGGCAGGCGTGTGAGCCTGGAACAAGCACTTCTAGTACAGGCTCTGCAGTCTCTGCTCCCCCCCGCTCCCGTCCCACGATATAATTGCTAATTAATAATAACATTTAGCTCTCAGATAGCACGTTCCATCTTCAAAGACCTCTGTCGACATTAATGAATTAATCCTCATCAACCCCCTTGTGAAGTAGGTGACAATTATTATCTCTGCCTCACAGATGTTAAATTGATTTGCAAAGAGGTCAAGTGATTTGGGGGAGGCCGGAGGGAGCCTGCCCAGCCGCACGCCGGGTACGCGGCCGCTCCACGAGGGAGCACGGACACGCACATCAGCGGGTTAAACCCATCCCCTGGGCTGACGGGCCCCCGCGGAGAAGCGAGGGCTGGTAACCTTGGAAGGGAGATGGAGAGGTCCGGGGGCAGCAATGGATGTGGGAGCAGCAGAGATGCTCCCCAGGGGCAGAGCAAAAAGGGGGATGCAAAGCCAACAACTAGGACAGTGCGCGAGAGCACGTGGGAGACCTTCGGTCCTCGACAGCAGCCCTGATACAAAAGGAAAAGATGCTTTGATGGACGGACAGTGATTAGCACCAAGAAAGAGACGGGGAAGGAACGCATCAGTCAAAGGAGCTGAGAGCGCAGGCGAAGCGAGGGAGGATTTCGATTTCGTGCCGCTGGTTTCCTCCCCGCCACTGGTTTGGGGAGGCTCTCCTGGCTCTCCACAAGCCTTTTAGAAGGCATTAGCTCAACCTGCTTTTGCTTCTAGAAAGGACAGCTGCTCTCACAGGGGAAAAGGTGTGGACGCACCAAAAAAACCCATGCCAGAAGCAGCTCCTGTAGTTTCTGCTGGGAAGCATCTTGCCCAGCGTGAAACTCCCAGCCCATGGCTTCATGTACGGCCAACATCTATACATCCTCACTGCCACCGAGTTACCTAACAGCCCTGGGCAAATCCTTCTGCCCCTCCTCACCCCCAGCACCGATGGCTTTGGCGGTGCAGGGGACAGGCTCAGCCCCATGGGCACCCGGCCGGACCCCCTGGAGCGGTGCCAAAGCTCCTGCGTGGTCAGGAAGGCTCTGAGCATCTCCGGCAAAAAAAAAAAAAAAAGCCAGGCACAAGCAACGCGTTCCCGTCTACCTTGTTTTCCCTGCAAGCCACCTCGAGGCCTATGGACAAGAGTGATGATGACTGCAGGGACTGATCCTTCCTTCCCAGCTTACACCGCCACGGGAACTGCTGCCCCTCCGCTCGGCAGGGCAGGCGTTTCCCGTGCACCCCGGTGCAAGGCAGAAAAGCAGCCGCAAAAAGTTGTCCTCCTCCTCCCACGAGTGAAAGGGGCTTATGGCATCAAAGGGAAATTAATTGGGCAGAGTTCGGCGCTTGAAACAAAAGCCGGCTCGGGTGCCGCAGCCCCACCGGCCGCTTTATCTCGCCGGCGCACACCTTGGCAGCGATGCTCCCGGGGCAGCCCCGGCGCTGAGCGAGGTGCCACCGGCACGCCACGCGTGTCCCCCGCCACCCGCGCCCGCAGCCCCCCGGCTCCCTCCCTGCCCTGACTCCAGCGAGCAGGTAATTAACTCCCAAACAAAGGCAGGGATTTGCAGATTAACCCGGGCCCAGGAAGGAGTGGGAAAACTCATTTACACCAAACAAAAGGGGAGGGGCGATTAGTTGCTCCAGTGACAACAGAAAGAGCCAGATAGGGCCAGGGAAACTGATAAAGAAGCGGGAAAGCGCTAATATCCTCCAGTTGCCTGCCTTTTTTCTTTTTTTTTTCCTTCTTTCTTTCTAAGCACTAAAATTCCACCATTTTCTATCATGCAAATTTGTGTGCCTAAGTGAGATTAAACTCTGGCAGGCACTGTGCCTCCTTCCCCAAGTCCATTTCCCGCGCCGAGATAAGGCCAACTTTCCTTAATGCATCTTACAAGGCAGTGGGAGCGTTTTGCAGGCGCGCATTGGAGACAGCTTATTATCAATACAAATAAGAGCTTTCCAGACACCATCCTCCTCCTCCTCCTCCTCCCTCCGCTCTCTCTTTTAAACCCAGGAACCCGGAGAACAGCTTAAATAGCTGAAGTGTCCTGCAGCAAGCGGGGAGGAGGAGGAGGAGGCTGCGCCTGAGATGCTGCTGCAGGGGCAAGAAGTGGGACTTGCTAAGGAAAGCAGAGTGGGATACAGGAGAGGAGAGGAAAGCATCGCTCCTCAGAGGGCAATGGGGCCTAAGTCCTCTTTCTCACTCTAGGTTTCTGCCTCCCTCCAAGTTCAGACCTTGCCTATTGCAAGTGGGGCTTCCCTGGATTTTGTCTCTTCGGGATTTTCACCCAGAAACACCTCGCTCTTCCCAGGGTCCAAGGCAGACTCCTGCAAACACGGGCAGTACTGCTTCCCTGTGCTTTGTCTGGTCTTATGGCAACACCTCCTAAGAAGAAATGAGGGCTGAGCGAGCGGGACAGGCAGGGACCACCTTCCAGACACTGCAGATTGACATGGACACTCCCCAAGCTGTTCATTTTAGATCCAGCTTGAGTCTGGGAGCTTCTTTCCTGGGGAGATCCAGGTGCTAAGAACCTCCTTGTACCTTTTGCAGCTATGTTGTTGGCTCACATCAACTTGGCATTACCAACACTGAGCCTGACCCCATTTAAAGCAGTCCCCGAAATAGCAGGTCTGAACTTTGATGCATTCAATGCCAAGGGTCTGTTGTCTCATTCCCGGGCTCATTTGTCCCACGTTAGCGCAGAGGCAGCGGGAAGGAGAGATGCACTGACCTGCTATGCCTGGATCGGCAGCAATCACCTTTTGCCTTTCGTAGCAGGATTTCAAGACTGACAAGTGTTTCTGAAAGCCTGACCGACAAGGAAAGGTGGGAGAAACGGGGCTTGCATCTTTTCAGAAAGAAGGTGGCTAAGGGGCAACACGATAACAACCTTCCCAAAAGCAAAAGGTTGTTACAAAGAGGACACTGATCAATTGTTCCCCACATCCGCTGGGGATAGGCTGAGAAAAACTCCACTTCATTTGCAACAAAGAAGGTTTAAGTTAGATATTAGCTATACATTTTCTAATTATAAAGGTAGCGAAGCAGTAGAATAGATCGTCTAGGGAGACTGAAGAACCTGCTTTGTTAAAGATTTTCAAGAATAGCTTTCACACGTGTTCGCCAGCGATGTGTCTGCCTCGTTGCAGGGGGACGGGCTAAATTAGCTCTTGAGGTGCCTTCTACCCACCTATTTCGGGATCTCAGCCATCAATACAGTCAACCTAGAAATAAATGTGCAGCGCTTCCCTTGCTGCAGCGTGGACATCCTTGGTTCCTGGTGGCTTCTGGCTGATTGATTCTCTCCCGCTGTCTTGGGGGACCATCCCCAACCCTCATACCCTAAAGGAAGCTCCTTCTGTCACCCCTACCCCTCTTCTGGTTTTGGCTCTTTCCCCCCATAGCACCGCTTCCTCTGGCAGCCCTTGGCAGACACCAGGCACACCCCAGCTCCTCACTCCCTCCGTCCACAGCCATTTCCCAGCGGTATCCCCTAAACTTGGAGAGAAGGAAGGATGCACAGCGTGGGCTGAGGGTGTTCGGACCCTGGCTGATACGCACCCATCACGCCTGCCTCAGGGAGTAGCTGGCTGCTGACATCCCAGCTGGAAGGGGAAAAGCTCCTTGCCCCCCATGGCCAGTCCCTTTGGAGAGTGCAGCCTGCCCCAGGGCACAATTTAATTGCATCCCGAGAGGCTTGGGGTGCTCCTGCCTCCAGAGCTGTGCCCCCAGGCCCTTTCCTGGTGCAACAAGGGGAAAGTCAGGACCTGCTTAGAGCAACCTGCACACCTCCCTCTTTCTGGTTGCACCTGGACTAACCCTGTTTAAAAGGGGAGACCCCCTTTCCCACCTCCTCTCGCCGCTTCTCCTTTCCTATCAGGCTGCGGGAAGGGGCAAGAGGTCCCACAGCCATGTGCTGAACTTGGCACATCCCTGAAATCTGGAGCTCGGACACCCTGCTTTCCTGGGAGGGAGGGGTAAGCACCGCTTCCCACGAGCTGAACATCATTTAGGACAGGATTATACCAGCTTGTGTATTTATTGGGCTCATTTTCCAAGGCAGGAGAGTTAATCCTGGCACTCCAGCCAAATTTTAATCGGGGTCATTAAGGCAGGCTTCCCTTTAATTGGACACGATACTCACTTTCATGTCCTGCTCCAGCGCGTTGCTGCGCATTATGCTCTTTGCCACCTTCCACCCGAGAAAGGGCTGGGTGAGCCAAGCAATAGCTCTTGAAATCAGGGGGCCCGCTCCTCAGAGCCGGTATTTCTGTCGGCAGCGGCGAGGATACTCAGCAGTTATAGGACTGAGCCCATCACTGAATCCCCCAGTAATTAACTGTACCACTGTGCAAGGAGTTAAGATATGACCTTTTCCTCCAGTACCCAAGCATCTCTTCCTAATGATATAGCAAGACGCAGGAGGGATGGACCTGGATGTCTGGTGATAGGGGAAATTTAGTTCAGGAAACGGGAATCAGAAGAGAACAGATAGAAATTGTCCTGCATTACCCCGGCATCTGATAGCGACTTCAGAACTTGCAGGTGATCGACTTTGGCTTAAGAAACTCAGGCAGGTAATAACAGATTGCAAGATAAACAGCAAGGACCCGGGCTGGCAATGCATCCGCTTTCTCTCCGCGGTTAATGGAGATGGAGAAAGTCCGGCTCTGTTTAGTTTGCTTGATTGCTCGAAGAGGAAAGAGAAAACGGAAGGGGAGGGAGGGGGGAAAATAAAGGCCCTGGGTTTGGGTTTTTTCCCCTCTTCTATTCATTAGGCTGTCAATAATGCTCAGGCCTGGCATATCGACGGCGGATTAGCTCAACCTGACTCTGTGTACAAGACCAATGCCTTTTTAACCCAGCTTGTTTCCAAATCAATACACCCATCAGCATTCGAAAATTAGCCCGAGACGAGATTCCAATACTCGGGCTGGTGTGTCATGCTAAGAGGGGGCTCCTGGCCAAATCGCAGAAGAAGAAGGAAAAAAGGTTGCTAGCAAGGGATTAGAAATTTTCCATTAATCTTCCCCGAGGCTGCCTCCCTAAGAGCGCAGCGGTGCCTGTATGTCCCACCACGCCGGCTCCCCCTTGCCCACAGCACACGTCCCCACCGAGTCCCGCAGCACGGACAGAGGAGCTATCTTGCATGAACGTCCACCGGCTTGACCGTCGCGTGCGGCCGCGCTTGTACGTCCCCTCTCGAGAGCCCGCGCGCGCTCGTACCGCTTGCTGAAGGGCGCACGTACGCACCCCGCGGACCGTGCGGCCTCGGCGAGGCGCGCTCACGCGCCAGCAAGCGCACGCTTGGCCACCGCAAGCGTTCCACCACACCATGCCGGCCTCCCTCCTCCTCCTCCTCCTCCCAGAAGTACAGAGTTTCAACACACAAACACATATTGTTGCTAGGCATACACACACCCCCGCAAAGTACACAAATCTGCCAGCTCGCTTTTTTCCCCCAACACAAGTTTTACTTCAAGCATTGCCCCCAGCATGGAAAACAAAAAAACCCCATCAAAATACAACAACAACAAACAGCAACATGGGGTTGCCAGTGACTACTTCGGGAGGCAGAGCTGCCTGTATCAGAGCCCCATGACTACTCCAGGAAAGTTGGATAAATGCGATGGCAAATGCCTGGGCACTGCCCAGCTTCACTGGGACTCTCCAAGCCTGTTGAGCAGCCTCGACATTTGCACCAAGTTGTCTTACACGCTCGACGTAGGAGCAACGGGAGGAGAAGACACCAGGGCAAAAGGGAGGAACAGAAATCAAAGCATCAAGCCCAACCCCCTCTACGAATTCCCTTCCTCTTACCTTGCACGATGAGATGGACACGCGATGTCTTGGGGTGATTGTCTGTCTGCACGGAGCAGGTGTAGGGGCCCTCATCGTACACGTCCACATCTTGGATCTGGATGCTGTACTGGGTTTTGGTGTTGGCCAAGAGCACCACCCGAGGGTCCAAGCACCACTTGTCATTGCCGGCATAGAGGATGCTGCTGCGGTTCAGCCAGGCCACTCGGGTGACTCGGTTGTCCACGGAGCACCTGGGGAGAGGCAGAGAGGTGACCCATCAGCGCGCTGCTCTTGGGCGCTCTGCCCTCCCTTCCCCAGCCCCTCCTGGCACTATTTTTAGCTTTGCTGCCAGCAGCAGTTTCAGAGACCAAGTGCTTTCAGTGTCCAAAGAGGACAATGTCAGCACTTTACCTACGGTGCTCAGGGCACCGATATCCATCTAAACTGGTGGCTCCAGAGATTTGCCCAAGAGCTTCACAATGATTTCAGACGTAGAAAGGTCAGAGCCACCCAGCACCAGTCACCGAAGCACCTTTTGCTCCTCCATTCCCATTTGCTCCTTTGCAAACTCAGAGACAACCAAAGCCGAGCCAAACCCTCCATCCTGAGTCCAAACCACACTTTTCTAGGGGGGATGCGGGTTGCTACCTCCTGCCCAACCCATCACTTGTCATTCTCTCCGCAGACCTTCATATCCCTGCAGCCAGGCAAAGAAATGCCAAGTGGAGCCAGGAAAGCAGCTCGCGCTGCTTCACAAAAGAGCAAGGAAAATTTATCTCAGGAGAAAGTCAGCTCTGACACACCTCTAAAGAGAAACCTTGAGCTTCCTACCATTTGTCCCTTCTGTCAGCTCTTCCTTCCCTACCCATCATCTGCATCGCTGCATCTCCCTCACTTACTGCACCTGACCCCAGCTAAGCATTTCACTTATTGAGTGATGTTTTGGAGGTAGAAATCTTCTATATCCAGCCTCATTAAGCAACTGAGCCCCCCCGGCAGACAACACGGCACAAACCTAGAAGAGACTTTGCTCCTGAAGGAGATTATTTTCCTGTCCACATTCACGGAGGCCAGTCTTGCTCCTCCCGAAGGTCTCCGTCAGCCCCGTAACCCTCCATCCCTCACGTCCCCAAGCAAGGTTTGAATCCTCCATTTCCACGAATTGCCCCCAGACGAGGGAAGAGCAGAGGGCCTGGGGGCTGCCTGCCATCCAAGCCTTTCCCTAGGCAGCAGAAACCTGCAGCCCCCCAAGCCAGCTAAAACCCCGCTTCCCTTCTGAGCAAGTTTGGGATTACGGAGCCATTAGGACTTAGCCGCGCTTTGCTGGATGCCGTCGACGGAGGATAATGTCCCTGCATAAAACCGCTCAGCCTAAGATCCACTGTTTATATTCTCCCCAATCTACTTCATTACTTGTGCAGTGGCTGGGATGCAAATTAACTTCGGAGGCACCGAAAAAGAGCACGGCAGCCTCTTGGGAGGTCTCGCACGGGGTAACCTCGACGAATGCAAGGGGCTTAATGGGCTATACATGCCAGACTGCGGTAGCAGGGGAGTTAACGGCAAGGATGAATATATCTGTGGCATACGGACTTATCCTGACACTTCAGGGATTGTGCCCTTTCTCAGGGTGAGCTGTCTCCTTACTGGTGGGCGACTTCTCTTCCCGTGTCCACTGCTGATGCCAGCGAAGACACAGGTACCCACCTGGGGACAAGCTCTCTCGTCTCATCTAGTCTCTTTTTGGAGGTATCTCTTTGGTCCCTGTAATCACAGGAGAAGCCTAAATAACCCACTCAGCCTCCACACACAACATTTGGAGGTTAGGGACGATGGATCCCCATGAGGCGACGTGCCCAAGGCGAGACGGGTAGTCTGCAGCCCAGGACTCCCCCGCTGATTTGCAAGGCAAGTGCCCCAAGCTACTGCACCATCCTCCCTCTCTGGTGTGAAAAACATCCAATAAATTAAACAACTTTACTGCTGTTCCATAATGATATTACGATAATAATAAATTAAATGTGAGCAGATTTTTATTATCTACATAAAAAAAGCAATAGATTCAGCCTGGGCTGAACACCAAGAACTCGGCTCTTGCTCTCAGCTGCATTACAACTTGAGCAAAGCCTGAAAGTTTAGGTGCCCAAGCTGAACAAAACTTGAGATTTCTTCCCCGCGGATGGTTTTAGTATATTGTACTCTGAACCTCAACCCTGCTGGTACCTTAGACCTATGGGGCTTGAATAAAATGCAGGTGGATATTCGGTGCTTGGCTCCGGCCTGCCCATCGCAATGCCATAAAATAGGCTCCTGCGGTTGCAGTGAGCAGCACTTCTGCACAAACACAGGGGTGTCCGCCCTCACTGCCAAAGCCGTATCACGGAGAAGGACTGGGTGATGAGAAGCCAGACGTGGCTTGAATTTCTTGGACCGGTCCCTTCTGCGGAGATTATCCCTGAAGACCCGTAAGCAGGCTGAACTAAAAATATATATTTCCTCTCTCCTCCTCCACGCCAGTTTTTCTGTGAAATGCATCAGCTTGGAGATCCCTGGATAATAATGGAGCCAGACAGTGTGCAATCCAAGCATTCCCTCTATCATATGGGCATTTAAGTGCTTTTGAAAAGCAACGGGGCTCAGGTAACGCATGAGGCAACAGTGAAATAAGTGCTTTCGCCCTTCACAGCACCCGGTCACAAACTCTTCTTATCACCTAGACACGCTTCTCTGTCCCTGGGATCGGCAAGCTTAAAGTTGTTATTTTATTTTCTTCCCGGCCTCTTAAAGCTCCCGAGTCTATATATATATATAATAAAGCGCAGAAAAAGCTCCTGGAAAAGACACACTTTGACCTTTGGATCTGGTGTGCTATTTAGGGGGTGGTGGGTCACGCTCCTACCCGAGCTCCGTCCAACCACCGTGCTAAACCCTGTTCCTCTTCACACGAGCACCGGTCAGGGTGCCCATGGCCAAGGCTCACCGCAGCGACCCGATGCTCTTCCAGCCCCTCCATCTGCTCCCCCTTCCCTCCTCCAGCAGCTCCTCTCTCCAGAAGCCCGGCGCAGGGATGGGAAGCCCTCCTCTCCCGCACGCAGGCAGCCGAGCGGAAAGCCTTTGGCTTTGGCTGGGAAGCCAAGCTCCAAGCACAGGCGGAGAGCAAAGCCACCGCCGAGCCTGCAGCCTCCCCACCTTTCCACCCCGCTCCTGGCAAGGTGCAAAGCCCTGAGATGCTTCCTCCACCTCGCCGGAGGCTCTTGCCCTCCCTCTTGCCCCATGATGTGCGGAGGGAGGGAAGGGGGAGAGAGGGGAGAGAGAGGTCCCCGGGGTGCCGGAAAACAGCCCTTGCCTCCAAAAAGATGTAAAAAATAATTAAGCACAGATGAGGTAATTTTCTCTCTCAAGATCTTTAATCCTTGTTACATTCCTGCTCAGAAGGCAAGGCCTTCTCCTCCAGGAAGATGAAAAACTGCTGTCTGTCAGCACAAGGAAGAGATGATACTGCTCCCTCTCTCTGCTGTTTCTTTCCCTCTAAACCCAGAGTCCCAAGCCTCACGGTTTCTCCTCCGGGAGATGCAAACGCTGCTAACACACTACTGCTGCATCGTCCTGGGGGGAGGTAGTGATGGTTTGCAGAGACACGTAGCTCCTCACGCTGCACCAGACCCTCTGCTCCCTGCTGCCACTGAGGGCACCTCAAAATGACCACAAGCGACGGCATTTGGGCATTTTAAGACAGTTGCACACACCGACCAAAGGTGAGAGCTGCGTGCATACATCTTCCCTACCTGTCCCAACCTACCTGCTCATGCCCTTGCCCCACACTCCCCGGTCAACGATGCATGGCGGGGGCAAAGGGGATACAGGCACAGGCTGGTGCTGCCCTTCCCAGACCCCTCAACATCTGCAGCCAAAGCTTCTCAGCTTTGCTATCCACCCTCTACAAGCAAGCTGGTCCATTAGGGACTGGCCACTCTCCCCCAAACCAGTCAGCATCCCCGCAGCCTGAGGGGCTGAGCTCGTACACCCAAATTCCTCACGCCTGTACCCTCCGCACCCCGTGCAAGGGGCCCATGGGTGCAGCCAACAGCCTGCCCAGCTGCAGGGATGCCAGCCAAAGACAGAAATTGGGAGAGGGGAAGCAACGCCGTAAGGTTCCTGCCAACCTTAGGTAACACAAGCACAAAGCTGAGCAGGGCTGAAAATGCCAACAAAGCCCTCAGTGGGGACAAAACAGCCCTGGTCAGAGGGGAGCAGGCTGCTTTGCAGACATAGACCCGCTCCCAAAAAGCCCCCGACCAAACTGCAGCCGCCACAATCAAGTATCAGGAGCAAATAAGCGACAGGGTGCCAAAGCTGAGCACCCTCTCCACCGATGCCACCCATGCTTCATACAGCCCCGTGGCACCTCCCTGCATTTTTGGCGCAGATACAGATGGCACACGCCGGCAATGACATGCCCTCCTGAATTTCTCTCTTTGCTTTCGTGAGTTTGCACACAGAAAATGACGGGAGAGAAGGTGGCCCGGCGGTGGGGGGAAGGAGGTTTTTAATTACTGAAGTGTAGCAATTGGCACACAACACTTTTTTGTTGCCTCTTACGCAGATCGCTGGTGTTCCAGAGGGCTGGGCTGGAGAGCACAGATTGTCTCAACCCAGCAGGACACACAAGAAATGAATAATGTTAATTAGAACTGAAAAGAGCTCAGTGAAATTACCAACCCTGTTGCCGCTTTCATTGCAATTATCAGGGTACAAGCTCCATCGCGGGGAGGCAGGGACGGGGCTAAGCCTGGCTCACCCCAGCAAACTTGGTGGCCCAACCTGGGGCCGTAACCAAGCTGATCCCACTCCCTGGGCTCGCTTCTCCTTCCACCACCACCTAATTTTCACTGCGTGCCCACCTTAGAGAACCCTAAATCCAGGCCACCTGATGAAGTTTCACACATGTTGGGCCATGGCACCGACCCACCATCAAGCATCCCTAGATGTCTTTTCTTTTTCTTCCCAGTCTAACTCAGCAATTCCCAGACACCTCTGGATTTTGAGGCAATCCCTTCCACACCAGCAGCGTTTTGCCTCTGCTACGGGCTAGACTGAGCTGGAAATCAGCTTGCAGGAACTAGCTTGGGGTTTAGTTTAAAACTGGGTGCAAAAGCCTCCCACTGAGGCTGGGCAAGGAGACAAGCTGCTCTGGCCCTGCCTTGTCCCCAGCATCGCGTGGTCCCAGGCAGCACCTTCCAGTCTCTGCACCATCAGCCACGCTATAAATGATCAACTAAACGAGACTGCCGCCGGAGGCAGGAGCTTCACATCTCAGATTTATTTCTGTGATTATCACATTTTATTGTTATTTATTAGGATTAATTAAAGGCCGGGCTGTGAACAACTCAATCCCATTCAGGCACAGTCCCACCGCTCTCATAGATTCTCCTGTGATGTTTATGCTCCGGTGGCAACAGAAGTTTGGCCATCAATTCCTGAGCGAAGGGAAAGCCGGGGTCAGATTGTCCCATGCTCCTTGGGACACGTGCTGCCCACGATCCCGGAAGGCTGGGATGCACACACCGTGGACAGCCCGAGGTGTGGTTATCATGGAGGTAAGTCTAGAAGCTTTTTTACTAATAAATATTAAGCCAAAATCCTCATTGCCACAACCCAGTCTGGCTTCCTTCTCCTTACTCTTTGCTGTACTGGGTTAAGTCACGCACTAGCAATTTCTACCAGTCCAGCCCTTCTTCAGCAGGATTTACAGCATCTGCTCACTTTCCGTGCACAAACAGACTGCGTATGCTTAAACACACTCACTGCAGCACCTTCTGCTCACATACGCACCGACATGCAATGCTACTCCCTACACACCAAGCACCAACTGGACAGAAAAGGCTTTTTTTTTTTTTTCAAGTGTAGTGTGCATGTGCAGCACATACCGAGAGCACGCGTGCTCATCGACATACGTGGCGAATGGCGTGTGCACCTCCAGCAATAATCCCATCATACCGACCCCTCCGCACGCTGCAAGCAGGGCAGCAGCAGGGACACCCATGCCAGTCCATCGAGCTTGGGTGACTCGGCTTGACGTGCAAACCCGCGCAGGTCACAGGCTCCATTCGCAGTGGCAGCTGGACTATTGGATTAAAATGGTCCATAGGTTTGGTGGTCCTGGCCTGCTGAAAGCCCCAACTGCTCACCCAGGCGGCTCTAATGGGGGCTCGAGGCTCATCCCTGCTGGGGTCTGCACGTCTGCGTGGTTGACGCAGCGGTAGGGTTCTTGGCATGCCCATCCTCACCTGCGCCCCAGGACCACCCCAGCCGTCCTCGCCCTCAACTGCAAGATCAGCTGGAGGGCATCCCTCGAGCTCACGCTGATGTGACACCACCAAAGACGCAGCCCGAGGACTTCTTCACGGCACAGGACGGCTGTCAGGACCAAAAAACCTCTTCCCTGCACGGGGAGCCTGCTGCCTGCCAGGCAGGAGCTGACCGAATGATTAACCCGGCGGCGGGGTCCGGCAGGAAAGGGGGGGGGCCCCGCCGGGGCTGGCGTCTACTCCAGTCCCCCCCTCTGCAGCAGCCAGAGCATCTCCAAAGGCTGCGGGGTTGAGGAGGTGCCCTCAGATCAGCTGCCACCCCAGTGCCGCTTCAAAATCATGCTGAGCTGGTCAAAAGCAGCGCTCAGAAGTGGAAAATAAAACCCCTTTGTGCTTCCCCCTCTCTTCCCTGCCCAGACAGGGTTTCATCTCGGTTGTTGCAGAGGAAGTCGGGGCTCTGGACCGGGAGGTCCTGCCTTTCCCACCGGCTCACGCTGCAACCTGCAGCAAGTTCCTTGCAAGTCCCTGCCCTTCATTTCTGCCCTCTGCAAGGCTTTAAAGATATTTGGCACCTCCTTGCCAGAGAGGATGAGTTAACGCATGTTTGTAAAGTACCTGATCTCCTCAATTGAAAGTTTATACATGCAAATGATTCACACTAATTACATTAATAATAATATACCGGTCTCGAAAAGATCCGCCTTGGTTCATTGCCCGGGATTCGCAGAGCCGCAAACAACTCCCAGTATGCTGCCTTAGACGAGCTTATTGGCAAATGCCAAGGAAACAGGAGGAAACCGGACGGGGAAGGAAGGAAGAGCTGCAAAAAGAGCCAGAGCTCCCACTTTGCAGCCTGCCGACCAAGTGCGAGGCAGGGTACGGAGGAGCCACGAGCACCTCTGCGTGCACCCAACACCCCGCCGGTCCCGGGAGACCCCTGCACCAGCACCGAGGACTGGTGCAAAGCAGGCAGGTCGTGATGCAGCAGGCAGGGATGGCTTGTCTGGAAAAGTCTTTATCTCTCTGCAATGCAGCAGTGCACTAGCACCTTTCCAAGTCCCCTGCTCCTGTGCTCGTCTCATCCAGCCTTTCTATTTATCCTCCTATTGTCTCTGCTAGCAACAGGGCTCTGCACGTCTATACCATCTTCCATCTCAGCATCTCGGAGCGTGCCACAAAACATCAATGAGGGCAGCAGCTCCGAGACCGCACGTCGAGGAAGCGTGTCCCTAACCTGGGCTCCCCGCCCCTGCAGCTGACCCCGTGGAGCGGCCCCGGCGCGTTCTCCTGGCCCATCTGCTTGGGTGCCCTCCAAAAGCGCTAATGGCACCGGGGAACGGGGGTGACGCCAGCACCAAACCGCCTGTAGGCAGCTGTGCAGGGACACGGCCGGATTACTAATGAAATGCCACCCCGCCGGGGAGCTCCTGCAGCGCCGGCATCCTGCGCTGAGCTCCAGGGACATTTTGTTCCTCCTGGTTTTCTCCTTTTTCGCATTCCCTCAGCCCAAGTAATTGCTCCGGGGGGCTCCTGGATGCCAGCAGGCAAACAGCCCCGGGCAAAAGTCACCCCTTCCCCGGCAGTCTTCCAGGGTTGCCTACGAAAGGGTCCTCCCTTCTGCAGGGAGGGGACCATCCCAGACCAGGTCCAGGCTCTGGCAGCTGCCTGCACGCCGTCTTGAGAGGCTTCAAAAGGAGGCGTGGGAAACGCCACAAGAAGAAAATAACTCCGTAATGATCTCATCCTCTCCCCCTAGGCGTTACAGAGCAGTTTAAACCCTGTAAAATAAGGTCTGCTCATCTGAGGAGGTGTGGAGAAGTCGTCTCCTCTCTCTGCCTCCAAAAATCTGGAGAGATCTCTCCTTGCTATGCACTTTTCTCTAGAAAAACGCTCCTTTGCCACCTGCAAGCCCCGGGCTGAGCCACTCAAGACACCCCAACTCCCCATCCTTCTCAGCCCCCCCCCGGCAGCTCCCACTCTCCTCCTCCAGCCCAGCGGGGAAGTTCCTCCAAGCTGCACTCCCAGCAGTTAGCGCCGATTCCCGGCGCTGAACTCGCTCAATTACGAGCTGTGCCCCCTGAATAAATCCTGGTTCTGCTTTGCGCAATTGACACTAATGGCCCAGGAATAAAGTGATGCCATCCACCCCAACGGTCTGCAAAGCAGCGCATTTAACTAAGCACACAGGCAAGGGACTGCTGAGCTTAACTGCACTGAAAACATATTCGAAAGGAAGCGATGCACTTAACTTATTACAAGTGGGAAATTATCACTGAAGTGGCTTTTCCTTAGAAGTTGAGGCACAAAACAGGAACAGTGAGGGGTGAGCGCTCTCTGCCAGGACTGCGGAGAGAGACCGAGGAGTGAGCTGGAGCTGGCTGCTAAAGGATGCTGCGAGTCAGGAGGCAGCAGGATGGGAGGAGCAGGGGGCAAGCGGGAACGCAAGTGCTGCGAAGAGAGGGCTGAAGGGCACCGACGGGGACAACACGGGGAAATCGACCCAGGGAAGAGCACAAGATCAGGTGTCAGGTTTTCAAGGCACTGGCAGAGCTCTCCAGTAGTCCAGGACACTGCAACATAGGGCTGCGATGGGGAGCTGGGGGGAGCTTGCGCTGGTACTGGCTGCGGCTGACCAACTGGGTCTACCTGTAGCAAATATATGCTGCTACACACTACCTATATATTTGTAGCCCGAGAATAATTGCAGGTTACCGCCTCACCTTCCTACACCAGTTCTCCCTCACGCTCTCACTTGCAATTTCCCCGCAACACCCAAGCTCATATTGCTTCTCCTGGCAGATGGGTAGAGATGGACAGAAGGAGGACAACGAGCAAACACTTAAAATTAAAATAGAGAGGCGGTCCAGGCAACACAAGACTGCATAGGGGGGAGGAGGGCATCCCAAGCCTTTGGGGATGAATCCCCAAGCCTTGCAGCACCCCTCTGGGTCCCAGGGTGATGGGGAGAGGACCTTCCCCCTTTGGCAGAAGAAGAGGCTTCCCCATCCAAGGTCACAAGAGACCAAAACAAGAAGGTAACCTGTGCCTCTTGCTCCGACATCTATCTCCTCATGGAAACCAGCTCCCTAGCGAGAACCTACGCAGCTTCATACAGATGCTCAAAACCCACCACACAGCCAGATCTTCCCCCATCACATAACCAGAAGGTTGTTTGCCACACGAACAAAGTTCAAGCGCCCCGTCTCATGACCTCCCATCACGATGGGATGGGGACCTGTCCCTGAGAGAAAGTGCCTGAGGGGCACTGGTGCAGCAAGGGAAGTGGAGAACCAGAGGAGAGGAAGGGGAGGGACAGGAGGGACGTCAAGGAAGGAAACATGACGGAGCCAAAAGCAATGGGACCTTCTCCAGCCATGCCACTTGCACCAATACCCTCTCCCCATTTATAAAATGGCACTAATGAGACCAAAAACAAGAGGAGGAGGGAGGGAAAGGACCCTTCCCAGTACAGACCCCCCTTTTCCTCCCCTCTCCCCTTGAGGACATCATCCTTAAAATATATTTCATTTCACAGCTGCATTATGGTACCACAAAATCCTGCGAATCCAATTTAAGAACAGATTACCTCCTCACTTACTTCATTTGAAGCAATTACATGTTAATTTTCATTGAGACCAGCCTAATGCATACCAATCTGATGCTGCAATCTCATTTGAATACTTGAGGGAACACTAGTTGGGCTCCGGGCTCTGGAGGCTCATATTTAAAGGGCCACTTCACATTTCCTTTCCCTTTTCCCCCGCTTATTTACGCTTTTGTCGCACTTGTGGCGCGCGCTCCCTCCCTCCCTTCCCGGCGTTCCCAACAGCTGGTGCCACTCGTGAGACCAACTAAAAAGGCCAAATAAGTTTTGCAGCAAACCCTGCGGAACGACGCTGCGCCCATCACCGGCCTGGTCCCCAAGGCAGGACCTTCCCCAGGCCAAAATTCAATATCACTGACGTCTTTCTGCATCAAGTAAATAACCTTCCAGTGGCAAAGTCGCTGGTAAGTATGTGCTGCTACTGCACATGTCTCTGCAAAGCAACTCCTCCTCCTCCTCCTCCTCCTCCCAGGCCAAGAACAGCCTCCGCCAGGTTTCTAGCTGATGGTTATCTTCTGCTCCCTCACGCTCGCTTAAAGCTTCCTATCTAGCCATGCCCACGGTATCGATTGGTGTCTCGGACACCAAGCTTTGAGTAATTAATAATGCCACGAGAGTGTGGATTCAGCTCCTGGTTGAGCCATGGAGGCATGTCGCCTTCTGTCTCGCTGTACACGTTTCGGTGATAAGCATTCATGTTGGAAGCTGCACCTTAATTAGATTTTTCAGATCGCAAAGGGCCCTAAGACACTTGTGCAGGCACCATATAAATGTATATTGCATTGTACTGTAATTAATCCAAGGTGACGCAGAGGCAGACAGAGCAGGAGCAAGGGACCGATTCATGGCGAGACAACCAGCCCCAAGACTTTAGCACGTCGCTGGGCACAAGCCCACCCCACAGCCCAAGCTCCATCAGCTGCAAACCGGGAAAACTCCCTCTTCATGCCACCCAGCGAGTGCTGGACTACCACCAGAGACATGTTGGACAACAGGTATTTGGATGAGCATCTCAAAAGCAAAAGGTTTCCTGGTGCCTCCTCATCAGGCAAGGGTCCCCACCATTAAGTGGACACCTTTCCCTCCACACAAGCAGTTTAGCAGCTAGGAAGACAAGAAAAAGCAATAAAGACAAGCAGAGATTAATTGCAGCTCCTCCTCCCCGAAAGAAATAATCGATTGCATTGGGCAGTTGGCTATGCCATTGCTGAAAGCACTCGGATGTCACAGCCGTGGGCTGCAGCAGGAGGTCCCCAGGCATTCGTGTCTCACACTGGACAGCCAGGATGCTCCATCAGCACCGATGGAAGTGACAGGATGAGGCTGGCGAGATAGTTTTGCAGGAGAAAATCTTTGGGGAAGAGGTTTGCGCTGAGGATAACTCAGGAAAGGTGCAGAAGCTGACGAAGTGACGGAGGAAAAACTATTGTCTGAAACATTGTTCAACCTCCTAAAGCCTTCTGCGCCCGTGCAAGTCACCTGCCTAGAGCTGGGGCAGGGCTTTTGCATGCTAGGAGCTGCGGGACTTAGCGCTGGTCCTTTTTTTCCCCGACTGTTATGAGTTCCGCTAGAAAACAGAGACACAAAATCCAGGCTTGGATAGCGCAGGCTGGTCTCTGTGCCCACGAGTATTTTCCCTGCAGCAGAGACGCTCTGCTGACCTCGAACGCACGCAAACCTGGAGATGAGCTCGCTTTGTACACGACTGCCTCACCGTGACACTGCTCCCTTTGTACTGGGCCAGCCAAGAGGTTTCACACGCGTTTGGGAACTCCCTTTAGTTTATACAACTGCTGCTGCTTGAGTCCAACAGCCTTTGCCTCCAGGAAGCCAGCTGAAATGCTAAGCGGGTGTCAACCTGAAGCTACAGCACTACCACCGGCACGCTGGACCCTTTACGCACAGTCGCCGTGCTGGATGAGACCCCTGGAGAACATCATGGCTGCTCCAAGCCCCATGGCAGCTTGTTCAACGGGTCCCAACGCGGTGGGTGAGATCTCCACCTCCCACGGACACGATGTCTCAGCCTCAACTGTACCCAGGTACTGACCACGGGGTAAAAAAAGCATTTTGGGAAGGGAAGGAGCTGGGCTGGGAGGCCGAACTTGCAAAAGGGGAGCCTGCTCTCTGCCAAGGCGCCGGTGGGTTTGGACGGGATGAAATAAGTCGCAGGGCCCCACGGGGTATGGTGAGAAACCAAATAATCAGGATTCAGGGGAGGAAAGGCAGTTACCTGGGTAACAGTTTGCCGCTAACGCATCTGCTACCCCGCAGGACTTCCCAAATGCTGCTCAGCTGCGAGAGCAGACCCACAGACCAGACTGCTGCTCCAGCTCCACGGCATCATGAGGACGAATGCACGGTTGTTTTCCCCAATGCACTTCCAGGCTGGGTGGGAAACCAGAGGTCACCCCGCGCCTGAGCCCTGCCCCGATGCAGCCCCCAGCCATGGGCAGCTTTCGGCAGGGCCAGCAGCTCTTGCTGTCCCATCCCCACACACCGAATGATGGTGGCCATCACCGAGACACAGAAGGAGCTGGCATCCCACAGCTCTGCTGTCCTGCCCTGGGTAGCATCCCTTCCTAATGGACTCGCCCTGTTTTTTTCCTACTCCGTCTCCCATCGCACTCGCTTCCCAAAAGCTCCTCTGCAGCGAGCAAGGAAGGAGATGCCTCTGCTGGCAGACACAGATGCAGATGCCAAGGTGACACAAGGACATAGCAGATGCTGGCGACACCAGCACCCAACCTCTTACACCGTTTCACCGTCTCGTCCCAAGACCATCCCTCTTCACCCGCTTTTCGCCAGCGACCCACTCCAAGGCTCCGAGGCAAGGACCGCAGCATCCTCCGCTGCCGGTACAGCTGACTGCAGTACGTGTTTGGCAGGTGGAGAAGCACCCGCACTCCAGCTGGAACAGGGCTGCGGTGGCTCGGGGACACGCTTTCAAGGCTCCAGGAGAGACTCTGGTTGCCCGTTTCCCACTGAACCAACTCAGTCCCTGTACGAGCCTTTGAAAACGCGTCCTTTATAGTTTTCCATTTTGATGTCACATCTGTAAGAATATATGGTGGGGCTTTTTTTCTTCTCCTCGCCCTCTTCTTCTTTTTAAGAGGAGATGTCACACTTTGAACTCTAATTTTTATTTATTTTATTTTCCTAGAAAAGGGCTGACTCCCCACCGAGCACAGAAGGAAAAAGAGAAAGGGGGTGGGGAGGAAGCCTTCAAAAAGTGCCCAGATTTAATTTTTTGTCAGAGGAACAGAAAGAGAAATTTGTTGATGATCAAACAGATTCAAGTACCTTAAAAGAAAGGGATCGTCAGCAAATGGAAACTAGTTAAGGAACTACATGAAAGACATGGGAGACGCTCGAGAAGCAGACAAGATGCTGTAACCAAGTGGAAAGCCAAACCCATCAGTCCCAAACCACTGGAGCAGTGAGAATCAGTAGGTGAAGTATTTGCTCTGCAAAAGCAGCAGACAATGGGATAGCCGGTGGTTTGCAGAGGTGCTGAGCCGGCTCAGCACTAGTGGCTGCCTGAGGGAGCCCAGTGCCTCCGAAAGAGCAGCCCCGGCAGGCTTTTTACCTGCTCGCTTCCCTGCGTAGCTACAGCAAGTGTAGGCAGTCAAATAAAGGGCTGCATTGCTTTGAAAAACGGCACCTGGGGGCTTTGTGTTTTCCTTTTCCTCCTCAGCACCTTCCAGCTCGAGTGTGCTCAGTTTATAAATCCGAAGAGGGTGGGATTGCTTGTTTGGGGTTTGTTTTTTGTTTTGTTTTGTTTTTTCCTTTGGTTTTAATCCACTAGCAGTGCTTTGCAACTCAGGCTGGGATCTGGAAAGCCAGCGGGAGCCCTTGGCAGGCCGGGCAATGGGATGCGGGACAGAGTGATTTAGGGAGGGGAAGAGCAAGAATAAGAGGAGGAGGAGGGGGAGAGACCACAGCAACACTGAGATAGCCTGCAGCAGAGTCACAGGTGGATAGGACTTGAGAGATGGAGACCAATCCATCCTCAACCCCTAACCCACCTTCCCAAGCCCCTCCTTACCAAAGCTTCTAAGAGGCCAGATCCTATTGCTTCCTGAACTATGACCTGCCCGGCTTAGCTCAGAAATCTTTTAAATAGGAAAACAGAGCCGCCGTTTGCTTTCATGCAGAGTCAGTGGTGAACAAAGCCCAAGGGTTGCATTAGATTAGCAGCCGGCTCCTCCGAAGGCATGGAAACTTTGATCATTTAATATGGATGCGCCATGTCGGAGCGAACAGGTCTCCAAACCCCAGTAAATGTTTTATTAAGGCAGCTCTGGCTTTCGTGCCCAAGCCTTGCTCCTTTTGGACTCCGGGGATCTTGTTGTGATTGGAGAGACACTGCTCGTCATCTCCCTCTCTCCCAAGAAGGGCCGTGCAGCTCCTGCCTTGCTTTCCCTTTGCATCACGCTTAAAACGCGTTGGAGCCCAGCAGCCTGAATGATGGCACGAGCACCCCGAAAACAGCCCCTGCCTTCCCTCAAAAGCGCCTGCTCCTCTTGCACCTCGCGGGGAGACTCAACGCGTGGACGCAGACGTCGACACCGATCACGGCGAGAGCGGGGCTCTGCTCTTCCTCCTCCATCACCACCAAAACGGCCACCACGACTGCCTAAAGCTTCCGACCCCGCTAGGACAGGGCAGAGCCGGCCACCCTGCCCGGGAACCCACCAGGCAGGAGAAGAAATCTCTCTCTAGAGCTGGCTGAGGTATTGCACGAACCAAGCCCGACCTCCCCCAAGCGCAGAAGCAGGAGCGGAGTATCTCGGTGTTATCACCGAGGTTTGGAAATGAGTTATTCCCGAAGCGATTATTTGTTGTTGAAAATGTCATCTTTGCCGGAAATTTCAAGGGGAAAAAAAAAAAAAAAATAGCGTGGGTTCTCCCCCCCCCCACTGCCATCTCAATTCAAAATGAATATAACCCCACTCATTGCTGGATTTCCAGCTCCCAGAGAGCTGGGCTTCAGATTAGGAAACGGTGCATGAAGAAAGAACGGGGCCAGATATGATCTCGGCATACAAGGACTCCTATTCAAAGGACACTGGGCCAGGATCATAAATATAAGTGCACACAGCTACTTCCCCGCTTACATCTGTGCCTTGAGAAGCCCTACGAGAGCCATTCTGGGGGGGAATTAAACCGCTTGCGTCCTATTAAAGCGGCTCCCATTTATTTTTTTTTTGATTCTAAAAAATATTTACATCCAAAATAGACAAGAAACATCTAGTGCCAAGAAAACAGGGGATTTTTATAGATCTTGTTTCTGCAAGAAATTGCCAAGACAACAAGTCACTAAGTTCTGAGAAAGGATTTGACATTTTCCTGAATAAAAATAGCACCTGAAGTGACATCGCTTAGGATAACACCTTATGGGCAAGCGCTACCGAAGCAACCGGAGAATGAAAACCTTCCCACGGCACGGCGAAACTCGCCTGTGGGATCCCACCGGGGATGCCTCATTGTCTATCCTTTTCTATAGGATTTCACACTCATTTCCACAGAACGCTATTGGTCTCGTCCCTATTAAGTTTGATTGGATTTTTTTTCTTTTTTTTTGCCATAAAGGAAATTACAAAGGCCAGCAATTGTCTTGCTTCGAGGCATACACACATCATCAGCTTGGAGCGGAATGACAATTACCCACGCGGTGCCATACTGTACGGCGAGGTGTGTTAGGGGAGTTTGGTATTAAGCAGAAGGGCAGGTTTGTTTCCCCCCCCCCCCCCCCATCAGCTTTGGATCAAATCACATGTGCAGCCACTTGTGTCACAAGATCTGCCTATAAAAACACACTCCAGTGATCCAACCCACGGCCGCACCGGGCTACCGCTGCCGAATGCAAGAGCGAGAGGGATGGGTGCCGATAGGTAGTGGGTAGGAAGGGACTACCTGGTCCAGGCAAAGGAGGCATCTCCCAGAGACACAGCTCGGGCAGTTTTACCATTCACTCTTTCTCTTAAAAGTTAAAAAGAAAAAAAAAAAAAAACCAGCAAAAAACCCAAAACAAAAACCTCATCAGACCTGCACACACGGTATCACGCCATGAAAAGAGGAGACCGGAGGCCAAGTCGAAATACAGGGGAAAGCTTGGACGACGAATGACTGAATGAGGACACCAGGATTTTGTATAAGCATTATAACCATGACAGCTTTCTGCATTTTCTCCCTCCAGCAACAGAAAGCCCTGAGGCCCTTGGAGAAAGGCAGATCATGAGGTCTTTCCAGCGCCACAACCGCCGCAGACCTTACGGGGAAAGCTGCCGTCGACTGCATCGCGTGTACCCACCAGTGCGGATGGGATCTGAGCTCTCCACCGGGAACACGCATCCATCTCCCGGAGCTGAGAGCGGGATGCAGCCCAGCTGCGTCTCTGCTCTCTGGAAGAGATCATGTCTCCGCAAGCCACGGTCCTCTCTTCCCCACGACTGCTAATTAACACCCGACCCGTTCGGTGACTAACGATTCCCTGCCCACGCACACACGCCAAGTCCCAGGCGTTGACCCAAGGCCAACGCTGCCTCCTGCGCCTTCGGATGCGGCCGCGCCGAGCGGCCGGGCAGGCAGATGGACAGCGAGGAGGAGGAGGAGGAGGAGGAGAAGCAGCAGCAACACCGACCGTGCCGGGAGAGCCGGGGAAGGGAAGGGATGCGCCTTCTGCTAGGTGCTTTTGTGCACCGATCTGCTGCTCTCCGCAGCTCCTTTGGCGAGGCCAAGCCGCCCACCGCACCGCGCCGCCTCGTCGCTGCCAACGTGGAGCTTGACCCTATTTATCCAGATGGCCCAAATCTCCCAAGCGCTGAGGCTCCTGCAGTTTTCCAGGAAAATGCCCGGCAGTCTCATTACATCCAAACCCTCCTCCTTCACCCAGCCCACCAAACCCACTCCTTCCTCCCTGCCCGTGCCGTAAGCCAGAGGAACAGGGGGAAAGCAGAGGCTGGCAAGGAGAGGTGGGCATTTCAGCTACAGAGAGGCTGGCTTTCCTCCCTTGTTTTAAAAAATAGAATACAAATGTGTTTATTTATAAATCGAAATTCAAAGTAATTATTAGCTGGAGGCTTTCAAGTAAAAATGTAGGTCATGCAATATCATGTGGGATAATAGCAATTGTTTCAGCTTCAGGAAGCGCATAAGTAATGGAGACTCACTAGTTGTCCAGCTTGGTTAAGCAGCAGACAGATCCACCCAGCAGGCCGTGAGCTCCGTCACCGGCTCTTAACGTAAAATTTGGCACCCTTTCGACTTGTGTCCCCTGCCTTCAGCCCGGCCACCCTCTTCTCTGGCACCCGAGGAGCGCTGGACCAGAGCTGCGCGGTCCCCACCCCAGCAGCCAGCAAGGGTTTTGCAAAGGGCTCAGTGCAGAGGGCTGAAGCACACCCCACAGCATACCCAAACCCACCCCGAAGGACAAGCTGGACCTGACAATTATGATATCTAAAAATAATAATTAAAAAAAAAATTTCAAACAGACAAGAATCATGGAGACTTCAAAGACAGGAGCTCGGGATGCACGTTTTAAGCTACTCCTTAAAACAGAGGTGAAAGCATGGTGAGACCTCCCTCTTTTTCTGCCTCTCAGCCATCAGAACCGACTTAACTCATCGCACGAAAGAAACGCTCTTTGCGCCCGTTTCTATTTTAAGAGGAGCCTTTCTAATCTTGGGATGTGAAGCACTGTGAATCTTCAACAGCTTTTCACCGGTGCCAGTGCTTGTGGGCAGCAGATACCGATGCCAAAGCCGGGGAAAGTGAAACGTGGAGTTTACATGCACGAAAACATTTGGCAGCACGAAAATCTTTGTGCCCGCACCCAGCCGAAAGGAGCAGCGTCAGGAGATAACTTCTCCAAGCCAGTCCAAGTGCCTGAGACAGCACGCATAGCAAAGGTAAGCTACTTGCAGTCAACTGTGATCAAGGCAAAACAGAAAGGTTGCCAATTAAAAACACTGAATGATTTCCAACAACAAAGAAATCTGTGGACATTGTTTGATCGTGCCTATTCTGCATAAGAAAAAAGAAACAAACAAAAAAAAGAGGCTAAAAATAGGCTGGATGCTGTGAGCCAGATCCTCAGCCTGGCAAAGGCACCGGCTTCAGGGAGTTACGCGGCTTTACCCATACAGCCGTCATTGTTGCTAAGTTCTGATCTCTATTTAAACTTGCAAAAGGTTTTCTTTTCCTGCAAAAATACAAGAATCTCCCCCCCCCATCTTGGAGCTCATCTCTCCTAAAGCAGCTCACATGATGATGATGATGATCAAAAATAAGCCCTTCAAGCCTAAGCTCACTAACATTCATTTCTCTTCTGCTAATGCTGGACTTCTTACTGTTAATCCTTAAATATATCCTTAAATAAGAATGACAGTACCTGAAGCGCCTAACAACCCCGTATCATAAACAGAGACAGCCTCTGCATTCCTAATTTAGCTTGCCACATGAGAGCTGACACTAATCCCAGCTCCTGAGCCCCGGATATCTCCAACGTAAATGCCATCGCCTTGCTCACCTTGACATTACAGAGCAGCCTCAACTTTCCTTGTCCTGCTCAACTTTCATAACTGGTTCTTTTGTTTGTTTGTTTGGGTTTTTTTTTCCCCGTCTTGTACAAAAGCAGACCAACAGCAAACTCAACCTCTGAGCCTGGGACTTTAGGGAAAGCGTCACCTTCACCCTGTGCGGCTCATTGCTGCGGGGACACCAGCCTTGGGTGATCCTGGGGGTAGGAGGCTGCTGAAGAAATCTCTGCGCATCAAGACAGCGACCTGCTTACGAAACACCATGTCTTGCGCCCAAATCTCCTACCAACCCCATTTGCGTGGCTCAGGGCAGCAGAAACCAGAGCGGTGGGTAAAAGGCAGGGGAAAGGCAGACAACCACACTGGCTCATCTCGGGCACCGCATCAAAAATTGCCAATTTTTGCAATCTGCAAGTTGCAGATAACTCCTTCTAGGTCTGAGACTCCAGTTTTCAAAGGGCTCCGGACCGGCGCAGAGCAAACAGCGAGAAACAGGCATCCAGCCTCCTTCTCAGCCTAACTGCAAGTAAATGGATTTGCTCCCAAAATACCAGGAACCTGGGTAAGTGGGTGCACTTAGGACGCAGGAAAAGAGCGCTTGACATTTTGCAGGGACTCCAGAAAGAAAGGAAATCGAGGCTTTACAAAGAAAAGCTCGCCCGTCGTTCCTTGGTGGATGCTAGTATTTATCTCCAAAAAGGCAATCTGAAAACAAAAGACAACAAGGAACCGCAGCTGTCTCCTGCAAAGCAGGCACCAAACCCAGCGACTAAATGCAATCTTTAACATGAAAAGCAGAGAGAGGGAGGGAGGGATTTTAGCCTCGCTCTGCAAGCAAATTGCAGCACAGCTTTAACTCCACACCAACTTCTGGGGCCCGCAGAATGATTACCCCCATCAGGGTGAAGGTTAGCACGCCGCAGCTGCAAACCAGCCACGAGCCAGAGACAAGAAATACCGCCGGAGCAGCGCGAAGAAGCGGCACACGCCAACAATAAGCCAGGCGCAAGCCCGAAACTTTATTGCAAGCCCCCGCGGACCCGGCAGGCGCGCCATGGGCTGGCTCCAAGCTGGCGAAGGGAAGGTGCCAAAGCCCATCATCCTGTCAAAGCCGTCAGCTGGCAGGGCTGCTGCGGCACGCCGGGGGCAGGTGGCCCCGCGCCGTGGCCGGGGGACGGGCAGCGTGTCCCCCCCCCTGCAAAGCATCTGCCGCTGAGGTGCCACGGTAGGAACGACGAGTCGGAGCAAGCGCTTTGCTCCGGTCTTCTGTAAATTTGCATTGCATAAGCTACGGGCAAAGCCCAGAGCCGAGCGGAGCGCCGGGTCTTCGCAGTCCAAATTGGCTCCGCTGCGCTTAGGAGTGGCGAGAAGCCGGCGCTGTGCTTTTATGCATCGACCCGCGCTACGTCGTGAGCACCTGTAACTGCTGGAGGGGCTGGGTGTCTACCAGGGCTTTCGGGAGCCTGAGCACCCCTGATCCCCTGTGCGCTCGCTGCTGGGCAGCACAAAGCATGCCTGCGGGGTGCAGGGCAGGCACCCCGAATCGGTGCAGGTGGGCAGCATGCTGGCTTCAACGCTGTCCCCACCGGCTACTCGCATAACGTGGGCCGCACGAGCATGTCTTGAATGGCAAAACAGGGCTTGGTGTTGCTTTGCCTGAAAGCCAGGCGCTGGCTCTCCTCGCTTTGATTTTCATCCCGTGGCAAAACAGAAAGGATAACGCCTGCCTAGCTCCCAGGTACCCGGAAAGACTGTTAGTTATACAGAGCTTGCTGCAAAGCATTAAGTCTTCCAGCACAGAAATGCTCGCAGATTTAGAGACAGACGAATGCCCCCGAGGCTTACACCTCTGCAGGACAGGGCAATTACGCTCCAAAGGTCAGGTGCTTCGACAGAGGAGAGACGCAGGTTTCCAGGTTTGATTCCTATCGCGGCTGAGATAAGCAGCAACCGCAGTCTGGGAGCGGGTTCAGCTTTCAGGCTTTTGTTCAGAGCTGGGATTTTGCTTTGGGCCCATCCTTAGCCAACAGCGAAGTGGAACAAAATCACTAGAAGAAAGCATTTGGCGTCTCCGTTTCTCTGGACAAGGTCTGGTTCCCCGCCGCTCACACTCCGGTGGCTTAGGAAAACAAAATCGCGCTCCTTCTGTGTATCAGATCACGCACACAAATGGGAACTGGCAAACGTCTCCACCGCTCACCGGCAATTTCTGCTGGAGGAAGGAGACTCAGATCTAAGCATGCCTGTGCTATATACAATTTACATCCCACTTAAAGACTTAGAAGAGGAAATATGAGGACTGTGATGTGTTTGCCTTCTGCTGGACCCGCTTCATCCTCGGATGGAGCACGCGAAGCTTTGTTCTATGCAATAACACACGAGGATACTTCTCGGCGCTGCCAAACCTTACAATATGACCAAGTATTTCATAACCTCTCTTATTTTCCTTTTAAGCCCCAGCTCTCAGTCATATGCGGTTATGCAAGAAGCTCGGCTTTCATTATGGAAAAAGAAACCCTTCGCACTCCTCCCTCTTCCCCTTCCAAAAAAAAGACAAACAAACAAAAAAACAAAAACCGCACCAAAAAAACCCAAATCAAACAAAAAAGACCCAACAAAGCAACAATGAAATGCTTCAGAAACCACCTCCACTCTTCAGACGCATGGTTTTAAAAGCGAGGCTCTGGGTTTGGAATCCGTGAGCTCCGCCGTGCTTACTCCATACCGCACAGGAGCCCCTAAGAACAACTCTCAGGCTCCTTTCTGTCTTTAATCTGTCTCAGCAGGCACAATAAACAACTACAAATGGAATAACAATATCGAAAAAGGGGGCCAGGAGGAGGGGAGAGAAGATGCTGTAATGCAGAGAAGGCCTGAGATACTGGCAAAGGCTTTTAAGAGCCATACATGCTAATTACGATGTTAAAAATCTGTCAGTCGAAAGGCTGGATATTAAATGGAATTGGCTTGAGATGACAGTGCTGAACTGGATTTGAAAAAATTATTTATTAAAATGCTCTGGATACAAATTAATGTTCTTAGTTCAAAATGTATTATTGTCTCTCTAGCTTTGATCTGCGGAGCACTTTGAGCGATGAATAGGATAGGTTGTCAAATTTTCCCTCTGCACGCAACTCTAAGTGACTCCGCATCCCTCGCCGAGACGCTACTTTGCAATTTCCTTCAGCAATACCTCTCATTACATCCCCGGGAAGATCTGCACGCCGCAGCCGTGCCCCGCGGCACCGGGGAGGAGCGGAGTTTGCTCCCCAACCCTCGCCCGGGGGTTGCTGCTGGCTTGACTGCACCGGCACCGTCTGCTGCGTGCAAGCAGCCCTGGGCCAGGCTTGGGGCCAAGCTCCTCTCCTGCCTGCCCTGCCTGCCCTGCCTGCTGCGAGGTCTGCAGCAGGCCAGTTCTGGGGGTGAAGCGCTTGGGAGAAAGAGCATGGCACCTGCATGGCCAACTGCCCCCAGACTTGGGACTGATAGAAAGCTTGCTGAAGCCAGGCATAAGGCTGTCTGACTCAGCTTTTTAAAGCAAGCTTTGGATCTGAGAGAGCCAGGACTCAGCTTTGCCCAGCGAAAAGTATCTTCGGGAGGACTCAGCTCTCCCCTCCCGCTGACTGCAAGCGGCCGCTCAGTCTACGCACACCGGTCAGACAGAAAATAACTGATCTATTCTAGGAAACCTGAGGCTGAGGAGTGTTCCCCATCTCCAAATCAACGGGGTAGAGAGGCCAGCACTCGCAGCACAGCATGCTTGTCCTTCGAACAGCCCCCGTGCTGATGTGCAGGCTGCCCGGGGGGCTCCAGCTCCCAGCCGTGCACTGCGGTCCCTGAACCAGCGAGCAGAGCTCGGATGCAAACCCTCTCCGGTGGAAACCCTCGCATCGCATGCATTTTTGGGCAAGGCCACCACCGCTCTGCAACCTCGCACCACGCCTGGGTCCGGGGAATCGCTCTCCCTTGCCCGAGCAGCCCGGCTCAGCCATCACATGCAGATTCACCCACCGCCTCCAGCAGGCACCGCCGGCCACGTGCCTTGGCTCTCTATAGAGTTCACTCCGCTCGGCTCCCAGGTCACCTCCTTCCTTCCCACTTTATCTCTTCTTATTTTCTATTTTTTTAATTTTTTATTTTTTTTTTTAAAAACAATGTCTGTACAATTTCACTCTCGATAACACGCGAGTTAATTAAGCCGTGATCTCCTGGAGACAGGTTGCTACAAGGAGATAAGCAGCAGCTTCTGTTCGCCATAAACAGCTGTGCTCCTGACCAGCTTCTGGGGATTTGCTGCTTTTGTACAGAAGACAAAACAATCATTGCCAATTAAACCTGGACATCATCTTTTCCCCACCATCGGTGAGTCTCTTGACGTCACCTTCCCCATGATCCTTCCAGAGGAGTCGAGGGTGCAGCGGTGTACTGCGCGGCTTAGGGGAAATTAATACCTGAAGTTGTAGTATGCCAGATAAGGGCGTTAATTCAACGGCAGTGCAGCAACGCTGCTTAAAAGACAATAGCCATTACATTTCCAGTAGAGTTGTGTCAATAATGTGGCTTTAGTGGATGAACAAACAGAAGGAGGAAAAAAAAAAAAAATCCCAGAGATTGGGAAAAAAAAAAAAAGAATCCTGCAGGGTCAAGCAAAATGTTTCATTTGACCCAAACAAAACTTCTCGTTTTGGCATTTATATTCTGACACCATCTCGGCCGCGAGCAAAGGCAGCTCTCGGCAGCGCGCTGTCAAAGCGGGACACGTCAGGCGGGGCTCTGCCTGGCACCACAGCAGCCATCCCCGTTTGCACGAACTATCAGAGACGACGCATGTTTTACAAGGGCTGGGTGACACCAAGCCGGTGGGTTTGCAAGGGCTTTGGAGGGACAGATCCGGAATTGAAAAGGTCTCAAAACACTGGAGAAACGGCCTGATGTGAAAAGGAGGAAATTCAACAAGTAAAAGCAGGATGCTGAAGAAGGGGAAAAAATCAAAGCAAATTAAAGCAAGACCAAACAATTTTGCTCCGCCCAGCATGGGAGACCTTCGCTCAGCTTCCTGCCCGCCACTCTTCACCCACTGCAGAACCACTGACTTTTACCAGTTCTCACCAATTTCACCAATAGGACGACACCAAAGATACGAGCGTGGACCCAGAACCGTCCATAAAATTGGGATAATAACCTTGACCTCACTCTGCACCCAAGGGTAGCTACCGCCAAGGCTGGAGGCACTCAGATCCAGCAGGAACGAGGGACCTGGAGATGCACAGAGCCGGACTCGTTGCACCCACCAGCGATGCAGAGCTGGGTGCTGGACCAGAAAAATCACCAAAATGGCAGGATCTGAGACTTTCACACTTCTGGATGCTCAGTAACCTCCTCTTGGGCTGCTCTGCTGCTGACACAATTACCAGAATATCGTAAGTGATATGCCAGGAGCTGCTCATTAAACACAGTCACTCTGTCTTGAGGGGTGGGGGGGGGGGGGGCAAGGAAAGGTGGGGGTTCCTTTTTTATTCCCCTTGAATGTGGCTTTAATGATTTTAAATCCCTTCAACCCAATTACTGCTCTGTATCCTGATTAGGGACTCTGAGCTATTGTGCACCGGAGCCATTATCTGGCGGCCCATAGAAAAATTAGTACCTGGAGAGGCTGCGCTGGGAAATAAATCTTTCCCTGACATTTTGGGACCAATTCTTGGCCAATTAGAGCACACTTTCCTCTGTAGGTAATGTGTACCCAAACTGCTCTCCCTGCTGAAACGGCCAAGCAGAGAACAAGTGTAATCCATGCAAAAGAGAAGGAAAAATTACCCGCTGCAGACTTGTAACTCGCTAGTGCTCCCCGACAAGTTATGCACCCTGCTGCAAAGAGCTGCCTCGCCCAGCAGCGACAAGCTCCCTCTGACCCCAAAGCCATGGGGCACGGAGCAAAAAAAAAGCTGCTGATCTTCGTGCTGCCAGCCCTATCCCGCTCCTCTCCTGTTGCCTGTCCCATCTCAGAGCCCTGGGCTCGTCCAGGATATCCCTTTTGCCTGCAAACCCTGAGCCGCAGATATCTGCAGATCCAGAGCACGAAGGATGGATACAAAGCCAAAGAAGGGGACCTGGCTTGTGACAGACGTGTCCCAGCGCGGTCTGGAGGCTTTTGACCCTGCAACGATGACAAGCCCATCCGGGCAGTGAGAACCCAGCTGAGAGAGCTGATCTAGGCTCTGCACAGCTCCGAGACACCCCAGAGGGGACAGGAATGACCCCAGGCGGATCTGAGGAGGTTTACGTCCAGCCTGGGGTGGGATGGACCAGAAACCTCCACCAGTCCCAGCTCCCCCCACCCCCCAGCAAGAAACAGGAACCCAAAACAAGCCCCCGTTGCACACAGGGCAAGGTGGACGGACAAGGGGGGCATCGGATATGGCCAGAGGGAAAAAAAAGGCAGCAATTTCTGCTGGTTCGACAAGAGAAACACAGCTTCCCTCCAGTAAAACCAGAAGGAAGCTCCTTCTGAGCCATTTCTCCTTTGCTGGCACTTGTCCGGCTGATTTTGCACCTCTCTGTCTCCTCCTCCACCCGTCAGCTGAAGCTGTCCTTACAGAGGCTCCCTAATTGCTAAAAGTTGCAAATAACCTCTTCGCTCGGGTTTCCCAGCCCCATAACTGGGTGCTGTGGACAACGGTCCCGGCCGTCCCCACGGCGCAGCACGAGATGCTCCCACAGCCGCCCTATGCACGGGAACGGCCAGGTCGCCCGGCTCTCCCCCTCCCATCGCTCTCCTCTGCAGTGTTTCCAGGGCAACGGGGAAAACAAGGATTAAAACAAAACTGAACCTAAGAACGAGAAGATGATCCCAAATCTACCACCTCCCCGCCGAGCAGAGGGATCTGCTCAGTCCAACGACCTGCCACGGGAGCTCAGACAAATGCCAGAGGGCAGGGGAGCACCAGGCACAGCATTGCACGATGTTTCGAGCGTGGATCAGCCCTGGTGGGGTCAGAAACCCCAACCACATGGTGCCTCCTGGCTCTCAGAAGGTCTCACGCTACGTGGTTCCCAGAGCAGACCTGGGGACCTCCGCAGCCGTGGGGCGGATGCACCCTCTGGGCCAGCTCCTTGGTGTCTTTGCAAGGTGGGAAAAGCCTGGCTCTACTTTAAAGGTGAATTTTGAAATAAGCAGTAGTCCCTGCCCACCCCTCCAGAGGAAGAGGGCTGAACGAAGAGCGAAGACCACCATAGAAAGCAGGTATCAGCACGTATAAAACATACCAGCCTCCCCTAGCACACAAACTGAGCTCAGCGAAGACCAAAACCCCCAAACTTCCCACCCGCCGCCGACTTCGAAGCAGAAAGTTGAGCTACAAATGGCAACCGCGTGTTTACGATGCGTTTGCGCTTGGTTCAAACAGCAAGATCAAGGAGAGCAGCCCTGCCTGCCACGAGGCGCAGCGGTCCAGCTGTGCAGGCACTAATGGCACAGCTGGCGCCGCGCGCCGCAGCGACGGCAGAGCCACTCGCTTGGCAAATTAAAACCGGTGCCTCGCGCCTTGCCTTTTAACACCTTCCTCGCTCACCCGCCCCGGGGAGGCAGCAGGAGAAGGGATGGAGGGTCTGCGGGTTCATCCCGCAGTCAAAGCGACCCGGGGAAGGCTGGAGATGGGGAAGCGCGCACGCAGGCTGGATCCCAACGCATCTCCGCTATGGGGTCGAGTTAATGTTGCATGGGCATCTTGATGCAACCTTTTGTCTACAATAATACTCATGGTGAGCGGTTAAATTCATCCCTGGTGAGATGATGATCATAGTTAATGGAATTAATGCAAGGTTTTAATTTGCTTCTCGCTGCTCGGTCCTAGCAACTCCCCAGCCTCCAGCAGAAGCACCAAAAATATGGTGTTTGATCTTCCCTCCCCTGATACGCATGTACTTTTCATAGTATTCACCATCTGGAGGTGTGAAAACCCATCAGGTCTCCCGGCTCCGCCGCAGCACCGATCATCAGGCAATCTGGTGCTGCAGCCACAACGCAAGCCCCGGCTCTCCCAGCTCACCCTCGCCTCCGGGGCTGCAGCAGCAGAGGCTGAATTTGTGGACCTCAATAGGTGTTCCAGCAGCTTCTGGGAAAGGGCCGGTGGCAGAAGAGGGCAGCAGCGCCGGGCTTACATGGCCACAGCGGTTGCTGGCATCTCCTCTTTGTGCAGCAGCACCCAGGGATGCCACCAGAACTATAAGGGAGAAACAAGCGGACATGGTCCAAATTTTGGGATGCAAGCCTAAAAGCAGAAGGGTTTGGGGGCTGCTGGGAGCACTGCGGATGGTTGGGATGGCTGAGCCGCTGGGGAGCATACCCAGCATGGAAAAAAACCATGGAAAAGCTGCAAAACCAAGTAAAGAACCGGCCAGGAAAAGTCTGATCCAAATAGACTGGGACAGCAGAGATGGGGGGAAAGGAGAACAGTATTAAAAAAAAGCAGCAATGTGTTGCTGAAATAAGATTAGAACAGTAACAGGTTCACTCCTGTGCCAGCTAAATCCCCATTAAATCAGATTAATGCAGATGGTCTTTATGTAACTGACCAAGAAGATCAATATTATTGTTTCAGTTGGGGGAAGGAAAAAAACTTGTCCTGTTCGACAAAAACACATCGATTACATACCGTGACCTCCATCAGGGCTACCTTGCTCAGGACTACCGATATTAGGCTGGCTAGGTGCGACTGGGTAGATCAAAACCATCAGGGTTGGCTCCTTCCCGTAACCTACTGCCACTCTGGGGGCTAACTGAGGTTTATTTCTTTCTTGGGGAGAGGAAATTTGGGGTTTCTCCCCTTGCCAGGGCTGCGAAGCTCTGTGCCCCACGGCAGGGCACTTGCTGGGAAGTCCCCCAGCAGCCACACAGCCGCATTTCTAATCTATCCAGGAGTTTTCCTCTGCCAGCACTACTGAAAAGCTGCATCTCATCCCTAAGTCACATCTGCAATGACATCTTCTATTATTCCCCACTCCTACTAAACCCGCTCCCACTTTTTGCTGCGGACAGAATTACCTCTCCCTGCAGGGCGGGCACCGGACATCACTAGAACTCACCCCTCCCGAAGCTTCCCAGCCCCTCCAGGATCCACCAAGAGTCTGGAGAATACAAAGAGAAAAACAAGGCAGGGGAGGGAGGGAAGAGAGCGCAGGAGAGCCTGGGATTATTTTCGCCAGGAGCCATTATCCGAGAGCCTATAGCACAATTAGCACCTGGAGAGGCTGTGCTGCGATATAAATCTTCCCGTGACATTTCAGGACCGATTCCCCGCCAATTAGAGCGCATTTCGCTTACACCGTAAGCGGGCTCGCCACGACAAAGGCCAACCCTGGAGAATAGGAAAAATCCATCCGGAGGCGAGACGGAGCAGTGGCTTTGCTTTGGGAGGTGGAATTGAAGCAGTGCGGGGGGGGAGTTGGAGCCGGGCATCTCCCCTGCCAGCCCGGTCCACGCACCCGCGGCGCTCCTCCCCGCACTCCTGCATCGCACCGGGCGATGGGAATCAGTCTGCTGGCTGCTGAGAGCTCAAAAGCCCTGGCCCAAGCCCAGGCTTTTCCCAGAGTTTGGAGAAGCACCTAGGAGCTCTGGCTCCCTCTCTCCCCATCTCATCAATAGGGACGGATGAGATGCTCTGCTGAAAGCGCTATTTTTGTTATTCAATCCTGGTTTTGCAAAGGGAGAAGCACCAACGTATTTCCATGAACGCTCCCATTCGCCCACCTTTTGGTTCTGGTTTTTATTTCAAAACTCTTACGTTTAAAACAGTCTTTCGCTGCAACCTTTCCTTTACATTTGCTTTCTATCAGCCGTAAATCTGAAAGCTCAAAAGCAAACAGAAGACTACTTTGATTTTGTCGAGGCAAAAGAGTGAAATCCAGTCAGAATATTTTCCCAGATTTTAAATCTGGTGACATTTTGAAACGTTTTGTTTGCGAGCTGAACCCAAATGATCTCCCCCCCCCCGCCAGATACTGCCATCAATGCAAGCCCCACTTCCAACCTCAACTCCTGGTTTTTCTAAACAATTTCCTCTGCCCCCTACAAGAGCAGATTTCCTCCATCCCTCCTCCTACCTGCTTCACATTGGTGCCTCTAAGTGCTCTCTCAGGGCAGCACCTCTGCCTACAACTACGTTGCGATTCCTCACGGATCACGGCTGCTTAGCATGAGGAGGTGAGATAGAAGGATCCCTAACTTTATAAAAACTATCCCATTTTCCTCGCTTTGACGTCCTCCCACCAAACCTGCGGCGCCAGGGATGGGGTGGGCTGCGAGGGGTTAAAGCTGGCAGGGGAATCCCCCTCGGTGCTCGCAGAGCTAAAAATAATCATAAATTGCTTCCCCAGGTAGCATTCGCCTGTCCCTCGGGGGAATCAATCACAGCATCAAAGGGAAGGCATCTCCAAAGGGCTCCGGCAGATGCAGAAACGCAGGCGCTCGGAGAGAGGTGGATAACTGCAGCAAATCATGTTGTCAGCAACACCCCCCCACATCTGGGTTTTTTGGATATTTTTTTGGTTGTTGTTGTTTTATTTTTTTCATTACTTTTATTTTTAAAGGTTGGGGTTTGGGGTTGTTTGTGGGTTTGGGTTTTGGTTTTTTTTTTTTTTTTTTTTTTCAGATTTGCTCAGGAACAAGCGGCAGAAATCTCAAATTTAATTTAATTAGCACCTCCTCCCTGCCTGGAAATGGCTCTTCTTCAACCCTGACGGCTTCATCCTTTGCTGGCTTCCTTTGGCTAACATTGACTACTTCCCTCTGCGTTTCTAATGGACCTGAAAGACTCTTGTTACATACTTTATTTGTGCTCCAGCACCAGCGAAGATAGACCAAAAGCTGCTGGGGGAACAGATTCAGATGGCGAAGGGATGCAGCAGGCCCAGCAAGGCGGGGGGGAAGGGAGAAGCAGCAGAAGAGCTGCTTTTTCTTTCTCTCCGTCCTAGGGAGATGCTGATTCATTTCATTTTTTAATTGTATTTATTCCTCGGCAATCGGCGGCGGACGTGGAAGCGACAGTGACGCTAGACGGAAGGCAGCTAATAAGTACCAGCATTTAAAAAAAAAAAAACAACCCTGTGCATGGATGCAGAGCGCTGTAAATCCGCGCCCGTGTGGGACCAGAGCCTCGTCTGCCAACACCCCATCGCGAAGCTCTCCGCGTACAGTGTTAATGGAGCGGGGAAGGCATTTAAGATGCGAAGCTTACCTCCCGCCTCTTACAAGCCCCTGCACGTTGAGGGCAAGGGTAAAGCTCCCAGATCAGCAGCTGGACTTGCAAATCCACTTGAACGCAGCGGGCAAGGAGCACGGAAGGAATAACCTGCCTGCTCAGGTGTCCCTTTCCCCCCCCAAAAAGCACCCATGCAAACCCCTCCTTCCTGCAAGGGGCAGAAGTGGCCTCGAATACATCCCTCCCGCGAGACGGGAATTTGTTATTCTAAATATACACTAATTGCACGTTGCCGGAGAGAGCGAGGGGACCCTGCACCGCCGCTTGCACGGCCGAATGAATGCGCCTTGATTGGCATCGAAGGCTCCGCTGTGCTGTGTCGTAACAAGCGTGCGGCGTGTTTGCTGATGGGAAGATGGATTGGCTTCGGGGGGGGGACACGGACTGGCTAGGAGCACGCAGGCTCCAGATTAACGTGCATTAGAGGCTCCCCGTGAAATCAGTGCAGACCTTGCCTGCAATCAGGGACACCAAGGTTACTCTCATGATTAGCTCGGGGAAAAAAACCATACGCGTAGGGGATTGCACATATAGCCTGCCTGTGTGCCTGTTGTTCGGTGAAGTTACGTAAAGAATTATTTGCGAAGCAGTATTTGATTTCGCACTGAGAAACGGACCTCTTAAATACTTCTGCCTCAGTTTTGAACAGGTTTGGGGAGCTCTACGTTGTGCTGGCGAGGAGGACTTGCAGGTGTCTGATGAAAACCCTGCATTTCTATGGGAAAAAATGGAGTATTTACAATTGTCTGCTTTCAGAGACATTTTCTTAAGAGAAAGGGAAAAGAAAAACCAATCCTACTTGACCATGCCCTTGGCTCCAGCAGGCTGCTATTTAACCCCTTTGCTACCCATAACGTTTTACTCTGGGGTTAGTATAGTCACTTGTAAGTGTATAGTCACATATCGCAGCGGCTGCCTGCTGGTAACCACGATGCTGAGAATGGATTTGCACTGGGGAGCAGGACGACACCCAAATCGGGGACTAAACCCCATCACGCTCAGCATGGCACGATGGAGGGAAGGGAAAGCAAGTGGGGATAGAGCCCGGGTTTCTTCGTTCCCAGGCAGAGTCTCTTCCACCAGACACCGTCGCCTCTCCAGCCAGCATCTAAAATTATCAGAGGGATAGGTCATACCCTCATGGGCACAGCCAAGGTGGGACAGACCTGCAGCTGATGGAGACTTGCCATACTCAGAAAGCACAGACTCGCAGACGTGACCAGGAGGAGCAAAGCCGACACAGCTACGTCTCTCCCTCACCTTCCTCGAGCAACCTGGAAACGCGGTACCCTCGCTTGCCACCTCCTCCCTCTGCTCTCCAACCTGTGCAACACTCCATTAAGCCTTCACCCTGCTCTCCTTCTGGAGATGACCCTCCCATCGCCTGTTGTTCAAGCACACACACACACACACACTCAGCATTGCACTTTCTAAATATAAGCTACTACCTAGCAATTACTGAGTGTAGAGAGTAGGACTGGAGTTGTATTGACTTACAAAGCCCACACAGTCGGAATGCAGCCCAAACAAATCAATGGCATATTTAGCCAAATAAACTGCTCTAGCAAGCTGATGACTCCAAGGCCTCCTTGCATTCACCGGTCTGGAGGCATATTGTACTGGAATGCTCTGTGGTTTGCAGGTAGAGCGGTTTTAAAAGCATGAGGCAAACTAACGCCGGCGCTACGGACCTGACTTCCACATCAGCAGGAGGTTCAACCAGATGACGTCCAAGAAGTCTCGTCCAACTTAAATTATTAACGTGATTCTGCCCACTTACGGTCACAAGAGCGTGGCCCCAGATGTTGGCAACCACCCCCAGTTATTCCCACCTCCCCATTAAAATCTGATAGTGAGAAAGGACTGGTGACACTGTTCTGGGGCTCACGGCTCTTGCAGAAAAGCAGACGGGAAACCAAGGCTGCCAAAGAAGAGGGAAGAGCAGTATTGAAAGGGGGGGTGGAAGCATAAGCAGGTGTAGCTCAGCTCTTCCAGAAAAGCCAGCTCCCTTTGAAACAGCAAACCCAGTCACTTTTGCAATCCATGGCTCCTAATTACAATTTTCAGCTTAAGAGCTGGAGCAGACGTTGGACCGTTTGCACCCCGAGACCGTCTCCCTTCCCCAGAGAAGTCAGTCCCTAAGCCCTCCCACCGACACGGACTTGTAGACCCTGCTATGGATGGGGCCAGGTTGCAATAGTCACTGTACAAGCACCAAACAGGTCCTTGAGCAGACTGGATCTGCTTTTCCCATAGCTTTGTGTCCAGGGAGCAAAAATATTTCCCACACAGAAGCAACAAGTCAAATAACCTAAGTACTTGAGGTCATCTTCTCCAAACCCTTTAAAAATATATATTATGAAACAGGCAAATGTCAACAGAAAACGTAATTTGGAAAGAAAGAACTGAAATGTTTGTTTTGAAAAGTGGTTCTGAAAATGGATGTTTTCCAGGCTTTTTAATTTTTCCTTTTCTTTCTTTCTTTCTTGGCTGAAACTCTTCACCAGATTTGGCAGGGCTTCACAGATGGCGCTGGCCGACCCACAACTGAATTTTCAGAGAATAAGCTATTTGTCCAAAAGAAGAAAACATGCCCAGATTTGCTAGGCTCCAACCCTCTCCCACGCTGCTCTCCCTGCCGCTGCGGCCGTCGGCTCGCCCACCCCGCGGCAGAGGCTCCAGCAAGGGACTGCGTGGAGGAAGGCTCCTCTACAGCAGGCGAGGAGCTATTCCTTCATCAGCAGATGGATGCAGACGGGCAAAGAGCATCTCTTGCAAAGAGCATCTTCTGCCACGAGCCGCGGAAGACGCGACAGCACCCAACGCCTCTCTGCACTTTGCTTCTCCCCGTGCTTAATGAGGAAGGGTATTTGCACCCAAGAGGGCTGTTTCCTCGCTGAGCGTGTTCCCTTGGTCTCCGCTGCCCGCAAACGTGATGCAAAGCCTGGCCTGGGCACACAGAAACGGTCGTGATTCGCAAGTAAACAAATGTGCTGTTTAAGATTTGCTCTATCGCTGGGCAAATCCTCTTTGATTCTGAGCCTCTGGAAGCGGAGCCAGTCAAGGAGACTAATCCCGAGAGCCCCTATTCAGGCAAGCTCAGCACTGTCTGCGGGGGTTGATGCTCAGGGAGACACGGGTGCTCAGCACCCATCAGGAAGCAGCCCACAAGCTTGCCCTGATCTCCGAGCACCTCCAGGAGAGCTGGGAGATGCTTTTAATGGCACTTAGGAGCCTCTTTGCAGCCCACGGCAGGAAAGGAGAGCAGAAAGTGCTGCCACTCTGCCCGTGTGCAGGCAGGAGGGGACCAGCACCACGTGCTTCTGCAAGGCAGGGATGCCAGCAGCTCCCCTTACCGCCGCAATCCCAAAGGCAGCCCAGTTCCCTCCTCACGCTGCAACCCCTCCCAAAGCCACGACCTCGCTGCTTGCAGTAGCAAAAAGGAGGATGGGGACGGCTGGCACAGGGGTGCGGAGGGACGGCGACTTGTCCTCCGCCTCTCTTCAACACCGAGACCCTCTGATGGACAAAACACCCACCAGACCTACTCCTGATCTCCTTACTGAGATAACGCTCAGCCCCTGATCCCCCAACTAGGGAAACACGGAGCGTTTATCCATGCTGGGGATGGCAAATCTGGATCCTACAAACGCATGCTGAAATCCCCGCTTAGCTTAGACTCCCTGCAGTTTTGGGGGGCAAGACAGAGAAAAGAGAGTTGGCACAAGTATTTAAGGCCCTGGAAAAGCAGACAGGCACCCAGGGGGATTTTCAAAGGAAGACGTGAGAGTTAGGGGACTAGGGAAAGTCTTTACCAAGCTGACCCTCAGCTCCATCAGTACTCCACAGATACAGCACTGGCTCAACCTGTAACGGCATTGTCAGGAGCAACATGTTAATAGCTGATGCATATAAAGACAAGTGAGGATTTGATATAGCTCAGTGGAAGTCACCACATGGCTATGCCATTTGCAGCAGCTGAGAAGCTAGCTGTTGGTGTTTGCTCACAAACAATATGTTTGTCAGGAGCTGGCCTCGTCTCTCAACTAGAAGATTTCCTTATGGAAGTTTCTCTGCGGGGAGCAATGCCACGGAACACGCACGGCGGGATCAGTCTGGCATCCAAAGCTCCCAAAGAAAAGGCACAGTCAGTGCTCTAGTCACCTCTTCTCCATCAAGAGCCGTCTCTCGCTAAACTAAATATTGCTTCAAACCATTTAAATATTTTTCCCTCCTTGTCCGCAGTGCCCTGATGCTGCTATTACCCTGCTGGTATTGAGCTAGCGAGGGCCCAAAAGAAATGCTTTCATGATTTTTTTTTTTTTACACTTGCACTTAAAAAAAAAAAAAAAAAATCAACTAAAAATCTATTTCTGGTTATTTGTGTTTTTGCTTCCTGACAGGTTCACACCTTTGTTGTCCCTTCAGAGGATGCATCAAACACTCGTGATGTGCCAAGTGACCTGGAAGCGGCCCCAGCTTGTGCTGTGAGACGATACCCAGCGCATGAGAAGCAGATGCAGCCTCATCTTCCCAGGAAGCACAACGGAGCCGCATTCACCTGGAGGGGAGGGCTCCCAGCGAGCGCCGGCAGCCCGATTTTATGACTAGCACGACGCAAAGCCCGAGGAAGTAGGATGATTTTTATGCTCTTGAGAAGTACCGCATGGCAGCTAGCAAGCAAAGTCTGTTTTTTTTTTTTTAAACCTAGAGGACAGATACAACTTGGCTGTGCAGCGTGAGCACAGCCGGGGAGCTCAGCCTGGAAGGAAAGCACCCCCCCCCCTCCCCTGCATCCCGCTGCCGAGCCCTCAACCCTACCTGCAAAGCCAATTTACTGCTTGGGTTTATTAGTTGGGGAGAAAATTCCCCATCCGTGGAGGCGTGTAGGGAGGAGGATCGTAAATCTGCCAGCCTCTGCTCCCGACGCCTCCCCGGGGCCGGCCGCAGCCGGAGGGGGTCCGTGCTGCCGAGGGAGCCGCACGCAGCTCTGCGCGGTCGTTCGAGTGTCTGATCAACTGTGGAGAGTTTGCACAGCTTGGGAGGAAATTAGCTCTTCCAACTCATTTCTACAATTGCCAGCTCCTCCTTTTAGCCCCCTGCCTGAGCTCCTTGGAAGAACCGGCTTTGCCCATAAAAGCAGTGGAGCAGTTATTGTAATGTCCAGGGACCCCAAATGCTACTATTTCCAGCACCGTCAATAAAAAAAGGCAAAAAAGCTCGTCCCATCGGCACTGCAAAATTCACCCCTTGGGCCCATGGGGCTGCCCACAAAGGCACCTGGTCCTAAATTAACCTGAATTTCTGCAAAGGCTCCCAAATCGCCAGCAGTCTTGGACCCAGCCGGTGGCTCGTTCAACTTCCAGTTTCCAAGGGGAATGGCGATACCCCTCGAGCAGCGACGCTTCTCGTGCTTTGAATGACAAGTACCCGCAACAAGATGGGCTGCCCTCCAAGATTTGGGCTGGGAAGCCAAGGGGACGCGGGGAGCCTGACACACGCACATCAGGCCGTGCGCTGTTTTCCCCCCTCTGCTTCTGTTGTGCGGCATCCCATAATGTCACGCCCATTTGCAGATTGCACTTTATTGGTTTTTATTTGGCAGCCTCGCTTGACTCTGCCCTTTAATTTATCCATTATACATTCTGATTAATTGGCCGATAAAGCTCTGTCCAGTTTTTTAAAACAAATTCCCAGTCCATTTGCTTTTAGTGGAACTGCGAACAAGCAGTTTAGCTCATTACATTATAGCGCTCGTGCTTAAGGTTCACTCTGGAAGAAGATATTTCAGGATCATACATATGGAAAACAGCTCTGATCTGCATTAATAAACCCTCAGAGGGCTGGGGCACGGTGCTAGTTAAGGAGAGATCCCACAGCTCTCCCTGCGAACTGCATGGGAACAGACCCTTCCTCCTGGCGGTCCTTTCCCCAGCAGACTGGAAACCTTTCTATCCATGCATTGACGCCAAGTTAATGATTAGTTCCCATAAAACCAACTTTTGCACCTCTCTTCTTCTGGGCTTCATTGCCCAGCCGCCCTCTTTTGCAACGAGCCACCTCCAGGCTCCCTTTCCTCAAGATGTTTTCCTTAAGAAAACATCTCCTTAAGCCCCCCCAAAGCCACTGCCGGAGCTTTTTTCCAGCCCACCTCTGTGGTGTTGCCTTCAAAGCCCTCGGCGGTAGCTCCATCACCAGACTGCTGGCAGCCGGCGCGGTACGGCCGCGGCGGCAATCCCTCATACCCAGATATCTTCGAGCACAAACACCTCCGCTTGAGCAGCGCTTCTGGAGGAGGATTCATGCCGCCCATTGCAGATGCCTCCTTGGGCATCCCTTGCTCCCACGCCGCTACTTGCTTTGTCTGCAAAAAAATCCCTCTTTTTCTCAGCACCCAAAGCCCCAAATGTAAATCTGCCAGACCCTATTACAGGTGCAAATGAGGAGTGACACATGCAGAGATGGGAGAGAGGGGAGAAGAGAATTAATTCTGCCGGGTTGACTTTCAAAAAGCATGAAAGGAAGAAAGAAAACTAACCGGAAAGCAAACGCCATTTCCCCTGAATATGAAACTAGGAGTGAATAAGCGATGGACTTCCACAGGGCGCCTTAATTCCCGTCCGTCAGCCTCACTGCCTTTTCTCCCCTCAAAATGTTATTATCTATCACTCTCCTGGCGTGAACAGGACTGGGTGCATCTCTCCGTCTCACTAGCTCAGCTGATAAGCTTGACAGACCTGGGCACTGGTGACAGCATTCACATTTCCAGTGGATAAAGTGCCATTTACATGAGGCAAGCGCTGGTGATTTTCCATCAGCCGGGACAGAATGAGGATGGGAACAGCTTGTAAGCTTCCCCTTTGGAGCAGCGCTTCTTTTTTTTTTTTTTTTCCCCTGGTTTGCATTTTTTTGATGGTGTTTTTTTGGTTGGGTTTGTTTTTTGGGTTTAGGGGTTTTTTTTGTTGTTTTTTTTTTTTTTTTTAAGGACAAAATCTGGACCTTCTCCTCCACTCAGATTTATAAACACCACCATGAACAAGGCCCTGGTCCTGATTAAAATTCCCAGCATGCCAGAGTTTGCAAAAATCTCCGGACCAAAGCAAAACAAGCTCAGGGGAAAGTCTGGCAACCCATTATATCTGGCTGTTGTCGAGGGGATTAGAGGGGAATTTGGCATACTCCCTTTTTCCTTCCTTCGGACTCATGCCTTATATTTTTCAAGGATCCTTCTTTAGACCACGCTGCTTTCTTCTGGGGGAGCCGGTTGGTTTTTAATGTTGCCTTTTGTCTTCCTGACACTGCCGCTTTCTTCGCCTTTTACTTCGCAAATCGTCGCCTTCTTTAGGCAGGAACAACCAGCGGCCAGTTCCCACAAGGGAAACCGGGGGGGCTGGGGAGAACGCGTGGTCGAGACAAATTCCTCCGCTATCAGTCTCCTTCCAACCCTATACCTTCAAGTTTTCAATCCTTCTGCCCCAGGCAAGCTGGACCCCTCAATACTTAAGGGAGAGAGCGGTCCACACACTCTTCTGGGTCCAGTTGACCTCGTTTTGTCCCATTCCACCACGGGTGAAGAGAAGAGGGTCTGCGAGGCACGGAGCCGTCCCCAGGGGTTGCACGGGGGACCAAGGGGCTGGGGGATGCAGCAAGGATGCTGCTGCAGCACCAGGCCGCGTGAAATAGCTGCAAAACCACTGCCTCGCTCCCAAAGCCGGGCTCGGGGGCTCGGCCCCCCCAGCGCCCAGACGAGTCACGTCGCGAGCAGTCACCGCCACCAACACAAGTAAAACTTCATCCCTGGCAAGCGTGATGGAAGCAATAAAGATCTCCGACAGCACTGATAACCGCCAAGGTCACCAGCTTACGGGCATGCTCCTCACTGACAACCAAGGCTTTATAGACTTAAAAAAAAAAAAAACCAAAAACCAAACCTCTCTATTTTTTTATTTTTTTTAGCTCATCTGCAAACTTATTTGCAGGCCGGTTTCAAACCAGGGGTCCTGATACCAAGAAGGTCGATCCCCATCCAACAGCTTCTCTAGCTAATCGCACGTCCAGAGGACCCCGTTAGCCCTGCAATGGATGCGGCTCCCCAGAGGAGATGAGAATCGGACAGAGCTCGGCAGCAGCAGCCTTGGAGGTTCATGGATGGCAATGCAAAGGGCAATGCAAGGCCGACAAACCTTGTTTTGGACTGGAACCAACCAGCCACCCGCCTTTTGGCGAATGAACAGCACGACTGATTAAAAGACGGGAAAAATCTCTTACCGTTTTTTCTTTAAGTCATACTTGCAGGAAGACTCTACTTTTAGGAGGTTTTTTAGCAGAATACTAAACCTACCTACTGCTCTGCATCTCCATCTTCCTTTCTAATTGGGAAAGTATCGAGATGAGGGGAAAATCCCACACTTTTACCATCGATACTGTTCCTCTTAACTCTCCACGAGCGGAAACCAAGCATTTACATGAAGGACTACAGGACCCAGCCATGCCACAGGCGAGGGAGTACAGACATGCAGTACGACCTCGGGAACAGGAGGGGGAGTAGCAACAGTGGAAGAGGGAAAAAGTAAGAGAGATTTCACGTTGCTTCTGCCCCGTTTCGTCTAGGTACCAGCCCATCACTGCTGTAAAGTCATCTGCTTGGACGGGTGCCGGGGAAAGCACGGATGCACCAAGCCACCTCCCATGGCGTTCACCCCCAGCTACAGCCTTTGCCCAGAGGGCATCTGGAGGAGCTGCTCTGATTTCACACCTAAATCCTTGCTAGGAAAGGGCAACACCTAACTCCCAGCTATCCAGAGGGGTATTTGCCCGGAGGTATGCCGCTGGGCTTCCAAGGATGTTATCCAAGGATAAACCCAGGTCCTGGATGCGAGGAAAGGCTGCTCTCCCCGGGGTCGGGCACAGCATGGGTGGGAGGCTGCTGACCACAGGAGCTGAGCAGCAGCCGTGGTGTTTCTTTGCCTCAGTCATTAATCATAAGGACGCAGGGAAGGTTTACAGTTACTCCAAGCAGGCAGCGAACCAGTCATAGAGGAGGAAGGAGGGAGATACCCCTTTCGCCTTGTCTCCTTCAGGTCTACTTCTGGAAACGCCAGAAGCCAGGAGAAGTCTTTGGCTCCATCCCCTCCCTCAAGCCGCTCCAGCAAAGCCCAGGAGCTGCAGCTACCAAATGAAACGGGAGAAATCTTCCTCCTTTTTCCCCCCCTGCAAAGCTCCTCCCGGCACGGCAGAGCCAGCCTGGCAGGAGGCTGCGCAGGGAGGAGCTGCTCAGCGGAGAAGCCCGTCTCGCCCGCGTGCCTTTGCTTCCTCCTCTCCTAAAACCTGCCTGGGCCAGCCCCTCAACATCTGCCGTGCTGCTCCTCTTGCCCCTCACCTGCTGTTCAGACAGACCTTCCCACCCATCTCCGGGCCGCCAGCTGCACTGGTTTTTTCCAGCAACAACCTCCTCCTCCTCTTCCATCCAACCCTGCAGAGCATCTCCATTCCCACGTCCTCCCGGCTGCCGGACACAGCGAGAGCTGGAGGGGCTGCAACCTCAACCCGCTTATTCAGCTGCAAAATCAGGATTTGGGAGACGCGATGCTCAAGCTCCTATTTAATTCATCCAGAGATCTGCACAGAGGCCCTGCCTGGCAGAGGGAGGGTGCCCTAATAGCACAAAGCCTGCAAGAAAAAGCTAATTTGCCACTATTTATATTAATTCATAAAATCCGCGCCTTGAATCCTAACCCGTGGAAAGGAGGTCGCAGGAATTCACAAACCTTTAGGGATACAAATATTGCACAGAGCACGACAGCCTTGCAAACTGTACAAGATAGGTAAGAAAATTGACTCTCAGCCTCGTCGGAGAAGGCTCCAGAGCCCAAGTCAGCTCTGAAGCTCCAGCTTGCCTTAGTTTGCACTGCAAAAAATAACCCCCCAGAGTCCAGACTCACCGCCATGCCCCCAACTATCTCCCCAGCCATTCCCTTGCAAAGTCTTTCTTCTTGTCCTGGTGCTAAGAAGGGTTATTACTCCTTCCTCACAGCATGCGACAGAAATGTTTGTGCAGAGAAAAAAATCCCCCAAGTCAGTACATTAATGTCCTGCAATGAAAAATAGATCTGTCTAAATATGCTCAAGGTAATTCAGAATACATTTGAGGTGATTTCAGGCTCTAAAGTCTGCCTGTAACAGCATTTCAGGCTGTGTTTATCAGTGCTTTCCCCCTGCACTTGCATTTTTTTTCTCCCTAGTTATTTTTAAAACATTTGCACAACAACAGAACAAAATGATCACGGCTAAGGGTAGAAATCAGCCTCCCAGCAGCCTCTCCCAGCAGTTCTGGAAATTTTACCTTCCCATTTACCGAACCCAAAGCCTTGCCTACTGCAGGCTGGGGTTCAGCTTAGGTCAAGGCGAGGAGTCCAATCCCCGTCCTACAGCGGCAAATCTGCGACGAGTTCCCTGAATTCAGCCAAGTCAAAGCCAAATTTCAACCTGGGCGACGTGCAGCAATTCAGAGTGACACCAAAGGTCAGGCGCTAGCTTTGCCTTTGCGGCTCTTCCACGAGAGCTCCCATTTAGCAGCTGAACCTGAGGATGCTCCACAAGTTTTGACAGGACCGGACCCTCCTCTGGTTTCTTCTACCAGAGAACCACCCAACCTCAAGCCTGCTGAAAGATAAACCTTCCCGAGCCAAAGCGTGCATAGGGTTATGTTTATCCCTCATATTTGCTGCTGGGAAACGTCCAGCGTGCCTGCTTGGACAGCTCAGAAAAGCTCCTGCGGGTACCCCGGATGCCATCCCAGCCCTCCCTACTGATTCACCGCAAGGAGACAGGAGCTTGAGAGATGACCCAGAGCGGCGAGCCATACATCCTAGAAATGAAACATCAAACGGGCTGTTCCCAGTAACAGATCACACTGCAGAAGTTCTGCAAAAAAAAGCCCATTACACATGCACGACAGAGCTTTGGGGAACAGCACCGTGGTTTCCCCCCCCTCAAGCTGCAGAATCGCATCCTATTTGCAGAGAAGAGCGGAGTTTTGCAGCAGGGCGAGGAAACCCAAGCAGAAGCAGGCATGCAGGCTGCTGCAGGGTTATTTTCCCCATATGACGAAGAGAAATTCAGCGGCTTGGAGCCAGTTCAGATGTACTACCTGTGGCAAAACCACCCGGTACAGACCACGCACTGACAACACACTGCGGCAGAGGAGAGCGCGTGTGCGTGTCGTGCACAACTCGTGCGCTGTTCTGAAGTACGAGCTTGGAGAAGAAACAAAGAGAGATGGCTTTGGGCTCAAGGGGACCCATCTGTTTTTGAGGAGTATTTATTTATTTATCAATTAGTCTATCTACTTTACCTTGTGCTTTTGCACCATCTTGAAAACAAGGAGTCTTAATATCCCTCAAGCAATTCTGCCCCTTAGCCATCTGGTAAACAGCCATTCCGCTTTATTTTCTTGGTAGTTTTTTTTAAGCTCTCTGGTTTCTAAAAGCGCTGAAATCCACCAATTCCATGACAAGGACATCACCATTAATGATGATAGCAGCAATAATGACATTGCACTCGCGCAGCGTGCCTCCGCCGGCAGATTTCAACCCCTTTTACAGTCACCTGCAAGCCCCCATCTGAGGGAGCCAAACACGATGCTAATTTTAGAAGGAGCAAAAACTTGTAAGAGAGAAGCCGAGCTCTTCCTCCAGTCCCAAGACAAGTCTTTAACAGGGTTATAAATAGGAGCCAGGATTGCCAGCACCTTTTCTCCTGGTAAATACAGGATATCACGTGTGTGTATGCTCAGTGACATTTTCCCAAGCACTTCTGCAATTAAACCCTTTCTCTGGCTTTACACCGGCTCAGTATAATTACCGAGAGCTTTTCAGGGGCCAGAGCCTGGCGTTTGCCAGCAGAGGGAACCTTCCCATTGCCGGCTGGGAGACTGAGGGACCCTTCAGAGCTTCTCCGCAGCAGCCAGCATCGCTTCTCCCAGCTTTGGGGTCGTGGCACGCACAAAGATGGCTTGGGACCCGCTCGGGCACCCCGATGCATTTCGAGTCGGTACAAAGTGCCTGCCTGCTGCAAATATTCCCCTTGCTGGGGTGTGCATGGGTGATGAACGCAGCCCCGTGCACAAATCTCCCCCGCTGACAGCATTGCAAAAAGCCATTTGTATCCCCCTGGGACACGTCCCCGTAGAGCCCGTGCTACCTTATTGCTCGACATAGTAACTGATACCCAAGACTCCCCCCCAGCAGCCCCCAAAATAAAAAGCAGCCTCTTCCCCAGGTCGGGGTGAGCGTACGGCTCGCAGCCCCGCGGGCAGGGGGGGGGTCTCTGCCCGTCGGGGGAGGAGGGAGCTGCTGCCTCAAACCCAAATTTATGTGTCGCAGAAGCGTATGCCTGCATCCATTATTCACGCTGCTCACCCTAGGCTATAAAACGTTCCTTTTTAAAAGTTCTTAAGTAAAACAGAGTCTCTAAATGAATGACACGGGGTTAAACGATGCCTGTTTCCCAGCAAAAAACATTAAATTATAACATATATATATATATTTTCCCCCCCCGAATGACGGAGCTGGTGCTGCAGCTGGAGGCAGGGCTAGGGAAGGAGAGACACGCGGGATTTACAGCCTGAAACCCTCTAACAGTTGTTCACGGCATTAGCTCTCTGCACATTATAAACACGTACCATTTCCATCTCATGCACTGATTGTACTTTGCAGTTATGAAGTTGTTTCCACTTTCTCCTCCCCACCCCCTCCTTCCCTACTATAATATTTAGTCTGCAGCTCTGCTTATTTACATACTTAATTTCAGTTCTGTTTGCAAACACAAATTAGTTTTGTGCAATTACTTTGTGCATGGACATGGAGTTTATCCGCTTCAGCGATTTAACAACACTGAAAGTGACTGCACAGGAACATATGGCTCTCTATATATAATCACAATATTACCTGCACATATTAGTTACATAAGAGCTACGTTATAATTAGCGCAGTTCAAAGAGGTTCAAAGAGAGAAGGAAAGGAAAAGAGGAAAGGAAAAGAGAAAAGGGGGGGGAAAACCAGACAAAAAGGAAAAGTAGAAAAGGAAAAAAGGAAAAAAAGAAAAAAGAAAAAAAGAAAAAAGGGTGGAAAAGCAAAAAAAAAAGGAGGGGGGAGAAAAAATAGAAAAGGGAAAAAAAGGGAGGGAAAGGGAAAAATAACACAAAGAAAAGAAAGGTAAAAAGGATTCCCCGACCCCATCACGCCAGCAGCGTGGGAGAACAGAGCTATGCAGGAAATTGATTTTATGACAGAAGTGAAAAATCAGGTGAAAAATTGTTTGGGTCAAATTAAGTATTTTGTTCAACCAGAAAATAAAGGTTTTGTTTCATTGTCAGGTTCTCTCTTTTTAGTTAGCGTGCTTGTTTAACCTTAATAAGAACAGTTTGTTACATTGGGGTTTTTTTAAGCAAAAAAAGGTAATTGAAACAAAAATCCAAATGTTTTTCTGGAAAATGAAACAAGCTTTTTCTGGATTGTTTTTTCCTTTCCCCAAGCCAAAATTGCTGGCCTGAGCTTAGGTCAGTAATACTTCCAGTCGACCCAGACCTCCCTTTTCCAGGGAAATGAATAATATTATCATGAAAATCTGTAATGGGATCTACTGGATGGAAGTTTTTAACCACCCCCATGAGTGGCTCCTGCGTGCAAAGACATGCAGGGTATTGGGGTGGGGTTTGCAACTATTTCCCACATTTTTTCAGGTTTTTTGCTGGGTTTCTTTTAAAGTCAAACTCTGAATAGGCACATTTTTTTGCTGGGAAGTATTTCAACCACGTCTTGACATCGGGGATCCCTAACGCCCCCCAAAAGCCGCCTGGTGCTGGTGACCTCGCAAGGGGCAGCTGGGCTTTCTCATTCATTCTCCTTCCTGGTGCCACCAGGACAATTTGACCTGAAAAGCGCGGAGATTTCCTAGGGACAGCGGGGTTCACGTCCCTGACTTCCCAGAGGACCCCAAAAACGCAGGGACCGTGTCTGAGGGATGCTCTCCGCTCGCTCCGCGGTACCCCCTCTCCCCCTACGGATTTGGCAGAGCCGGTTTTGGCCGTCAGCCCTGTCCCTCTGCAGCTCGGAGGGGCGAGGGGATGGGGACAAGGGACCCGTTTAACCACGCGAGCATCCCGGCAGCGGCGGTGACGGTACCCTCGCTGCAGCACCTCCAACCGCAGCTCAATCTCCACGGCCCATTTAATCACCGGTCTTTCCGTACAAGCAGCCAAAGACCCCGCGAGTGCATCATATTTTATGGTCTGCTAGGAACCGGTGTAAGAACACAAATTCATTTCACGTGTGGTGAACAGCCTCCAGATTGAAAAGCCTGCCGGCCTGGAGCGATGGGTGCCTCTGACCTACGCACACAGCATCCCGGTCGGCTTTTCCCCACGGTCCCTTTGGGTGCTGGGGACTTTGAATCACTTCACAGCTTCACCTATTCCCACGAACGTCGCAGAAACCTTTTTTTTTTTTTTTTTGATTCCCCTCTTCCCCTGCTGTTTGCAAGACGGTCTTTATTTATATAATATATTTCACATCCAAGACATCGCTGAGAGCTCTACACAAATATTAATTACCAAGCCCTAGGTGGTAAATTATAAATATCCGTTCTCTCAAGATTAAAAATCCTATGTTTAATAATAATAATAATAAAGAAGACTGCACCGTGGCACATAAAGTGCTACATGAAGGAGTACTCCTTTGCTCCAGGGCTGCAATAAAACACACCAGACCCCAGAAAACTTAAAACAGAGAATGACTGAGGGTCGGTGCTTAGCGGCCAGGCCACCACGCCGGGTGCACGCACGCTCAGACACGCAGCTCCCTCCCCGAGAGGACGCTGGGCATTTGCAGCCTTGCAAAACACAGCAAGTCGACGCAGGGGGCGAGTGGAAGTCAGTGCAAATAACGACGGGTGGGAGCAACCCTTGCAAACATCTGGCGAGCGGCAGAGGGGCTTCGCAGCCCCTAAGCATCTCTCCTCCGCCTGGCCTTTATCTAGCAGCTGGAAATCGCTACCCTGCCATATCTCTGCTGATACCATCTCTTAGGTAAAGCTGGGCAGCATCCCTCTGCTTGTCTAACACCGATTATACCCGGCAGGATTTTTGTGCTACACGAAGTGTCAGAGTCCCGACAACGTGATGATGGACTCGCTGGGTACAAGGCCAGGTGTAATAAGGAAGCAGCTGCTTTTCGATTCCGCTCTGGGATCTCTCGTCCTTGCAGAGCACATTTCTGGGGTATGCTTGACACTCGTTCCTCAAGCAAAAACTGCCGCAACTGACAGCGAGGAGCACACACGGCGGAGATAAGGCAATAAGAGACCCGGGGTGGGTTCTGCTCGGCCGCAGCACGAGGCGGTCCCCGGGGCGGCTGCTGCTGCCCTGCCCGCTCACAGCCAGGTCCAAAGACAACCAAGCAAAACCCAACACACGACCGAACTCCAAATCCTTCTGGTTGCCCTGTTGTGACGGCGCAGGACCGCTAACGTGGGATGGCTGCAGCCCATCCGTGAGCAGATGTGTACCTAAGGGATGCACCATCAATGAGGTAAGGAGGAAGAGGCAAAGCTTCCTCCTCTCAGTCTTTTCATCTCTTGCCTCAACGCACGTCAGGCCACGCTGACGCTGTCAAACCCCAAACATCTCACTTCTCCCTAGCAGCTCTTGTGGCCTTTGCGAGACTCGCCAGGTTTCTCCCAGCACTAAAGCAAACCCGCAAGCCACAGTTCGCCTCCAAAACCCCAGAACAGGAGCAGCCTGCTGCAATTTTTGCTCTCTGCAGCCCTGCCCAAGCCCGCTCAGCTTCCGTTTGAGTGCTCAAGTACATCACTTCCAAGCTGTGGACGGTACAAACAGGGCAGATCATTTAGGGCTTGGGATTTTTTTTATTTGTTATTATTATTTTTAATTTTGATTGTCTTTGTTGCCGCCTGCTGGCCTCCCCTTTTTTGCGTAGATCAGAGCAATCAACGAAGAGGACGAAACCCCAGCTTCCCAAAGCGGGAGAGGCAGGCAATCAGAGCTAGTGGAAAGGACACGCCGGGAAGTCAATGAAGATTGGAAATAACATTTACAAAACTGGGACTCAGCAGGCCCAGGGTACTTTGCCTGGCTGTTTGAACAGTGTGTGCTCCTCTTTCCCTTTGAGTGCAGCAAACAGCTGGTCTCTGAGTAAGGGTACCTGAGGATAATAACGCTGGTGACGATCACTGCAGTAGCCTCCCTGTGCTTCGACTGTGATTTCTGCTTGCATGGCTAGCAAAGTCCACGCAGGCGACTTTGTACACGGGGCAGGGCATTTAATCATTTGCCTCTGTCCGCTAGCTACTTCCACGCCAAACCCCAGCAATGTTTTAATGGCCTCGAGCAGCGCTCTGTCCCCATATGTGGCTTGCAGCAGGGTTAATCGCTCTGCAAGGGGCAAGCAGGAGGCTGGACACAGCATCCTCATTGCAGTCTCTTCCCGCTGCCCTCATTTCGCACAAAATATTAAGCAGATAGGGACAGTGGCTCGGTTTGCCACCTAATTTCAAAGGCTGGTGCCTCCAGCTGCCTCTTCAAACCACGCTTGTAGAGGAAGAAGGCTTAACTTGGCATTTGTTTAGCAAGAAAAAGCATGGGTCCTACAAAAAACCACGAGCAGAATGTCATAACTGTTTACTGCTCACCCACAGGACGATGCCCACTGGATTGCTACTGCAGCATTATTAAGCATCTTCCCCACTGCACACATCCCATCCCCAAGGAATAGCCACAGTAAAGCACAACACATCTTCAGAGGAACGAAGGGGAGAGACACAAAGAGAAGGACTGGGAAAAAAACATCTCCAGCTAGAAGAGTATTTGATTTAAAAAGAAATCTCTGATACATTCACACAAAGAACAAGAGTAACCATAACTTCTCTGACAGACTGGAGGTCTGACATGGAAAAAAACCCACCCTGTCCCCCTTTTTTCTGCCTCAGCACGATGCCTTGGAGCACAGCCTACCTCTCAGGAAGGCTTTTGCCCGTTTTGGCTACCACCACCATTGCAGAGGAGATGGAGCACGCTGGGCCATCTCTCCCTCTACTCATCCATAGTCCAGGACCTGGTTAGCTACGTAAGTCCCAAGGAGCAGAATAAGTAGGACCTCCTATAGACTATGGTATGTCAGACATACGGGGAGCAATAATACCACCTATAGCCGTAACGGCTTTCTCCCAGCACCGATCTCCCCCTCACCCAGCCATGCTCCCAGTTTCTCCCCCTCCAGCCCCAGCTGTGGTCCATGGCTCCAATTTCACAGCTGCTCAGTTCCAAATGGGACCTGTGCTTCCCAGCTGTACTCGGACTCCCGCGCTTGTTTGCTATCAGCTTTCATTAGGAGAGCTTTCATTGCCTGACACATCCAACCCTCTGCTCCAGCTCCTCCAAGGCCACCTTCCTCACCAAGCTGCGGCTTGAAAGCTTGCAGCCGCTGCCTTGGAGCCGTCTCCTCATCTCCTGCCCTGCCAGCTAGGAAACGGCACGGCGTGAAGGCATATATACCCCTGCCCCACCGATGGGCACCTCTCTGGGGTCTCTCCCTGCCTGCTCTTGCTGAGCCATGATGCAGAACTGAGCTGGAGAAATCAAAGCTGATTCCAATCTTATTATCCAACACGGCCCTATCAGCTGAGACAGCGACATTTATCACATTAATAGGAATGATAGAAGAAAACTGGGATCCTGTCCAACAAGAGCACTTTATCACATGTTGCACTGTCTTACAAATCCAATTATCACCAGCCGAAGGTCTTAACGGCCCTCCAAGAGTGGCTCTGGAAATCTTAAAAGACTATAAAAGCACTTGTCCAGAGCCTGCAGTATCGCCTTTGCCAGGGCATGGGAAGAAGCATCACGTGCTTTTCAGGACACTCTAGCAGCTTCATCCCTTAAAAGAGAAGTCCAGAGAAGGGGGACAGTTGTCACTAGGAAGTCTCCCACCGTGGCAGGGGAGAAGGAAGGAGAAAGCCAGATGCAGACAGCCCAGCTACACAGAAGGGGAGCCCACCACCAACGGAGCAGGGACACAAAGCAATGCTCTCCCTGCCAAGCCACATCCCAGGCGCATCCTCTGCCTCAGGCTGCTGCCCGAAACCTGGCGATTTGTCCGTGCAAAGCACGAGGTGCCACCTGAAGGACAGGCAAAAGGAGTTTGCTCTCCTGCCAGGTTTTCCAGACCGAGAGCAGTGGCAGGAACAGACCGCTACAGGCACGATCTCAAAGGACTTTGCTGCTCTCTTGGCCTTCTGGCCTGTCTCGCTACGAAAACACTTGAGCAAAGCTTTTCTCGGTTATCACTGAATGAGGAACAGTCAACCTAACATCAATTCCCTTATTTTCCTTTAGCCGTCAGTTATTAAGGTTTCATTCCAGCTTGATCCAAAATGATTTTTTTTTCCCATTTTCAATATTGCAAGCGAAGCAAAAAGCAAAAAATTTGCTTCCCCCCCCACCCCATTGCTCTAATGATTGTACTTTAAATAATTTATCCACTCCTCTTCTATACTCCCGCCCTTCACTCACCATTACCTAAGCATGCTTCAGCATTTCTCCTTCTGCCCCACTTTGTGGTCAGAAACGATGACCAGGGGAATTCATCACAGCGGGACAGGCTTTTCATTTCCTTCTACTCCACTGAGCATCGAGAAACAACAGCTTCTTATTTTTACCGTCTCCCGCCCTATGCAGTCATTCTGCTATTCCCCCGGGCACACGTGGCGCGGAGACACCTCCGAAAGCCACCGTGAGTGAAGCATCTGGGCACCATTTGTGCCTCGTCTTCGAAAGCCTCCTTTGAACTTCAGCAGGATGCTAAGACCAAATGAGCGTGATGACACGAGTGAGAAAGACAAGGTGCAGGGCAGTGGAAAATCCCGGCCGTTATCTTCAGCCACGTGAGCGTGCAGAGCTGGCTTCCCGGCAAGCCAAGAGGAACAAGTTCTCCTCTTGTTTGTGCTTCGCTAATGCAGGGTTGGCATGGGTGCAATAGGGGAGCGTTTGTTTCATTTTGCACTGGCTTTTACGACGGGTGCAGGCAGCTTGGAGAGGGTTGGTAGGCAGCTCTCGTCCCACCTCACAGGGATAGCAGCCTCACCGCCCTGGGTGAGAAGAAATGGGACACGTGTCCCCCCTCGGCTGCTCTAACCTTTGAGGGGTCCTAACAGCTCTGCTGACGGCTGTCCTTCATCCTGTTGCCATCGACATGGATGCATTTACAGGATAAAGCCAGAAAACATGGCCCAGCTTCATTGGAGCAGAGGCGATACAGGCTCAACCGGACAGGGCTAAAGCATCGCTTGGATCCTGCCATAGAGAGATAGTCCATCATCAGAGCAGGAGACGGGGACTATGGCAAGGGACATATTCAAGCCCTGATATAGCACAGCCCCTAATCAGATACAAAGTTCATGGGCCCAGAGGCTTTCCTGGACGGCGGTTCACCATCTTACACAAGCGCAGCAGGTCCCTATAATCTGGATTATTTCTGCCCGCAGGAAACCCGCTCTCCAGGCGTAAAGCTGCGATCAAGCGAGCTTTACTCGGCTGAAGCCTGCGAAGGCAGAGCAGCTGCTGCCTCCCATAATCTCCGGCGGCACCGCCATGAACTAACGCACCCCCGACCCATAGAGCCGAGGCAGGAATCTCTCTCCCGATTCACACCCCACGTTTCCAGGCATTACTGTTAAATAAAGCAACAACCAGACAAATTACCCATGTCCTCTACAGGGCTCCCCCCCTGCCTTTTTGTGGCCATGGCACAAGAGAGAGCAGCGTGCTTATCCACATCTGGATGGCATTACCACTGCCGGGAAGCAAGGGGTCTCCACCGCGCTGCTCGTAGATATTTGAAGTGATTTAATGGTTGTCATTCATTATTAATCATGGTTATTAGAAGGATGCCTACGAACACAAGGAGACCGGGATCTTGTGAGGCTAGACACTGCACAAACACTGCGCAGAACAAAAAGGTCCCTTCTAGGAAAAGCCCTGCTCTGATAAAACAACAGCACCTGCAGGAAATATTTTGATTTTGGGGGGCAGGGTAAGGAGACAGACAGACACACACATTCCATAAAAGCTTTCCCAGCTTTTAATCCTGGAATATTTCATGGCTGCGTAGTCCCAGCAGGACTTGCTGCCCTCTGCTTACTCCTGCCGAGGTGGCCTGGGAGCCCCTACGAGGGACATAAGCTCCGCTGTACAGGTGAGATAAAAAAGATGCTCCCTGCCTCCAAGCATCACCCTCCAAAAGACTCCTGGCAGATATAGATATAGTGAATTCACAAGGCAGTGGGGGGAAAAAAAAAAATCCAAATTTGCAGAGCGCTGTGGACGTTCAGGGCAATAAAGAGAGTTTTTAATAAGCGCCGTAATGGAAATTTATGTCAGGGTCCACAAAATATTACAGATGGTAGCTTATGCGGCCCTTGTATTAAAAACAAAGTAAATTATATTATCCTAAAACAATAGATGGAATTGTAAAGCATAAAAAGAAATGGAACATACCCAGCTCTTTCCCCAGCAGCACAGGCACAATCCAGCTCTGCATCCCTGCCCAGGCATCCCACTGCTGGATGCTGCCCCTTACAAATCACTTTGTTGCCTTCACTTGCTCTTAATTAAAACCAAAAGAAGCTCCCAAGGCTTGGACAACAGAAAGGACCCTCTCCGCACGCATACAGCAAAGAGATGGATGACAGCGAGGAGCGTCGGACACGCGGGGATATGGAGCGGAGAAAAAGTGGGAGGAAGAAGGGGGGAAAAAAGGAAAAGAAACCAGCAGAAAACCTGGGGATTTTCGAAAGCTCGGCTTTAATCTTTTCAGAAATGATGGGGATTTGGCAAAGCTGAGATGCGTGCCAGGCATCCTGGAGGCACAGCCTGCTTTTAACACGGGTGCCTCGTCCCGGCACAGGATCCGTGCCCGTGTAGGGAGCGCGAGGGTCTCCCAGCTCTCCAGCCCATTCCTCTGCCCCGGGAGGGCTGCGGGACTTGGGGGTGGGTTGAGAAACGAGACAAAGCGGATGCTATCGCACTTCCCCGCTTCTCACCGCTTCCTCGGGAGACTACCCAATCTTCTCTCGGTAAAATATCTCCCGCACTTTTCATTTTTCACAACCGTGGGGGAAAAGAGAAGGAGGGAAAAGAGAAGAAAAAATCCCAAAGCTCAGCCACTGTACGTTTTTCAGCCTCTCGAGGTTTTGCTCGGCTTCGGGGATGGCAGAAGGTGCTACGGCTGGTTGTTCGACGCAGTTTGGTTTTAGCCCATAAAAGCACTTACAAGGTGGATTTTCTTCCATTTCCACAGAGCCCTGCACACTGATGCTGAAAGCTCTGGTAAGAGGAGCTGTCAGGGCACATTATCCAGAGGGGCTGATGCCTCTGGAGAAAGGAAAGTTGAAACTACAAGCGAGAACAAGCAGAGATGACCATCGAACGAGACGTGCATTAAAAGAGAGAAGGACACGACCAAGAATTTTAAAATCCATTTGGAGATTTGTTGCTTGGTTTTGGATGGACTGACAACAGGCCAATCTGCTGCTTTAGCAGGCAGGGCATTGGGCTTTTTACCTATGCTGCAACCACCGTCCAGTGGCATTGCCTCCTAAAAGGTGGGACTTGTCTTTCCGACCGAGATTTCTAACAGCATGTTGTTTATATCGACAGCAGCGGGCTAAGGTCCTCCCGTAGCACGTGTCCTACTAATTCTCTTGAACATCTGACACAGGTTGGGATGAGCTCCCCTCGGAGATGCTCTCTTGTTACCCACCAACAACCCACACGTACAGCTCCGCATTTTGGTCAAATGAATTTTGTCCTGAGCACACAGTTGGTCCAGTGGCAATGCAACAACATTTTCCAAAATTCACGGCGCATCCTTCGTGGTCTCCATCAGCAGCTCGGTTCAGAAAAGCAGCAAGCACCAGAGCTGGTTCTTTGTCTTGTGTGCTGTTATCACCTGTACAACGACGACACCCGCAGCTACCTCCCCTGAGGCCAAAAATCCAACGCATCAAACGAGAACGGGGAGACACAAAATTGGCCACCCCCCAAAGCAGGGTGATTACCACAGCGTGTGCCTGCCTCTGCCTGCGGACAGCCACTACCAGCTGGGCAGGACACAGCAAGAAGTACCAAATAACCAACTTTCAGGGAAGTTTGTTCCAAACCCTCATTGCTGAAAAACCAGTCTGTGGCTTGAAACAGATTTCACAGCCCTTTTGCATTTGTAGGTTTTTTTTAATTTTTATAATCCTAATATAACTGAGGATAGTCTCATTCCTTATATTAAGTGCCTAATCCCCCCAGACCAAGTCACGTCGCGAGACAGAAGCAGCCAGGAGGGAGCACGGCAGCTTGTTAGGTAAAGAAAGTTCGCAGCAGCACATCACTGGGGAAGGAGGAGGAGGAGGAGGACAGCAGAGGTGGTTCCAGGACTCAGCTCAATCCTGCAAGTCACCATGTCTTCTCCCCTGAGGCCCCTGTCATCGCTCAGCTCATTTTAGACTGGTGCGAGGATCAGCGGCAGTTGGAAGTCTGGGGTTTTTAATGCCTGCAGCCTTTGCTTTCTCCTGGTAGAATTCAGAGGAGCTCTGAAAACCCTTCTCGAAAGACGCTGAAGGTCTCTCTAATTGGTGCAATGCAGTACGGGAAGAGAGAGGCCCAGGGTAGGTGTAAGAAAGCCGGTTTGGGTACCAGAAGTTAAGAGCATGGCAACACTAAGCCCTATCCTGGCTAATTAGCCTCTGCAATCAATAGGGTGCGTTATTTTGTTGAGGATACCCCGCTAAACCAGTTTCCCCCGTATCCCTGCTAATGGGGATGAGAGATGCGCACAGACCACCGCACGACGTGTTGGGGCTGGGGCTGCCCCTGCCCGCCCCCGGTGAGAGGAGCGAGCCGAGACCCCAAGGTTTTCCACGGCTGCCTTGCGACCCTGCGGACACGGCGCAGATCACTGCTGGGCAGCACCTTTCGTAATATAAAATATCACAGATCTGAGCAGCTCAGAACAGCGTTATGCTCCCGATGCAAGGGGAAGGCTTAAAATTATGCAAGCAGGGCACAAACTCAAAGGCTCTTCGGTGAGCAAACGCAACCCTTCTTGGCAAATACCGCCCAAAGGAGCCATTTACCCGCTGCTTCTCCATCCATCCGTGCCGCAGGACTTCCTAAGAGGCAGCAGGAACTGGAAAATCTCTTTGACAAGAAGAAAGGTGATATTATTGGCATTACCGAGTGATCAGAATGACTGGCCTGTCAAAGTCTTTGCTATAATCCATTTAGTTTCCTACTTTTAGAGCTGTTGATCTCTTAGACCCATTGGATCCATATGGATTGCTACCGACACAAGCAGTGCCGGCCCAAGCAGGCACAGACCACGAAGGCAAACTACAGACCAGGATGAATTTCTACACGAGCACCATGCTGCAAACGAGGGGGAAGATAAACAGCTCAGTCCTGAGGAGCTTGATTTGGGGAGATAATAAATTAGAGCTCACAGGCAGGCAGTATTGAAACATCAGGGTCTGAAGACCATCAATGGTGATCATCTAACAAAGGAGTATTCATCTCCTCCATGCAGGCTCACTGTACTTGCCTGAGCATCCTTCATAGTAAAATACCGCAGACCTGAGTACCGGGGACAGCATTACACTGACAATGTAAACACATTAAGAAAGCAAAGAGTTACAAGCTCAGATGCTGAGTGTCGCAATCACGTCCAACCTATTTAGCAAATAACGTGGAAAGAAGACATGATGGATAAAGACGAAATTAATGACTGAACCAGTGCTCAGTGATTATCAAGAAACTAGTGATGAGGACCTGATTACATTCACAACGGATAATAAAGGCTTGCCCCAATCAGTAATATATATACTCAGTGCTTCAAAAGGACTCATTTCCAACGCGGGGGAAAATTATGGGAGAAATTGGCTGGAAGGAAAAATGTCAACAGAGAAATGTGGGCTCGTAACACAAAACTTATTAGAGAGCCAAAAAGTCAGGACTCCACAATCCAAAAAAGATAATTTTGGCTAAAAGCCCTATTCTTATTGCTAAAGCAGCAATCAAGCATAACACAAAAATAAAAGGAGAAATAGACAGCAATCAATGTACATTAGAAGTTATGAAGTGCATTGATAAGGAAAGCTAAAAACACCACAGGGGAGGCAATCGCTGGCTGGCAGAACTGCGGAGGTGATTTTAGCAGCGCTACACCCAGCCTAGCCTGAGGCAAGCTGGTGTCTCAGCCCCAGCCTAGCCCGAGGCGGCTGGTTTCTCTCTGCTAAAAGGCATCAACCAGCAATAAGTCGGCTTTGAGGCTGCTGCAGACCCTCTGCAACCCTGGCCATGACATTTCACCCCTCTGCAGCTCTGTTCCCAGCTGCGCAATGGGTACAATGATAGCTCCCATCCCCGCGCTTGGTGTGTCCTGCATGCAAAGCAATGACTTCCCACCGCCGTCAACGGAGCTGCACCCACCTACCAGCGCAGCACCCTCATCAACAGGGCTAGAGCCAAATCACCGCTGCGACAAACATTCACAACCACCCCCAACAGTCTGGGCCCAAATCCCCCAATTTTGACTCCTCTTTTGACCCAGAAACATGAGTCCCGAACTCTTCCTCCAGATGTTGGTTCAAGCCTCGTCCTGTGCGAGGAGTGAATTAATTACTAACCAGCGCCAGGGTGCAACTCATTTTGGCTGATGCAAATACCACGGCGCTAATATTGGGAAAGGAGGGGCTGCCCATTTTGTCTAAGGAACCCCAAATCCCAGCTAAGTTTTAGCTGAGGTAATTACAGTCAGCCTCCCCAGATGCTCAAGCAGAGGAAGATACCTTCCTCCCACCCGTCCCTGAGCGGCTGAGCTGCGTGCTGACAAACAGATGTGCCAGGCATTGATATTATTGTAACGTCTTTCAAACAATTTGTATCCCCAGAACGGTGGTAAAGAGATATTGTATGGCAAATAAATTAAAGCATTTGGCCATAAAGCCAATAACAGAGAGAGAAAGAAAGAAGCGCAGTCATTGGAGGAGCGAGAGGTTTTTAAATGAGATTCAAGAAAGATGGAAAGTCAATGGGGGAAAAAAGGGATCCTAAAAAAAAAATAAATAAATATTAAAGCAGCAGCAAGGATGTGCTTTCTGGGATTTGTGGCTATGGCTCGAACAAAAGGGCAGCCCATTTGTGCCAGTCTCACGAAAAGCACTCAGAGGTGAGAGGTTAAACCCTTATAAACACCTGAAGAAACAATAACAGCGGAAAATAGAAAACCAGGGGAGCTGCTCCGCTCGCTTTCCTGCTTGGCTGAGCCACCCCGCTCACCACTTTCACCTCCCTGCTCGGCCGGAGCAGGAGGCACAGGTAGATTGATCACTTGCACGACTGCTGCTATTTGCTCCTGAGTCCCTGGGATGGCTTAAAAAACATTTTTATTAAGCCAGATGGAGAGAGGGGGAAGGGGAAGAGGAGGGGGGGGAGGAGGGAGATACGTCTATGTGCCAGGTGCCAACAAGGGGGAAGGAAGAGAAAAAGAGAAATCAAGCGTGGAAAATAAAAGAAAATGTAGTTGGAGATATAAAGCCTGTCAAATTGGCTGCAAACAGTAACAAAAGCAAAGGAGAGATAGTTTTCTCTTTAACAAATGCTTTGATCAGCTGTAGTTGATATAATTACTATATAAAGCTACAGCAAGACAGAAATAAGATACATTTATCTTTGCAGAGCAAAGAGAACCTTTCTGATCACTTCCTTTCTTTCCCAAGCTGTGACAAACAAATTCCAGGCTGGAAGGTCACACAGCTGAGATTTTGCTGGTCCCTCTCCGTGGGGACATGGGACCCGAGCGTGGCCCCTTGGGCTTGGCTTTCCTTGTATGGCCCCCGGGAGCCACCACGGCTCCTGCAGACCACGCCAAGCAACGGGCTTGCACGATGGGCGATGCCCTGGGCACGTAGCCGGGGAAAGGAGGTGGTCGTAGCAATGGAGGAAGCCACTGGTATTGAGTTTTCTTCCCTCCGGTGAGAACTGGCTCACGGGAAGGGTAGAAACATCCCAGCTGAAAACTCTGGCTGCTGAGAAGAGCCCATGGAAACGAAAGACATGGAAGGGCTCGGGGTGAGCAGCACTGTGCACACCCAGCAACCAAGACCTGACCTCGCCATCACCTTGCATGGTGCAGAGAAGAGGACAACAGTCGAGGAAGTTTCCATTGCAAATCCAGACCCTCGACTTGCTGCCGCAACCACTCCGTGGCTCCAACCACGCGTGCTTCGCCTCCTTCCTCCCTACTACACCGACCTTCACCATGACCCTCTGCTTGCAACTGCTTCATCACGGCAGCCGGGCAGATGAGACTCCCAGCGCCAAGAAACATTTCCCTGCCCCAGGTAGCGACGGAAGGCAGGACCCACCCCAAGCGTTCCCGTTTTCAGGTCGCATCACACCAAGAGGTCTGATTCTGTAGTTTCCAAACATCACATTTGAATTTCAACCACTCTCATTTATTTTAGTCTAGCTAGGAAATGTGTTTGGTTTTTTTTTAAAAAAAAAAAAAAAAAAAGCCACAACAAGCTATTTCTGTGAAATATTTCCCTTTTGACAAACTGACATTGCTCAATGGAAATACAATTTAGCCAGAAAACCTTGCCAAACCCCAGCAGCTCTCACTGCAACCGCTACCGTGCAACTGGGGTCTGTCCCTGCCTCGGTGACAGCCAGTCGAGCAGCTGTTTGTGCAGAGAGAACAGGGACAGTCCTGTAATGCCACTGGGGTTTCAGCCTAGGGCACGGGGGACGTGAGTGATGCCAAAGGGCTACGGGGTGGCCCGGTGCTGGAGCAACCGGCTACCTATGTGTTGCATTTGGTGGGAGCACGGACGGCGGAAGCGTGTGCACGCATAATGCAAGATGAGTGATGCAGCAGAAAACCATGCCCAAGGGAAGCGAGCGTGCAGGCAGCAGTACCTACAGCCCAGCAGAAAGCTCTGCAAGATGCATCGTGTCTTGCAGCAGGACAACCGAGACGTGCCCGTAAGGACGGCAGAGCACGCAGGTCACCGGGGACAGGGGGGAGTTTGCACCGGTCCCGCACAGGCGCCAGGGACAAATGCAGGAGGAGCACATGCGTGTTCCTGCGTGCACGCAGCCTGGCTTGCAAGGGGGAGCGGGGCTCATCTCTCATACTACATGCAAAGCCCTGATTTATTTAGACTGGAACAATTTGTCGGTGGCTGTAATTTTAACTACCTCCGTGCTGAGGAGCCAATCAGGGGCTGTGCTCATCGAGGCTTTTATGACTTCCCATAAAAGCAGCAAAATGAAAACTCAGGGGCCCTTAAAATATACTCCATGGGTTTGTGCAGTGCAATTGGAGGCTTTTATGACTCCTGTCAGGGCTTTTATGACCCTGTAAAACTGTGCAGCAGCCTAGCCTGCGATGAAAAGTGGCCTCAGATGTCTTAAAAGCCTAAATGGTCCTGTACATTTACAAGACCTGTTGGTACAATGCAGGGAAGCCCCGGGGGACGTCGTCCCGGCTCACCTCTGCTGCGGCTGGTGCTGGGTGCTGCCGAGGAGGGCGCGGGACGAGGCGCAGCACCACGCAGGCTTATCATCTCCCTTGAAAAAGCAAACCCCGCAGTTTTCCTAAAATATTGGGAGAAATAAGCAGCTGCCCTCCTGCGTGGGGCAGGGCGCGGGCCACGGGAGACATGCTGCCGAGCAACAAGCTCCCTGGCTCCATAAAATGCGATTTGCAAGCAGCCGGGATGCGAACCTAGCCAATCTCCAGAATAAGTGAGTTTTGATGGCATCACTCTCTCATTTCCCAACACAAACACCACTTGATTTAGCAGAAGCAGCAGGGTTTTGTTTCCCCCCCTTAAATGAAGCCAAGACAGTAAGATTAGGGATGCTGCAGGAAAGCAGAAGAAAACCCATCAGAGGCAGGCAGTGACAAAGGAGCATTAATAAACTGTACAAGGTACAAAATGTCAAACAGAAATGGGGGAAAGGAATGAAGAACAAAAAGGATAACACAAGATCCAGGGACACAGCCAGAGGTTGCAGGATGCTCAGGTTTGGTGCCGCGAGCCAGGGCAGAAGCACGTTGGGTCACTAAGCCACAGAATTACAGCAAATGGTGCAAACAAAACCAGCAGCACATCACAGAGGGCATTAACAAAACACATGCCTGATCCCGTAAAAAAATAAGCCATCTCCCTATGCTCTCCTGAGCAAGAAAATACGCCACAGTCTCCTAAAATAAGAAGAGTTGCTTCACGCATGAAAAAAATGCTAGTATATCGGCACAGGAAAACTTCCAGTCTCCTACATGCCACGTCTAAATATCTGTTTTATTGCTCTGAGAAGGTAAGTGAGGAAACCCATCCACGGCTGGGTCACACATTCAGCAACGCACAGCCTGAGCGGGTGCCCAGGCGGTGGCTTTGCAGCATTTCTCAGTGAACTGCAAACCAAAAATGACTAGCTAGCAAGACCGACTGAATACAAAATGGATTTGGGAAAACTACGACCAGCGTGCAAACAACCTGCCCAAACTCACAGAGCTGAAACTGGGTGACTTTGTAATCCAGGAAGAATTTTTCCATGGGACTCCAGTGACAAGATCTGTATCAGCTTCCCCCCGGGTGATGGCGGGACCAGCGGCGTGACTGCTGGACTAACAGTCTCTCTCCCAAAACTTGGCTTTTTGAATCAATAGTTTTTAATCCAAGCTCAGATGGCAGAAATCAGTTCCTGATTAATATCACTAGCAAAGAACAAAAACAACTTTTGATGGATATCTCGGAACATGCTGTTGCTGCCTTCCTCCGCCGCTTCAGCAGCCTTGCAGCTTTAGCACGGTGCAGAAAGATGCAGAGAGGTATTAATTCCGCTAAACAAGGGTCGAAATGAAAATGCCAACAGATCGGTAACATGCCAGACTTGCCAAAATGCTGCAATCTGTCTGTAAGTGTTCCTAAGCAACTTTGCACACCCAGCAAAAAACAAATCCCATGGTAAAGCCTGCATTTAGCATGCAAGTTATTGGCTATTAACATTCAGGGCAAACACATGCAAAATCAGGGTAAAGTGAAAAAAGAAAAATTGTCTTTATTTTGCCTTCCTTCTCCCCTCTCTGCCCCCCCCCCTTTTTTTTTTTTTAGAAACAGAGCATGGATGTGGAAAATAGCCTATTGAGCCCACTTCCCCGCCTCAGAGGAGCTGCAAATGTGATCCTTTGCTAGCTCAGACAAAATCTGCCATGCTACATTAGGCTTGATAGCAAATTTGCTACTTGCAAGCTTTTATCAAAACTGTATATCTAAAAATCTTAATAATACAGAGCTTTTGGTTGGCCTTCCCGGCTGCCTCCTCCCGCCCCTCCGCATCCCTCTCCCCGCCGGGCGCACGGGGCTCTGCTCGGAACCAATTCCCAATTTGGAGTTCAGCATTTTTAGCCAGGCAAGAAAGCGGAGCGTGCCAGGGAGGGCGAGAAATCGGCCAGATCTCGACGGCTGAAAATTTATTCTGGTGCAGAGACGACCGAACAAGACCCGTACGCTTCTTCCATCCCGCTCGTGACCTATTTCGAGGACTTACAAGTTCATTTCTGAATGAACAAGCCATCCACAGTCAGTGGAACAAATGTAACATGGCCTTCAAGGGCTCTACAGCCCGGTTCCCTGGCGGCTGTTAAGGTGCAAGGGCCGGTCAAAGTTTTATTATTTTTTTTTGTTTCCCCCTGAAATTGCTTATACAGAAAGTCTTTCTCCTCAGATACTGTTTGATGTTTAACAAAGGCTCTGCATATGCCGGAGCCTCAGTCTCATGGGGCTGCTGTAATAGCCGGTCCCTTCTACCCAGCCACCTATTTTAATGAAATTTATAGAAATTTAATATCTCCGAGACCTCTTTCCTTCTGTCAAATTGGGTAGAAATTGGCCAAAGGGCTCAAAAACTACAGAGGGGAAGGAGTGGGTAAGGCAGACAGACAGGGACTGCATGATTGCATAGTCTCCTCTCTGGAAGGATCCAAACTAAAAATCAATATCTTTTTCTGTTACCTCTACGGTTTTGTATTTCTTTTTTTTGAGGGCGTTTTTTTACAGAGCAAAATTTCCCCTGAAAAAAAATAAAGATGCTCCCATGGAAAATTTTCTATGCCAAGTGCGTGATGGGAAGCTTTCAGCCAGCATCGCTCGGAGCTGCAGGACAGTCTTTGGAAAGGGGATGCCGTCACTCACGTCCCCTCCCTCCCTCCACGTTCAATACTTGGGGTTTTCCCAGTCCCATCCCCACACCGTCTGAAACTACAAGGCAGGTGATGGAAAAGCAGAGAAGGTTTTGTGCCTAAAGCGAGGCACAGAGAGCCCCTACACATCGATCCAGTTGGAGGACCAACTCCATGAACCGGAAAAAGACACTTCACCTCCCCAAACCTCTCTGCAAAACACCAGTATCCTCAGTGAAAAAGCTCATTCAGCCTCAAAATGGAGAGAAAAATGACAAAAACTTTGGTGGAGCCGTTTAAACCGCTGTTCCAGATTCATCTCCGACCACAGGCGCTACATCTCAAGCCAGATTGACCAGTTTTTTGTTTCTGGAGCAAATTTTATCACCCAGCAACTGCCGGAGCCAGCTGGGAGCTGAGGGGTTTCCTTGAATTATATTAGAGGGATAATCTCCGCGCCCTGGCTCAGGAAGCAGGAGGGTCTTAACTCCATTACCAAAGTCGATAGAGCAGATGGAAGCAAAGCTTTCTAGGAAAATGGATGCTCTGCAGATGTCCGTGAGCTAAGCAGGGCAAACGCAAAGGAAGCCATCCGAGATTGCTGCGAGGGACTGCTGAAATGCAGAGGACTCCGCTTAATTCTTAACGGAAGTTTGTTCAAGCTTTAGCAAAGGACAAAGCCTTCCCCCTCTGCAAGGAGCGCGATGCTCCTGCCAAGTACAACAATATCTGGATTTTGTAGCTTGCCCAGTTCCAGCAGGCCAAATCCTCAAATAATACTTAAAGATATTCTCCGAGGCTGTTCGGCTCTAAACACGGAAAGCTGCCGTCGGAACTCGCTAACGCTTCCCATCTGAGGGGCAACCGGCGCTTTGGCAGGCTCGCCTGAAATTAAGCTTTCAAAGGGTGGCTAATGAGATTCCTTCCTCTCCTTTCAGCCCCTTCAGAAATGTCTGATTTAGGGTGAGACCTTGTGGACTAGAGCGGTTTTTTTGGTTCTCCTTACAATTATAAGGAGGGAGAGGTCCCGAGGATCTCTCTATTCTGCTACAGGGTTTTTTTCAGCGACCCAAATGCCCAAATCCGCCCGCCCTGATGTTCTCCTCACCACGGAAACGGCAAAGCTGCCAGCATCTCCTTCCACTTCTCATATCGATAACTAAGCATGAAGCTGCCTGGTCTCTCCCAGACAAGTCACCGAGATGAGTATTTTTGCCACATTAACTATCTTACTCCTCCCCACTGAATGATTAGTTACTATGCAGGATCCTCTGTATTTCCATTAGGAAGGGAAAGTGATGACAGAACCACGTATTTCTTCGGCTTAATCTTGCATTTTGTCATCTTTCTTTTAAAGCAAACAAAGAAACAATCTGCAAACACACCGCATCCTTCTGGGAAAGGCAAAGGTGTGCATCTACAGGAGGCAATTCCCAAACTCCATAGGGAAGGCAGCTCACCCCAAAAGCCATTTCTCCTTGCACCGTCCCTCTTGGCTATTTCAGCAATGCCTCTCTGGTTGTCACCTCGCGCTCTGCCCCTGCTCTGGCCTCCATCCCCCAGCCACGCTCAGCACGCTGCATCCCCAACGAGGCTTTGGTCACAGCCACGCTCCTCCGGCAGCACCGATTCCCTCAAGCATAGCAACCAGATAAGACCTTTATCAGCTGTTTCTATTCTGCAACAGGGAGAACACAGGGTGAAATTCAAAGAGGTTGGAGTCCGACTTCATAAAAAGGGCTGATTACCCGCTTCACGAACCGGAGCAAACCACGGCAGCTCCCTGCGCCTCTCCATTTATCCCGGGTCGGCTCAGAGGAGGGATGCTCAAACAGGGAGAGAGCACCCGTTTCCTTCTCCCCCTTTCCTAGCCAAGCGACATCTCTAGTGGGGCTGCAGAGGCTCCCCAAACCTGTGGCTGCCTGCCTGGAAATCCTCGGTACAAGGCACGGAGCAGGCTACTCCGTATTTCAACCACTGCCTTTCCGAACCAAAACCCCAGCAGGGAAGGGACGTCCTCGGGGGGCTGAGATCCCCCTCGGCTGCCTGGCGAGCATCTCCCGAGGGAGCTATTTCCTCGCCCTGCTGCACCGCTCCGCACGTGTCAAAGGGAGCAGAGGACGTGGTACGGCACAGACCTGCGTGTCACGTCCCAGTCTCGCTTAAAAATGAATGGTTTCTTCTATTTCCCCTGAGGAGAAAGGAGCACACACCCGCACAGACACACACACACAAAATCAATAAGTCGTTGGGTCTCGGAGAACAGCTCTTTTAATTACAACTCTCCCCCGAGCTGGACGCGGGGCAGGGTTTGCAGGCTGGCAACGAGACGCCTGCGGCAGCACACGGGGAAGGACAGTCCCGGGGGATGTACGGGGGCCAGGGGGACCATCGGTGATACTGGAGGCAGAAGAGAGGGAAATTACCCATTTCCCCCAGTGCGTTCCCAGTCCCACCTAGGGACTGCCCGGATCTGATCTTGCTTGGCTGCAAAGCGGCCGGCCAGTGCAGCCAGTGCCTCTCCTTACCCCGGTGTGAACCTCAAACTAGACAGCAACGTGCCTGCTACTTATCATAAAGGGACTTAATCCAAAGAACCTTTTGCTGCTGGCTTTATCCATCGCATTTATCTGCTGATCTCCCCCATCTCATCTCGCATTCAGCGCAGCCTCCCCCGAGCTGCAGCTGGTTTGTGAGCAGCAGGCATAAATCCTGATTTAATACCTGGGAATGGGGGGCAGCGCCCTTTTCTGGGGAGCAGCAGCCCAGGCGATTCCTTTGCAAGGGGCATCGGGATGCTGCCAGTCCCATCGGGCTTCTCCAGGCAAAACAGGCAGCCTGAGCCACTTGATCCCCCCAAAAGCACTGCCAGAAGAAAGGCGAGATCTTCGCCCTGAGTCTCCCCTCGATTCAGCTGGCTCCCCCATCCCTCCTCCCTCTCGCCCGCACACGTTCGCTCCTTCTTTGACTCTGTTTCCAAGTGCTGAGTTACTATCAAGGAAGGTTTAATAGGGTCCTGGATTTTAAAGCCATTGGCAACACAGTCTGGGCCTTTTATGGTTAGTAATGAATAAAAGAACCCAAATCACCTTTTTTTCCTTCCCCCCCCCCCTTAACAGTCTTTGCCTACAAATTGAAGTCGTCGTGCTTCTCACTCTGTCTCGCTCCTTTTGTCTTCCTCTAACACCATCCTAGCCCATGCAGCACTAGTACAAGACCTGCTGTGCCCTGCTTCCCTCGCCCCCTTCTTTTAAATTTTGCAATATTTACCCTTTCCCATTCTTCTCGCTATTTGCTCTCGCTTTCATTCCATCTTTTCTGCTCCCCATCCTTTCCCCTCTTTTATTTTTACTCCAAAATTGTCACGGGGGTAATGACATTTTGGAGCCGCGCTGCAGGCTGAAGCCCTTGACTCCTTGCTGTAGGGCTGGCAACCAGCCCTTCACGGTACAAAAAGCCAAAATTGCTACTATCTTGTCACCATTTCTGGTTATTTTTAGCACGCTTTCCCTTAAAGCGCCAGCTCCCTGAATCATGTGATTACAACAAGAATCTTATCTCCCATCTAAAAAAGTTTCATGCCCTCACAGCTGCCGAGAAGTGCTGGGAAATATGAGTCAGACTTTCAAAAACACCCAGAAAGGCTGAGCTTAAGTGCATCTTGCTGAAACCATAACGCAGGGGGCACCTAACCCTGCTTATTAAATGCTCCTAATTTTTAATTCAATGCTGGAGAGAATTAGCCATCCAAACACTGTCAAGTGGCTTCAGAAGTCTCCCTGTTACCTCACTTAATTAAGACAGCAAAGAAGATCTTCATATCCTTTGGGTGAAGAACTGGCTCCGTTGGACATTTTTTCATTAGCTTCACCATAAATAAGATTTCAAGACTTGGCATTTACCACAGGAGCAGAATGAAGAAATCAACGTGAAGACAAACCCTTTTGGTAACCGCAAGTGGATTTGAAGGCAAAACCGACTCTCTTATCTTCACATTTATCTTTATCCCATTGATAAAGCGCTATCGATGTCCGGCAGCTATCTGATGGCACGGTAACAGCTCTATTTGTAGCTCGCAATGCGATAGCCCCGCGCTCTCCTGCCTCACCAGCAGATTTTTGTATGACAGGAACGTTACACGACCTTTTCTTCCACTTCTTCACCCGCCCTGGACTTACTCTGCATGCAGAAATGACCAACCTCAGTGAGCCCTAAAGAACACTCGGATCCTGGTTAACTGGGAATTATATAATTATAATGTAAAAGCCAAGAAGAAGAAGGACAAGAGGAGGAAAAAGATGAACCTCCGGATCTCCACCTCATCTCCCTACGAGTCCCTGCCTCCCTGTCTCATATTTACCCTTCTCACATGTGCTTACAATTTTTCCTCTGTAAAGCATGGGGAGATGCACTGAACGACACAGGATATAAGTACACATTTTACCGTACTACTGTTATTTATTATTAATAATAGTAATGCTAACTCTGCCCTTGTAGGCACCTCTATGAGGGAAATAGTGTTTGTAAATGTCAATAAGCAGTTTCCCAAAATGCCCAGGCGCCTAAAGCAGCCGTGCTCCTTCCCTGCACCGTTAAACACATCCTTGTTTCTGTCCCCTCTGGTCCTCATGTCCTTTCTCTGGCTCTTTTTGCATGGACGATATAGCTGGGTAGATGCTTCCTTCACCCCCCCACCCCCCCCCCAAAGAAAAACCAATCTCTTCAGACTAGCCCCAAAATGTTTTTTTCCCAGATTGGTGACTGAACTTGAACCTCCTTCACTTAACACTCCTTCCAAAATAACTCCGAGTTAAGCAGTTCAATTTAAAACGCCAAGAACTGCATGTTTGTCCCCCCTCATTTCAAATGACACACTCGAAAATAAAAAGCCATTTTTGTCTTGATTTTCCATGCTTTCCCTTTCCCCCGAATAACTTGAGAGCTCTGGTGTGAATGGGGAAATGATTTCAGATGGCCTAAAAAGGCATTATTATTTCTTCAGTAAAAATGCACGTGGAATTTGATCCGGCTGCCACGAGAAGAGAGATCCCATGTCCGACTGACTACAAAGGCTGATCTATGTAGGACATAAACACTTCAGGGAAATCAGAGCGGCACAAGGGCTTCCTCCAAGCTCCATCTGGCTCATGGGGACATCACCACGGCCACCAAGGCCACCGTGGCAGCTCCTGGGGCAGGGGACACTTGGGGCCCCTCTCTTTTGGGACCAAAACCTTTGCACACAAAGTCCCCAGGATTTTGGATGCTTTATCTGGGCTCCACAAAGACTCACCTTCCAGCGTAAGAATTTCTTGAAACGTTGCTGCCTGCCAGTATATGGTTGCACTAAAGGACAGCTGATGCCTGACATTTATCTTCATGACTGAAGACTGTAGACCACAGAACATGAGAGGCAGAGTTAGTTATCTTCTCCTTACCCATGATTGACAGTAAATGTCAGGAAAGATTAGTTATTCTGTATCATATACATGCCACGCATGTTTTTAATTCTCCTACTGCTCCAGGACTATTTTCAGTCACAGTTGTAATAAATCAAACGCACTTGCTCTGTGTGAAGAAGAGACTCTGCAGTTGGAGAAGGCCTGCTGGTCACCCACCGTACCTCCTTCGTGTGTCCTCAGCCCAGCCAGGGAGTTCCCTGCTCCCTACTATGCTGACCGTGATACCTTAAATTTCAGTTAAAATTGTCCTTAAACCCATTTGCGATTTGTGCATCACCTTCCATCACGACGGATCCAACAACACAAGCCGATATAAAAGCGAGCTGCTTTCCTCATCAGTGAAACATGACCACCTCTGGAGTGAAAGTCCCAGTATTTAATAACCTGATGCCACCTGCACGGCAATTTAGGACAGCCAACAGAAAGACACGAAGGAAGAACTTACAAAAGAACAATGGTGAAATCTGGAAGACACTAAAAGTACCACCTTTGCCAGCAGAAATAAAAAACAACTATCTGGAACGTGGTAAGCAGTCAAAAACTTTGGTTTTAGTCTTGTCTTAACGACAGGGCTTATTGCAGCAGCGTGACCCGCCACCACGCTCACGAGAACAACAAACCCAACGTGCTCTGTGGAGAACATGCATTAACGTACAGTTTTAAATCACAGCCGCCGGCTTTGTGATTGAGCTAATTACAGCTTCGGCGCAAGATACAGCAAGCTCTGCCGCAGCAGCCAGGCTTTCCTGCGGTCAGGCTGGAAGGCAGCCTGCCCGAAACTCCCCTGGCCATCTGAGCTAGCCTTTCTTTGTGCTCAGATCACCCTTAAACCCATGCTATAACAGAGGGGCTGGGAAGGACTCTGTCTCGCCTAGCCCTAGGTGCCTAGTCCTCTGTACCCAAGCTAGCAGACTACTCTTCCTCTACTCCGCAAGAAGGGCATCTCTAAACTGCCATAGAAACCCTCCGAAAAACGAGCTGCTTGCTCCTCTAAAATCCCTGCAGAGGTTGATTACATGACTAAGTTTTATAGGGCTGAAGTAGGTGAGATTAACCTCATCATAAACCGCCAAGATCTCTCTCTGATCAGAAATTCCCCTCTATGCATGAAACAGCTTCCTAAAAGACCTTCCTCTAAGCCAGCCCTCCCTCGTAAAAAAAAAAAAAAAAAAAAAAAAAAAAAAAAGAAGCCATTTAGTTGAAATCTCCCTGGCTTGCTTTAATCACGGTAAAATGCAAAATGGTGACAAGTATCACAGATGGAGCTGTGTCACAGGCAACAAAGCCCTTTTTGTCGGCAGGACCTGGTGACCGAGAGGGTGCTGGGTTTAGATCTTGTTTCCCCAGTGTGAATCACCAGGCAATCAGCAGGGAAGGCATGCCGAGCCTAGGCTGTAGTCCTTTCCGACCATAACTAGGAGCTGCAGGAATAGAAACAAACTCCACCAGACCTGGAGACGCAACAGGAAAGGCTAACGTTGTCCTGACCTGCTGTCTGTCTTGTTAAAATGGATTTCAACGTGTAAGACAGAGTACGAGTCATTTCCGAGCACATCACAGCTCCGCATTTGCCTATACGAACCTGACAGTATCTAATGCCTTGCTTCGCACGAGGTTTGAGATTCCTCCGCAGTTTAACAGGCATCACATAAATTCAGGCTCGTACCAGGATGACGTGTCAATGAAGCACAAGAAATGCGTTCAGCTGAGGCTATCTCCTTCTGGTGCGCGTGTGGGTGTCACACAGGCTCAACTCTCCTTCGAGGAGGAGCTGAAAGGAAGACCTTCACCGCCCATCGCATGCCCGAAGGCGCTGGACTGCCTGTCCTCGGGAATCAAGTCCTACCTCTAGTCAAGGAGCAGCAACGAACACAAGTGATACCACGTCTTGACCCTCCTGCACCCTGCTGCCCAGTCTCCTCTTTTGCTATCACCCTGCTTTGCATGGGCTTTGCTCTTCTCCTTTTTTTTGGGGTCCACGCCAAGCTGCAAGCTGCCCCTCATTGCACCCAGCCGACCGATTCCAAAACGAAACTTTGGGGCCACTTGAAAACCCACTCTGACTTCAAGCCAAAGTAGTTATCATCCATGCTTCATCCCACACGCCTCCTCTCCCCTGTGTCGGTGCTGGTGTTTGCTGACAGCCCTGCAAGCTGTCTAGGGGAAGCATGGGGAAGACTGCAACATCTCCGGGGAGCACCAGGTCCCTTCCTAATGGCTTTCATGTCTTCCTGTATCTTTAAATAATTGAAATCTCTTTGTTGCTAAGTACATCGAAGCAAGAGGGCACTAAAAGTTTTAAGCCTCTCTGGGGAGACCAGGGCCAGGAAATCTACACAACTCACAAGATGTCCTGCCACCAAAGTACCTTGTCTCCTGAAATGAGACCAACTACGCCGCTCCTCCGAGCTGCTTGCCTTAATGGCTACTCTCTCAGGATGCTTGTCGCTACTACGGGAAAGGCGTCTCCTTTATTCATAACAGCGTTTTCAAATCTAGTTTAAAAAAAAAAAATCATTTCAGAGTAGAGCATGATGTCTACAAAGTGCTCCTCCAGAGAGAAGTGGCAGCGGGGTAACTCGATGTTCCTGTCAACCCTAGGAAAGCACAGCACATAGCTATACATGGCTGGCCCTTGTAACAGATGCATTACCCTGCCTAGAGCAGACGTAGCAACGGAGAGGTAGTTTGCATCTTTCTGCCCCATGAACTCCCCAAAAGGAAAGAAAACCTAAAAGGTATATTTTCTTCCCATATATCAGCAAGGCGGGCAACTCCTCTACAACTACGAAGGGCCAGGACATTGCAACCAGGAGAAAGCCACCGGTCAGATCAGCAGCACGGGTCGACTCTGGGTGCTGCTCGCTCACGAGAGCGCAGCTACTCACTGTCAGCCCACCCCGGAGCCGCTCAGCAGCAGGCTGCGACCGGCAGCCAGCAGGATGCCGGCAAGGCATCGCTCGAGTCGGAAATCAGATCTAATGGCTTGCCCTGAAAGTCCATGTCTCTTCAGATATATGCCTAATTAAATAATCTTTTATGTTTTATTTGAAGATAGCAGAGCGCTCTCAAAGACCCTAACAGCTTGCTAATGATCCCGAGATGGTGAGTACGTATTCCCCGTGTTACAGAGGAAGAAGGTGAGCACCAGAGAGGTGCCTAGGCATGCAAGGGTCTCGGAGGAATGACCCCGGATAACTGTCCTTGGCTGCAACCACCAGCTCACACTTCCGATAACTAAATCCCTGTGCATCACTCCTGATGTAAATAACCATCCATTTATAACTCATTGTAATTACCTGCCTATTTCTGCGTCCCGCCTTCGCAAGGTAGTCTCTCTGCAATTATAGTTAATTGCCTTGATTGCTACTGCATATTTCAAGAAAGTTCAGAAAAAAAATACATGAGACAGGCTAGTCTAACGAGGAGCCATATGGGGACCAGCGCAGAAAGAGTTAACATTTGAGGCATGTATTTTTCATTCCTGCCACCAAAGCACACCTTATGCATGTGAAAACCCTACCAGAACTGCAGATGCAAATCTTGACCATTTCTGTAGCAGTCCATGAAACTTTCTTTGAAAAAGAAGTCCAAAGCAGCAGCTGGAACAGCCCCCTGCCAGCCCTCTACAGATGTTCTCGGCATCATGGCAGTAGCAGCAGGTTTACGTCCCATTACCTATGGTACCTGAAGATATTCTTTAACCCGTAATCAACTCATCCTTGGCCAGGCTCTGAATTTCCTGGGGTGGCAAGCTCCATCGGACTATTGATTCAGTAAAGTCAGCAAGCCCCATGGGCTGTCCCCCCAGCCTGAGCAAGCACTAGCGGTGCCGAAACGCTCCCCATCCCTTGCTCTGCCACGGGACTTGAGCACAGGCTTCGATGCAGGACCAAATGGCAACCCCAGCTATGAATGCCATCACGAGCCGTCTGTGTCCTCAGTTGCCTTCTATCCATCCTCCGCTATTCCCTCCCTGCCCACGTCTCCTGGCTCCCGGCTGGTGCCCCGTGCTCAGGCTCCCGGAGCTGCACCGACGGTGTTACAATCCCCAGCTGCTCCTCAACTGGAAGGTCAAGCAAAGCAAAGCCTCCCACCAAACCACAAAACCTCAGCTCGGCTTCTTTCTGAAGGGACATCAATTACTCGGGGCTGTCAGGATGATAAGGCAGCCCGGCCTCCACAATAAGGAGGATATTCAGGCTAATAACTTCCCATTAAGCTCCTCGGAGCTGGATGTTTTCCATGCTTTTCTGCAGGGCTGCTGCCAGGGCTTGTTTGCTCCCCTTACCCAGCTAACTCTTGAAGGGATATGGCTTGAGGCACCGTTGTAAAATAAGCTCTCTACCATCAGCCTTGCCTGGAAATCCTTGGCAGAGCTGGACAGAGAAACCACAACCTCTGAGTTTTTGCTCCGATGCCAGGTTAGCCTTCCTCCTCCAAAGGAGGAGTACAGCATTCAACGCAGCAGATTTAAACAAAATAAAAAAGAAATGAAAGAAACCTCTTATCCATCACTTCTGACCAAGTTATTGCCTGCAAGCGCGTTGCCAGCGCGCTGAAGGGAGAGCCAGGTGAGGATGGCCGGCGTGCTACGTTTCACTCTTTCTCCCCCTGACATTCGTTAACTTTCAAACATCCTTCACCACGAGCTGAGAAGCGAATCGCAAGTGTTCTCAACTTCAGGGTTAGTTCACGACACTGAGCTGAATATCCACATTTGCGTCCCTCCGCTTCTTCAACATATCCTGCACCTCCTGCCCATCCTTCCCAGCAGCTTCTCCCCTTCCAGGGCCAACCACACCGCCACTGCACGCACCAGGATGGGAATGAGCCCTTCCCTCCCTTCCCACTCCCGTGCTCCCTTCCCGCAAGCCATGGCTCAGGGAACTACCCCAAAGCACTCCATGTCCTACGTTTCTCAAGAGTGCTAAACTGGGCTGGACTTGGGGGGGGTTACCTTCACCTCATAAAATTTGCTTAAGAAAAAAAAAAAAATCTCTGATCCGTTAATGCTTCATAAAAATTTTACAAAGTTTGTGCTAAAGGAAGGAAAACGAACAGAGACGGTTTCGGCATCCAGGTACTCTTTAAATCAAATATTCTTTCTTTAATGCCTTTTTTTTTTTTTAATGTACTAACCAGGAAAGTGATCAAGCATGAAGCCCACAGCTCCCAGTCCTTCCATTTCCATCATCCGAATTTTTCCCAGCTCAGGACACACGATCCCAGTGCTCCTGTCAGCCCCGTGCCGGCTACGACAGCACGTCCCACCAAGTTGCTGGAGCAGCTGCGAGGGCGAGATGAACAACAAAACCCACCACCCAGAAAGCCAAGGACACAGCATCCTGACAAGGATCCTGATCTACAGGAGAGATGCTTTGATCGAGTTAATTAACTTTACTGCACCAGCATCCAGAACTGGAGCGGGATCGATGCATGGCGTGCACGGGGACTGCGAGCATCTTTCAAGCACACGGGGATGGGCGAGGGAGTGAGGAAGCTCCTGTCCTTCCCTAATAAAGGCAGGAGCTTTTACACCCACCACAGCATTAACAACTCCTTCATTAAAAACCAGAGCCTAGGCTGCTTTTCCAGTAGGGAACGGCGCAGCACGGCTGGTATAGCAACAAGAGGTTTGCCATTAAATCAGCAGCTGAGGTCCAGTCCAGGCAGAGACATTTGGAAACTGGGTACCAGAGTCACCTGGGACCTGTCTAATAAGTCTGGGAAAATGTCAAAGGTATTTCTGCAGTATTCACTGTCCAAAAAGGCCCAACAATCTTCTTTTTCCCCTCTTGTTTGTGTGTTCCTTTGTTTGTCTGAGACCTTCCCTTTCGCTGCAGAAACGTTCTGCTGCAAACACACATCGTTCCCAAAAATCAGGCTTCTTCATAAACAGTATATTAAAAACCAACCCCCCAAAGAAAACTCTGCAACTGAATACAAAACACAGTTATTGAAGAGCTGCACAGTGACAGCTAGCGATGAGAAACAAGAACACCATAAGTAAGGGGTGAAAAAGTAAATAAACGAAACATTGAGCAAAATATTCTGCTGAGAATTCAGGAGACATTAAATATCTAACATCAAATGTGTGTATATAAAATATACAAAAGCTTCATAAATCTACATCATATATAGATATACAATGTTAAATATACATTATTTATTTTGCAAAACTTCCATTTAAAAAGTCCATTTTCAACCATAAATGGTTTTTGCTCTCTTCTACCTGCCACAGATCCTGAGAAATGGAAAAGTTTTTTTTCCTGAAGAACTGCACAGAGATTCAGGATCATTCCTGGGGGACGGGAAGGATGCAGACAAAGCTGGCGACGAAGCCACCAGCATCTCGGGCACCTCTGCAGCGAAATCCTGCCTCTCGCTGCCCCCCAGCCTCAAGCCCCTCTCACCTCCAGCCCTGGCAGCCTCTCTCTTAAACCAAACCAAGACAGAGAGGAAAGAAACCCTTTCGACTGGAGCCCTTTAGCAGAGCAGCACCCCGTTTCCCAGTGCCCTGCTAACACCCCCAAGAGCTCACTCCGTACCCTGCTATTCACAGCCTGGCCGTGCTCCGTCCCTAAGGGAGAACTTCGCAGACCGGCAGCGAAAGCATCAGAGCTGCCAAATGAAGCCAGAAGAGACAGCTTCTCCCATCCATCTTCCCCCACGGCTATTTCGCAGAGCTATCTGTGGACGTCTAAGCTGGTTAAATAAATAGGGGGCCTCCCAAAACACAGATACACACTGGGGATAAGTCAGATTAGAGGAGCTTCATTTCCACCTCATATTTCTTCTGCTCCGCTCTCAAACCCCTCTACATCTCCCAGGCTGCAGCCAGAGCTGCTGAGCATTAGCAAAGAGCAACGGGAGAGAAACACACGAGCCTAAGAGAAAAAAAATTAGCAATAAAGCCTTTGCTGCCTCCATCCCTTGCTCTGGAGAGGCCAGGAGGCTGGTTAATGGATGTCAGTTCTGCTTCCATTGAAGAAAATAAAAATCAATGAAAGCCTCTTAGGCAGGCAGGGCACAGCCACGGCCCTCGCGCTGCCTTGCCTTTTTGGCACTCACCGCCCCAGCCAGAAAAGGAGTTTGCACCCAACACACGAAGCAAAGCCAAGCAGCCCTATAGCTTCCTATAGGAGGGGCAGGAGAAAGCGGAGCATCCCTACCCTAACCCTCAACGCTGCCTCTTTACCTGCAGATGTTCAGTCCTATGGATTTCTGCAGCAACGGCTGTGCTGGGGCGGGAAGATCCTCAGCTCAAACTGCCACGTTGGCAGAGGACCCATTGCAGATGCAATTATAAAGATAAAATTCTCTTCCGACCACTTTTAGGAGGGTTTTTCGGGTTTGTTTGTTTGTTTTTCTCCTGTGGTTTTGCCACACTGACACAAACAGCGCTTTGCTGGCAGAAGGGGCCCGCTCTGGGTGGTCTCCATAGCGCTGGAGTCTGATTTTTCTTTTTTTCCTCCCTTACTGCTAAGGCATTTCAGCCTCTCATGCAGAAAAGATGCAGCTTGGACATTTCGTTAGCGCTAAAAAGAATACTAATGAACTTGCAGGTTGCTGGGTGAGGCACCTACTGACAAGCCACATGCAGAATTGCTTAGCTGAGTCTCCTGGAAGTTAGAGGGATGAGACGCAAATCGACCCAGGATCCAAAAAAAAAAAAAACCACCAAAAAACCCATTTCTTTCCCCGTTTCTGCGTGGTGAAGCATCAGGTGCATTCTTGCTGCTTAATACCCATGCCTGGCTCTAAGACCACACCCTGATCAATGTTAGATATTTCCTATTTTGATCCTATGGCTTCCTCTAAACGCTTGGGTTGGGATTTATCACCTCGACACGCGAGCTAGCCATTTGGACCCCGTTTTATAGCAAATGGAGAGAAAAAGTCACTGCTAGGACACAATCTGTCTGACCTATTTTAGACATCTGCCTCAGACTAGGATGAATTGCACCCTAAAAAGGCCCATTGCTCTCCAGTGACTACAAAGGGGGACTAGACAACACGCTCAGATGCAGACATCCATCATCTCAGACACCTGCAGTTACAGGAGCAAGTATCCCAGATTGCTCGTGCTTTTCTGGGCTCCTACAGAAATGCTAATGGATCGAGAACAGCCCAGCCTTTGAGGGGGGTTTTGCCGGTTCCTTTGCTTTTTCTCTCTTCTAACAGATGCATTTCATCTCACCTTAGCCCATGCTGGTCACCTATGTCCCCCTGTAGCCAAATGACAAGAGACAGGAGTCCAGCAGATAGACTGGTCCCTCTCTCTTTCCAAGACCTGCTTAGATCAGGCACCTACTTTCTGGATGCCCAAAGCTAGACTGATCCGACTGGGAACATCCCGGTTTTAAAAAACGCTCCCAGGTGAAGCGGTCGGCGACGTGAGCACATTGAGCTCTGCCTGACGATGCCGCGCAGGCATCGCATTAGCCAGCGCTCACAGCGGGAACACGTGGCGCCCGCAGAAGGAGCCGGTTATTACTCCATCCATCCGAACAGCACGGCACGAAGCCTCTCTGCATATTTCTTGGTACCCAGGGTCCCCAGAGTAAGATCTACCAACCACTTCACATGGGTAATCCCATCCGGTGCCCGCTCAGGATTTTGCACTTGGGAGGACCGCATCCAGCCAGCACTGGAGGTGAGCTCTCAGGGGAAAGCACCAGCGCTCCCAAAGCTAACATCTTACTCAGGCTGAGATATACTGTGCTAAGAGACAAAAAAAAAAAAAACCAAAACAGAGATAGGCACTTGAGAAGGTCTGCAGGAGGAACATCCCAGCTTGTCGAGCGGAGAGCTCAGCCCGTTCAGACTGGCCTGGGGATGACGGTGACCTGGGACTCCTCCTGCTTGCTTGACCTTCTTACCCGTTCCTTTCCTCCAGCAAGGGAAGCTCGCTACTCGCTGGCCAAGCTGCATGCTTGCTTCTGCAGCCGCTGCTGTGCCAGCGATGCTGCGTGCCACCTCCAAGCAAACACCGCATCCCAGCCCTTGTCGGAGGAGTTCTTCAGCAAACAGCTGCCTGAAAGTACAGCTGCAGCATCTCGGCGTAAGGGTCAGTGCCTCGGAACAGGAGAGAGGGGGAACTGGGGTTCATTTTGGACAGAAAGCCACGTGATACAAGAAAGAAAAGATAAGGCAGCACATCCTACCCAAAGCAAAGGCCATCTCCACGGAGGAGCCTTCTACAGTACCAAAAAACCAGACCCAAGTCTAATATCCCCCACGCTGGGGAAAGGTTGGATGCGGATCCCATCTCCCCAGCTGCCTTGTCTCCGAGTAACATACCCCGATGTATTTTTAGCCCTGACTCCTACTGGAATGAGCTTATGCAATCATGCTCTTTGCCTGCGTGTCTCTGTCTAGCAATCTTCCCCAATAATTTGTGAAGCCTTTGGCCGATTTTAACTAAATTTGACAGAGGAACAGATGGCTCAAAGACATTAAGTACCTGCAAAGTTTAGTACAGATAGGCAGCCAGGTACAGGAGAGGGACTCTGCGAGTGCCCCACGGAGGGAAAGGCGACATAAAAATGAGAGTCATCCTCATCTGAACCTCAAAGAATCCACACAGCACAAAGCACTTTCCAAATGTCCCCGCCGCAGGCAGCAAGTCATTTACTCCTACTCGGACCAAAATGAAGCAAACTTGTAAGAAACCCGGCTTTATCAGTTTCCGTGCCAATCAGAGGACAGGTTTTGCATATGAAAGCAGAGCCTGCGTGAGAGGGGATGGCTCATGCACCAAATTTTGGGTGGCTCCATGGAGAGATATTTCTTGCATCGAGGGAGGGCGTGCAGCATATCATCTCGGCGGCGCCGGGCTTGCATGGCACGCTACACACCAGTAATAGAGCTGCTCATCTATTTCCCATCAATGTATCTTGTTAATGAAGGAAGACGGCTTTTTAATAAATAAAACCGTTCACCAAAAATAGCTGCACGGTCATCTATAATCCTCTGAAAACTTAAAAAGGCCTGAAGTCGAGATGCAAAGCACAGAGCGATAGTTAGCAGCGGCGGGGGGGTGTGTGATGAAATAAGGCAGCCGCCCCCAAATCTTTTGCAGCAAAAAAAAAACCAAACAAAAAACCCCACACAACCCCTTCTGCACACCCCTGCAAATGCCTCACCCTCCCATCACCAAAACAATGTCAAAAGCATTTTGCAAACTAACTAATACTCACAAATTCCCAAAGCTTAGGCAAGTACTATTGTTCCTATTTCAACACGGAGTGAGGGAAGAGGCAAAGAGCAGCAAAATGACTTCATCTGAAAGGGCGAGCTAGTGGTACAACCAGGACGGAGGACGCAGCAGCCCCCCATGCCCTGCCTGAGCCAAAAACGGGGAGGGATTAGGCACCGAGCCACGGGGCCACCTCCCCTTTCGTGTCTATCAGCACCATCTCCCCTTTCCTCCAAGTAAAGCAGATTTGTCCACAAAATCAGCTCCGGGTGGCGCAGCCTCACGCAGCAGGTACAGATGGGCTCGCTGATCAAGATGAATCATTTGGCACGTTAAAATGACCTGGATGCAACCGCAGAACGAGCTCTCTCGCTCAGCAACTCCTCCATGGCTGGGGCATCGGGGGAGAAAAACCGAGAGGAGCCTCTGAAATCCGGAGGACCCCCACTTCTGACCCCTCCGGCTCGTCTCCCCCCTCCCCACCAAGGTCTGGCTTGTTTGCTTCACCAAAGCCCCCCTCCCCGCTCTCAGACAAGGTTAATAGGGTAGAGAGAGAGCATCTGTTTATGAGAAGGTTATCAAGTGAAAGGCAGTAACGCAGCCTCCAAACCAGCTTTTCATAGCCTCTTACTTATTATTTAATTTGGCTCCAGTACGTGAAATTAGGCTAATGGCTGTTAAGTGGTTAAGGCACGCACATTGTCCATCTGCCGAGAAGGCTCCGGGCCGTTGTTCTGTTTCAAAGGCTAAGGAGGAAAAATAATATGAGAGTCGCATGCTGTTAGTTTGAGAGCTCATAAATGCATTTTCTCCCTCTTTCCTCCGCTTTTTTATTTCTTTTATCTCCAGTGCTTTGCCTGTTGCAGCATTAGGAACTTCTGGAAAGCGAGTTACTGGCCTTTTTTTTTTTTTTTTAGTCATTGCTGTTGTGCTTTTTTTTTTTTTGCCTTGATTTTTTTTTTTTTAACTGAAGGGAAGGGTGAGCCAGTCGGTTTCAGCAATGCCACAGCGACCAGCTGTTGCAGTCTTCCAATGCCGGCAAGCAAAGTGCAGCATCCCCCATTCGATATCAGCTGCGTTAAACACGAAACCCTGAGCTTTTGCCTGTTCTCCTTGACACCAGGACTGGCAGCCTGTCTCCATCAACACAACATCATCTTTGCAGTTTTCCTCACACGCAATCTGGAGCGCTCAGTCCCTCCCCACCTGGACTCCTTGCTGCATTTAATGTCGTCTTAAATGATGCAAGCTCAGGCTGGAGCTCCCTCTTCCCTCGAGTCTTGCATACGGCCAATGCCCACGCTGATTCTCGTGTGTCTCATGCAAGAGGTGAGCTCATTCTGTCATTATTTCAGAGGACTAACGAGGTCTCTTGACCTCTACCTGCCTATTTTCATGGAAGTTGTAGAAACGTAACACCCAGGCCTCCGTAAAACCTGACCGAAATCAGCCAGCCGATTCACAAAAGTTAGCAGAAATGGTGAAGGCGAAAAGGGACACGCAGAGGAAGAGAGATCACTTGCACCATGCCTCCATGAATTCGCAAAGAAGCTCTGAACAACTTCTAGGCAAGTGAGCTAGAGAGAGGGTGGCAAAACCGCGTGCAAAACCTGGCCAAAAATCCTTAGAGGAAGATCGCACAGATATCAAAAAACATCTCCACAGTGACGCTTTTTGTCCCTTGGTCCCCAGACACAGTTTGCAAGCTCTGTCTCGCCCACAGAAGGACGACGCTTCACGGCTGGATAAAGCTATCGCATGGCTGGACCTGGTTTTATTAAAAGAAGGTGGACGTGGAAGGGTCATGGAGCATCACGGGCGTTTCAAGGAGTTTTTGGCTATCTCCCCAGGAGCAGGCACCTGGGATTGCTGCTGCCCATCCCCGCCCAAAGGCTCACGCTTCGTTCATCGTTGGCATTTGACTTAAGGAAGCCGGGACTGACACCAAGGTAGCATCACTACTTGGGACCTCCGTGGCATTGGCACCCATGCTCGTACCCAAGAGCCACGGCTGCCGGGGAGCAGCCCTGCTCCCCGCGGGGGCTCCCCGCAAACCGGAGCCCACGTCAGAAGGGAAACCGCTTCCCCGGAGAGCAGCCCTGGGGAGGAGCAGGCTCCAACAAGGTGAGCTGCAGGCAGGAAAGGGAAGGGGCCCTTGAGCTGCGGCAAAAAAATAACAGCCAAAACCCAGTTCTCTCCTCTAAGTAAGAGCCGAGCCGTCTCCGAGCGAGAAGGGTTATTTATGGGGACGCGAGGAAGGAGAAGGCAGCTGAAGAGCATTTCTCATTTCCCTCCATTACCGCAACAACCCCACTTGAAATCCAACTTTATTTCTTCCTTCCCCAGCCAGGGGAAAAAAAAAAAAAAAATAATAAAAAAATAAATGCCACAAACAAAGTCAGCCTTCCCTCCCCTTGTTATCTTCCTGATTTTGCCAGAGGTTAGCGGGGCTGTTTCAGACTCACAGCAGGAGAAACAAGCAGCAGTTGGCACCACTCGGAGAAAAGATTAGAGCATTTACTAACGGGCTTGTCCCCCCCAAAGCAGCCCCTGCCGCTGTTTTGCCAAGGGACCGCTTTTCCCAGGTACGGCTGCGGTACCTGCGCTCGCCATCTGCCCCGGCTCCTGCTGGCTTTATCCCCGGCTCCTGCCTCTCTCAACAGGTACCTGCACAAATCACTCTCCCCCTGTACTGTACCTATCTTCATTCATTAGCCCTGCACAAGGTATATAAATATACATAGACGCACACAAACTGAGTCTCTGCGTGCGACGACGGCTGGCGTGTGCGGAATGCAAGCGTGCTCGGGGGTGGTTAGCTATAACACTCAAAAACCCCAAAATAGCACCCCATCTATTCATTTCAATACTCGTCTCCTGGGTTCTCGCTGAATCTAACCCGAAACGCGCCATCCAGACTCCGCCTTTTGGGGAAGAGATGAGGAAAAAAGAAATTAAGCTGAGGAGGAGTGCTGATCGTGCTGCCTGACGCGAGAGTAAAGCGGCTGTACGCTGGAACAACCACCAAAGCGAGCTGCTCAGCCCATGTCCTGCAGCTCTGCACCTGCTTGCGCTGACAAATAAATGCCCGGCGTGCAAAACTGCCGGGGATTACGGAGAGGAGAGCGGGATTCATAGAAACTTGCCCGGATTTGGCCAACCGGTGCGGAAAACTTTCGCTGGTACAGCAATCTCCATCGGGAAGGAGCGAGCTTCTGCAATATTTTTTACGCTGGCAAAACCCCTGCTTTGACACATTTATGCCTGCACGTCTGTACTGTTGCCAGTCCTGCTTATTCCCCTCGCAGGCTGGTAGGAGCTATTAAGCTATCCTAGCAGAAGTCTGACACCAGGAGAGTTTTGTGTGAACAGCATATCCCGGCAAATCTGCAGGATAGAGAACATCTGAAAATCAGGTTAAAGGATAAATACTGACAAGCCCTGACTGGAGAAAAGAGAGCATTCATTCAAACGCCTGCACAAACTGGAGGATTGCTCCAGTTCTCCCCCAAAACGATGCTGAACCAGGTTGGCGGCGATAGAGCCACATGGAAGACCAGAAGAAGGAGGCAATTCCCAAGCTGAAGGACTCACGTGAACCTTGCCAGGGTTTTACAGACCCTTCGACCTCCACCTGGAGTGTGGGGGGCTTCCATCTGAATTTGGGGGAAAGCTGGCAGGGCAGGGCTTGCAGGAAGCCTCCTTCGAGGAGTCCTTAGTGCTAACACACTGCCAGGGAGCATATGCAAGGAAGGGAAGCATTACAGCGCTTTGCTTCTGATCATCAGTGTTTTGAAGGGTTTTCTTGGCCTTAGTCGCCAGCAAATTTGGCAAGAGGTTTCCCAAGCACTGAGCTGGCAGTTGTAGGAAAGAGGGTGGCTTTATCCAAGACATAAAAATCCGGGGAGATGGCTTTGAACTAAAGCTGACGGGGGAGAAACGCGAAAGGAAACATCCTCGTGGGCACAGCAGCTGCTTCGGAGGCAGCAGGGAAAATTCATGGAGATGAGGGTGAGCTTGGAGGAGAGTTTTTCCCAGGCTGCAGGATCACAGCCTGGAAGGAGGAGAACTGAGGAGGGCAGGCTCCATCTTTTTCCTCCAATTGCTTTAAGAAAAGGAAGCTCTGACCCCCTCCTCCCCTCCCAGGGGAACGGTGAAGAAGCACGAGACGCTCACAGCCTGCAGCCTCGCTGGTGGGACGGGAAATTGCTCTGCCCCTGCTGGGATCCGCAGCCTGGGCTGCTAAGGGGAGTGATGGCTGAAAGGGAGGAAGAGGAGGAGGAAGCTGCATCTTAAGGCTCTGCAGCAGCAAATGGCCTCAGCGATTAAAACTGAGTGGGCAGTTGTGTATCACTGGATTTTCTGCCTGTTTCATCACTAGCAGTGACTCAGGAATATTCTTCATCGCCCTCAAGCGAGGACATGATCATTTTCTGCCACTTGAGATGAAGCTAATTTTACAGCAGCTTAGAGAGAGAGGTGTCATGTGCTGCTTTCTATACTGCCTGCATCACACATCAATGCAGCACAGCAAGGCTATAGGTGCTGACTGCTGACAGTTGTACCACCCGATACTGGGCGAGAAACACCGTGGGCCAGGGGAGGGTTATTTGGAGCTGCAAGGGTCCCTGACAGACGAGAAGAGAAAAGCAGTACAGGATCAAGACTTCCCAGCAAGGAGAAAAGACAACTGCATCCCCTGTCCAGTCAGGTTTGTTAGGAGGAGAAGCATCCAGACCGCCTGAAGGTTTTGAATATGCTCCTAATAGGACAAGCGTGCTGAGCAAGACCGATGGGCTCAAAGGACAGATCTCTCCGCTCAAATCCAACCCAGTCCCGGAGAGATCGAATTTACCGAAACTGAAGCCTGATGCATGATGAGCCCACGCTCCAAAGCAAAAAGCATTTGCGGTGCCAGTGCCAAATTGCTCCCTTGGCGCCTCAAAGCCCAGGTCTGGCTGGGCTTCCCATCTCATCCTACCTGTGCTTCCCACGGGGCTGGGATGAGATGGCAGAGGAACCGGTGCCACCACCGGCATTGCAGCTGGACCGCCCGGGATCCTGGCTGGGAACCTACCAGCCCTACAGCCACATTCAGATTGGTTTTCTTGCTCGCTGATCAGGCCATTTATTTATTTTCGAGATGCAAAAGCTGCCTTCGCACCAGGCCCTGGCAACGCCTCGCTGGGCTCCCTGTGCGAAGCCACGGTCTCCCAGCCACCGGCCGGCATGTGATTCCTTGACAGCCCTGGCTTCAGGAGCTAACTGGCAGTGGTAGCTGCATTTGCAGGGGAAACGGAGCGGTACTGCCAGCTTTTAGTGACAAAAGGAGTGTTTATAACAGGCGTGGTGACAGCTGTCCGAATGCCACATTTATTTACAAAACGTTAGTTAAATTACTGACAGTTGGCGCTGCAAAGGGAAGCTGAGAGGAAGAGCTGACATCTCCCCATCGCACTAATTCGGCAGCCCCGCGGTGCCTCTCCGCCCGCCGCGGGGTTTCAGCCTCCCTTTCCACCGCGGGCTGCAAACCCCTTGTGCTCAGGACATCGCTCTGCACCTTCCCCTCCCACTGAACCTGCAAGGGGTTCGTGCTGCAACTCCCACCGACCCTGGAAGGTCAAGCCTGACAGGGTGGGTGAAGTTTCTCCTACGCAATGCGTTGCCATCAAGCCTTCGGTCTTTTCTAGAAGGACCAAGAGGATATTTATCACCCTGTGATCTCTTCGGACCTTGGCTGTCTGTTGAGACTGCTTAGGGCAGCGCCACTCGAATGGATGGAAGTCATCAAGTGGACCTCTGAACGGCCAAAAATGTCTAGCGTGCCGGTTTCAGACTCATAGAGGTGTCCGAGGTGAAGGGCCTCATGTCTCGCTAAAAAACATCAACAGCCTGCACGCTGCTGGCTTTAAACCAGCAAGGAAATTGCAGCTGCTCTCCTCCACGAGCCAAGGACAACCAGAGAAATTTAGGAGACCCAGCTGACATGCACCAGTGAAGGCGTGTCCCTCAACCAACCACCTCCACGACAAAGCAATAACAACCCAAGACGGGATTTTAACCTTCTGACCATGTCCTAACCCTGCCACAGAATACAGGCATCTAGAGAGGGGAGAGGCTTTCTTTAATTTCAGGCGTACACAAGTCAAGGCTAAGGGATACCTTCTGCTCCTCGTGTTTGTAGAGGACTAAATCACACCACTTAACACACACACCATCAGAGCACACCTCCAACCTGCTCCTTCCCAACGCTGCCACGTTTTGCCCTGACTCTCACGCTGCGCAAGTTTGCTGAGCAAACAGGGTCACGACGTGCACTGGCCAGGCTGAAATTTGGCCTCGGAAAACGTACATTCAGCATCAACTTTGTCTGATTCAAAGCAGAACAGCTCCTCCAACTAGAAGAAAGCAATAGGAGGGATGAAGTATGATGGAAAAATTGACTCCAAAATGTAAAGCAGTTCAGAGGAACTTTCTTCAGAGATAATGGAGATTATCCTGGAATAAAGCCCTACACCTATAATTTACTGAATTTGGAGGACTTAAGGGTAAGAACCCAAATATGCTTTCAAATATTAGTGCTGTGCCTGTCTGTACGTCCAAACCATCTTGAGATTTGGAAGTGGCTCTGAACCTGGAGCTGCCCTGCTCTTCTTTCGTGCCTTTGAGAATATGCTTTTCTCGACAGCTTTCTATCACGCTTCTTATTAGAGATGTGTAAGAAACGTAAGTCTGAAAAACACACCGGTTTTGCTGAACAGAGGATGTGAAGCTGCGAAAATAATGATCCCACCATGGAAAAAAAAAAACCCCAACAAACCAACAATTTAAAAAAAAAAAATCAGACTCAAAAATCCAAAGTAATGAATGTTTGGATCATGGCCGGGGCTCTGCATGTGTCTGATAAAACAGACGCAGGTGTCAGAGCCATTTATGGTTGCAGGCGCAGAGCCGGTCAAAATCTCCCATCTCTGGGAAAAAAAAAAAAAAAACCTGTGATATTTCACCAGCTGCTCATGTTGGAAGGTGGTTTTATTCCTTATTTACTCTGTCCTCATTGACATGCAGAGCTGGGCTCGCACGTCCCCTGTTTGACCCTTGGTGTCCTTTCCTATTCAGCGCTCTCCCCAAAGGTGTCCCCACCTTCAGACCGGGCTCAGCTCTCCAGCCCTTGTCTCCATCCCACGGACACTAGCTTTTCCAGGGGAGAATCCAGCTGCAAAGTCAAGTTTGCCTTCAGCCTTTCCGTACCCACCCATCTGCTCTTCTGCCTCCTCACTTTGCATATAAACTAATGACTGCTTCCCAGCATGACTGCTGGTGGTGAGAGCCAACACCACTCGCCGCCAGCTGAAGAAACCTGATTTAAAGCAAGATTTTTAATATACTAATGATTAAGACGCATTTAGCATTTCAGCAGGCGCTGCAGCATCCAGACAGCTAAGCCCAAGTCTCAGACTTGGCTCCTTCACAGCCTTGCACCTCTGAAAACTAAACCTAAGGCGAGCAGAAGGTATTTCCCATTTGCTTTGCAAAGGTACCGCATGCAACAACGAGCAACCTCTTTCTGTTAGGAGAGGGCTTTCTGCATTGCTATTCCACACACAACCCATTAACAGTTCGCATATTGTACCAAGACTGAAATGCTGTCTTCCAACCCGATCCTCAGTCCATTACAGTTAGGATAAAGACTTGTGGTGACATTAATGAGCACTGGATCAGCCCCTTTGTCGGCATAAATCTCTCTATTGCATTGGTGGGATTGCATTTTCCCATTTGCTTGTTTGTTTGGCTCTGTATTCTCATTACAATTTCTATTAGCCCGTTGTCCCACTGATGCGGTCGTAGATCAGTTCCTTCCTGGTTTTCCCCTTTCCTCCTGAAGGAAAATAAGGGTGTCTGAGCTCAAACTGGCAGGTCTAGGCAGGTCTGGGAGGAGGAAAGAACAGCTCCACTAGATCAAGAGGAAGATTTTTCCAACAGCATAAGTTGGAGTAACTCCAGTGAAGCCCGCAGAAGACACAATGATTTAGGCAAGCTGAAGATGATCCACATCCCCAACCCACCTCTCATTAACGCACGCATGGAGCTGCCAGTTCACAATGTGCAATGCCAAGCAGCGGTGTGCTCGTTGCCCAAAGGACTCTGCCAAGGCAGAGCAGGGCAGCACGGGGACGGCACATCAGGATGGCCAAGAGCTAGAGATAAGGCCAGTTGCCATCCCTTGGACCGTCACCCACAAGCGCTTAGGTCCAAGGCTTAGGTTAGCTCACGGTCACGATGAGAGCAGCTTCTCAGCAGCATTTGGGGCTGTGAGTAGTCCCACAGTTGGGGGTGGCACTGCTTTTGCTGGCCCCAATCCCTGATTTTGCTTCAGCTCCTACCTAATGACCAGCCACCCACCAAGCAGCTCTGCAGTACCACAACCATACACCATATACCCCTGCAATAACAATTCCCCGGCACCTCCAGCTGAAAAATGCTCACAGTAGCCCCCTTCAAACTCCAAGCAAGGGCAGGACACGGTGGACATCTGTGGTGCCCTCCAGTAGGACACTCTTAGCATTTTCCTTACAGAAGGATGCATCCTGCCACAAAAAGACTGCAACACAAGCAGATGACTCACGGAGCCACAGAAAGGAAGTCTTACAGTTGCCGCACACGAATATACACATTTATAGGACCTAAGAGGGCGCCTAATGTCACATGAGGAGCCGATAACAGGGCTAAGAACTGAACCTCCATTTCATAACCCCGGCTTAACGATTAGAAATGTCACCCCAGCAACCCTCCGCTGGCCAGCTCTGTCACCTGCAAGGCTGCTCTGACCTCCCTTCCTCCTCGCCTTTCTTCTTCCCCATCAGCCCTTCCCATCCCAGAGGAGCAGGGTACAAGTCTATTTGACTTAAATCTTTCCAGACCCGGTAGACCGGAGATGCTTAACCCTACGATGGAGATGACAGCTCCAGAAAAGCACGCTTGTCCCCTAGGAGACCCCAGCCCAGGCAGCTCCAGTGAACTAGAGGCAGCAGCTCTACCAGGAGAGCTATAAAGGGAAACCCTCCTCTGGCACAGCAATCAGGAGCTTGTCTCATCTCAGATGGAAATTGCACTCAGGGAAGAAAAAAAAAAAAAAAATCCATGCATATGACAATTTTTTTTTCCCCACTTTAAGCTGATTCCATCTCCGAGATGGGAGAGAGGTGGCGAAGATTTGCTGACATGTCACTTTAGCAATAAACTCCTCTTTCAAAAACATGCCGTCGCAAGCAAAGCAATCGACTCGCGAGCTACAAACAGCCGCGAGCATCGCACGTGGGCGCTGCTCGGGGCTTCTGCAGCCCCTCTGATGGAGGATCTCCAAGAACAGGGAAAGAAAACCCTGGCCAGAAAGGAGGACCCAGCAACGACGGGAGGAGAAGAGAGGCAGGGGTGAAGCGGCACTGTGCACCGATGGGAACAGAAACTCAAGTCCTAACCCTCAGTACTGCTCACATTTGCACTGATTTCCCGAGTAAGGGCGCAGATGCAGGAGAACATGCTCTCCCCCCTTCTTCACCTTAATACAGGAGGGGTCACCACAGCCCTGAATTTATTCCCTAACCCTCAGGAACAAAAAGGAGAGAGCTTTGAAGAAGAAGGTGAGCGTGCTGGATACTGAAGGAGTCGGGAGAATAAACTGGTTGATAATATATGAGTTGGCAGCTTAGCCCCCTCCTCACCCCATGCCCACAGGACCGCTGGGGGCTGGTCCCACTCCAGTCCAAGTGCTCAGAAGTCCTTCACTGCTCAGTAACGAAGAAAAGCAAAGTAATTACACCTTGGCCTCCGCAGCCTGCAAGTCCAAGCTATATCCCCCTGGGTCTGGGCTTGGGAAGCGGGCAGGGAAACAACCAGGAGCTTCAGTCTCTGCCAGGTGAGACACTGAAATAAATAATTGTAGCAGGACAAAAAATACCGGGTACTGGGCTCGGAGAGCATCAGAACGGGATGAATATTTCACGGGAGCAGCGTGCCACAGGCCTGAGCCCTGGGGAGGGAGATGCACGCTGATCCGGTAATAAGGAGTTTGGTGGTTGTGCAAGGATGGGGGGAGTTGGCCAGGTAGGGCAGAGGATGGGAGTGCTGCGATGACCAGCACACATAACTCAGGGTGTCCTCGGGGGTGCTGGCGTGTGGGAAAGGGGTGGACGAGCAACACTCCCTTGCTGGGGTTATTGCAGCTCCTACCACCAGCAAAGGTGGGAGCGGCGAGCCTCGAGCAAAACGGACACAGAGCTGTGCGGCTACCAAACGAGATTTAGCAATCACGGCTGGGCCCTTTCGTGAACAACCTCTGCCCTGTCTTGCTTGCTTTATTTGCCCCAGGAGCCCAGCCCTGTGTCGAGCGCCTGGCACTGCCCTGTAAGCCCCCCCATCGCTCAGCCCTGGGGCTACGGGGACATCGAGCACCGCTTTCTCAGAGACAGAGAGCCCGGAGCGGGGTTCCCCTGTCCCCTGGCAGGCTTTCTGCACTCATCGACTGCAAACCACAAAGGCAGCTGCCCAAAACCTCAGCAGAGAATCACCATCGCTCAAGCCCTGGCAGGAGCAGCCCTGCCTCGGCATGGGGGGGGAGACACACAGCCTCACCCAGGACCCAAGCGAAAGCAGCGTGCTGGAACACACCACGCTGTTATCCATCAGAGACCGGCCCTATTTTTCATATGACACAATAAGAACACGAAAAGGCAAATTCCTGTGGATAAAGGGGGAAAGATGAGGCAGCAAAGAGTCACAGAAAACAGACCCGTTTCTGAGAAACGTTCTTTTCTGCTTAGCAAACAAGCACTTTCTGTTTGCATCCGTCAAACAAACATGCTTGATTTTGTTTTGTTTTGCGGCCAAGTTATCATTTCTCCAAAATTATTTCAAGAGCACAATAGGGGCAAAATAAATTTGCAAAACAGGCTTAGGTAAACCATAGCAGATCTCAGCGGCAAAGTGCACGGCCCTTTTCAAAGCCCAAGTGGAAACCACGGGAAACATCAGGGTTTAAAAAAAAAAAAAAAAAAGCTTTGACTCATGTTAAACTCAGATTTGACTTTTAGCATTAGCATCAAAGGGGAACACATAAAGGCATGGCATCACCCTGCCAAGAAAACCAGAGGAGATGTACAGAGGAGCCTGTGAAAGAAGTGGCCCTCGTCCTACAGCCAGATCTGCTCACCATCTGCCTGAGGCACCGGCAAATTCGGGGGGATAACATGCAAGCGCCTGTGCGTGCTGATGGGATCATCAGAGCCTTGCTGGGGACTGATGCCAATTAAAGTGAAATCATAATCAAGCCATTTGTTTTGGTGCTAAGAGAACTGCTCCAAAGGTCTCAGCAACGCCTGGACTCGGTTCAAATGCTGGATGAAGGTTCAGGACGGGTCTTTTCCAGCATGAACCACTCGCTACTGGTGAGGGCAGATGCTGTCCGGACATGGTGGGAGGGGATGTAGATTGGCCTCATCCTCACGATGTGGCCTTGTGAGATCCAGAAAGACAGCCAGCTCTGACCCTCGCACACACGCAAGCCCTCGGCGTAACCCCAAGAGCAGGAGCAGCCCCAGCTCGGGGACCAACACATGCATCAGTAAAAACGCCAAGCTGTTGGACCCAACACCCACAAACCCTTTTCCTATTCCTGCAGGTTTTGCTGCATCCAGGAGTAAATCCTGCCCCTCCTATCCCAGATGGTAGCTCTATCCCAAGGTCTAAACCTAGATTTAAATTTAATACAGTGATCTAAAGCGCTCGTACCGAAGCAAGACACATGACTGTACCCTCCAGCAGACATCACGAGACAGAAGGAAATATCTGCGGTGACTCTAGTCCTAAACTGACTCCTAATGGTAGATTTACTGTAGCTGGGTTTGCACAAAGCAAAGCCTGCGCCCTTCACAACGGGGCAGTCTCCTCGCAGCCATCAATCCAGCTTCTTTCTCCGGCATGGAATTAGCTCTGCTCGGAGGGGCGGCGGGGATGGAGCTGAAAAGAGCCTCCTTGGCAGGACACCGCTGCTCGACAGCAGCTTGGGGTCCTCGGCGCCCCGCCACCCCAGATAAAATAACCTATTCCCAACAGCCAAGCCCTCTCCCTTGGCGGGGACGGCACTTGCCGAGCGCTTCAGAGAAGCAGCAACTTCTGCCGCTAAGTTCTCAGCTTGCTCTCCCTTTTGTCGGCTGTGAAAAACCAAGAAGGAACCTCTAGAAACACCTCTTCCTCCAAATCCTTGGCTGCGACTCGCTGCCTCCCACCTCGCGTGGAAATGAGTGGGAAAAGAGGAGACCCTATTTTTCTTCCTTCCCATGCTGGGCAGGAGGTGTCCGGGAGCAGCAGCGGGGCCCGGTGAAGTCTTTCTGGGCAGCATTACTATTCTGAACAAGTTAACTCCTCCACAACAGATCGATGGTTATGCCGGGCTGGGGCTGGGAGGGGAGCGGGCAGGAAGATTCACGCTTCCTTGATTTCCACCTCTGGAATCGTGTGGTTTTCACGTGCTCTCCTCCTCTCGGCTCCTGCCACAGTGCAGCACGGCTGCAGGGACCGGGACCTACCGGGGGATGCGGCAACGTACCATTGCCTGCCGGACTAACCGCTCCCACCTCAAACCAGAAGGAAAACGCCCCAAAACGCCAGTGCAAAACACAGTCCTCCACCTCTCCGGCTACCAAACCAGTGCACCGAGCTGGCAGCAGCAGCAAACCATTAATTTCCAAGAGCGATGCCCACTCTAGGGGCGGGACGGCGGGAATATCATCGGCACAGTTTGCATACCCCAAAGCCCACGTGCCCATCCTCCTGGGCCACGCTCATATGGACCAGCTGCCTGCGTAGGGACACGGACATCCCTTGCCACCAGACCAGCTCCCCAGCTGAACTGGGATGCGTACACGGCAGCTCTGGGGCGATGACAAGCCGCTGCCCTCCCTCCCCAGGGCCACCTCCCACGGGCAGGCTTTGTCCCCTTTCCCGACACCAGGCCTCAGGGACACAAGGAAAGCATCCCTCCTGCTGACTCACCCCAGCTTTCCTTTGTTCTCCACCGAGCACCGGGTGCCGCCCGGGGCAGAGCACCGGCATGGTCTGTGCCAGAAACCCTTTGCAGGCCCCCACCAGAGCACAAGCAATTCCCCTCCTTCCAGTAAGTTTGCCGAGCACCCGTGCCCGTACCACCCTGCTGCTCCCACCCTCCTGCGTCTTTTGCCGCCCAGACCTCCAGTAACCCAACCCTCTCCCTCTTTGATATCCCCATGGCAAGATCTGCAGGATTTTCGGTGCTTGGAGAGCCCAGCAATTCAGGAGAGGAAAGGAGCTACTTCTTTTTCTTTTTTTTTTTTTTAGCCCAGCTCAGCGGGGCAAATACCTAAGCGAGACACCCCGTCCTCCACCCTCGGCCACCCATTTCCAAGCCTCTTTGCCCAGTCGTGCCATGACGCAAGACAAATCCGGAGGGACGGCCACGACACAGCTCCCTCCCTCCCGGGAACGTGCAAGGGCTGGGGCGAGAGGCTCGGCTGCAAAGAGCTGAGTTGCAGGTAATACATAGGGAGGGGATTCACGTTTCCAGGGGCCAAACCGAGCCCGTGGTTTAAGTCCTCACACTGCTTGAAAAGAGACCTGGATGAAATTCCTCCTTCGTTTTTTTTTTTTTTTTTTGCCCTGGTTTGGCCCTGCTCCACTCGCTGGCGTAAAGCAGGAGTGCGGCTTTCACCGCACACACCCAGCTGGCCCCGCAGATGTTAGTGTCACCTATGCAACGCGCCGGCAGAGGAAAGTCACTCCCCGAGCACGCCGGAGTTGCAAGCGCCGCTTCCCAGCGCTGCAATTAAAACCTGGCTTTTTATTTTTAATGTCCCTATCAAACATCCTCTGGGATGACTGCGCCCATCTGCTGCGAGGACAGGGACGAGTATCTGGGCGTAAAATGTCCCAGAAGTTACGCCGATCAAAATTACAGTTTCCTTGGCAGCCCCTGCACCCCTCAGATGGCTGCTGCAGGCGACAGGACCCCGGTGCAACGCCCAGCCCTGCATTTCCCCCCACCCTGAACAGTTAATGCTGGCAGGGAGCAGCAACCTCCTGCCTCCGGAGCAAGGGGATTTTTAAGGAGGGCAGTGCCTGGAGTCACCCCATCCTGCACTCCCCTCATCCCAGCAGGTCTGGACATGGGGAAAAGGCACAAAACCCCACCGGGCGGGTCAACAATTCCCTCTTTCCCCAGGCTGGGTTGGTTTAACACGCACAAAGGCACCCCCGGCGCTGCACCCCAGGAGCAGAACAGTATTTACCCCCACCAAACACAGCCAAAGTGCCCGAGCCATGACTACCCACAGCAGGAGCCGAGCCCGTGCCTCGCATCGGTGTAAGGCACGGGGCCAAGAGGGAATCGCACTCCCCTTTTTTCATCCCCCAGTAACTTTCCCGGAGACGGCTGAGGGGGCTGAGCCAAAGCCCGGTCCCCTGGCACCCAAAATCTCCCTCTCGGCTTGCTGCCCGCCGCCCATCCTGCACCGCCAATCCACATGATGCATCCCCCGCGGGGAAACTGAGTCACGTCCCCGACTGAAGGCACCGGCCGCCCTCCCCGTGCAGGGGGACCCCCCCAGTGCCCCCCAAGACAGAAATCCAGCTGCTCCTACCTGAGCGTGGCGCTCTCCCCTTGCCGCACAGTCACGTTGTCCATAGCTTTGGGGAAGGTGGCATCTCCGCTGCGCACGGGCACTCCTGCGGGCACAAGGAAGAGCAGCCTGAGACAGAGGACGACTAGGCACCTCCAGGGCAGGGCTAAGCACCCACCGACCCCCATCCTGGGCAGCAGGGACTTTTCCAACAGGCAAAAAACACACCCGACAAGGCCACCAGGAGCGAAAAGGGGATGGGGGGAGTGGGGTGGGGTGGGGGGGTGGGGAGAGGAGGGAGGGGGTGCGTGTGTGTGGGGACGGGGGGGAGCAAAACCACCGGGGCGAGCGATGCGGAGCTCCACGGAGATCAGGAGAGCCCCCGGCAAGGCAGCCTGCGAGCACTGAGCCTGCCGAGCGGCATCCGGAGGGAGTCCCCAGTATCCTTGGGTGAGGGAGGAGGACGGGAGGGCCGGAGGGGAGGAGGAGGAAGAGGAGGAGGAGAAGTGGCAAAGGTGCTGGACGCTGGGCGAGCCGGCTCTTCCCGGGAAACAGTCCGAGGCTCACTTGGGCGAGGAGGCGCCGGGGGAGCCGCCCGGCTGCGCCCCGCTCCCGCACACTTGTCCCGAGTTCGCAGCTCCCCTCCGCAGCGCGGAGCGGGGGCAGTCCAAAAACCAGTAAAAAACCAAAAAAACACCCCCCGGAGCGAGCTAGCAGACGGGTCCAGACGCGAGAAGGCACAGCGGGCAAGGGCCTCCGAGGTGCCCAGCAGTTCCTCTCCTCCAGCCCCGCTGTCGGGTCCCAAAGGCGGGTTGGTCCAGGCGGGATGCAGGATGCCGGGATGCAGGATGGGGCGGGGGGGGGGAATGTCAGGATGCCGGGATGTCAGGGTGCCGGAGCCCCCACAGCTGCCCTCAGCGGCGGGAGGACGGGGCGCGGAGGAGCGGGCGAGGCGGCGGCAGCGGCGGCAGCGGCAGCAGCATCCCAGCCCCGCCGGCGCGGCTGGCCGGCAGCATCCCCGGGCGGCGCGGAGGCTGACTTCCCGGGGTTGTCATGGCAGCGGCTCCATCACTGACCGGCACTTTGGCTCCCGCACACCCGCACCCACCCGCACACACACACACACGGCAGGCAGGCAGGCGGGGAACGGAGCGGAGTGGAGCGGAGCGGCGGCGCACACTTCGCACGCCAGCCTTTAACCCCCGCCGCACCGCGCTCCTCGGGGGACGGGATGTCAGGACATCCCCCCCACCACCACCACCTTTTTCCCCGTGCTTACCTGCACCCAGCACCGGACAGCCTCTAACAATTGCCCTCCTCTACCTCCGCACCATCCCCTCCCCCAGGCGGCAAAGCCACTATGCAGGAGGGGAAACTGAGGCACGGGACAATTTCCCCCCCCCCCGCACACCCCGCCGAAGTCAGGCAGGTGGTGATGAGGAGAGGCAGGAGCGTGCCCTCCTGGTCCTCTGCACCTCACAGACACACAGCATGAGCTCAAGTGGCAAATTCCTCCCCAGCCGCAAGCACGGTCCCCGCGTACTTTTTATCAGCTCATAATTTAACAAATAACGCATTTGCTTATGCCTAGTAATTCCTCCTTCCCTCCGCTAGCGGCTAAACACATTAATATTTCCAGGCACAGTTTCATGCTGGTAAAAGGTGCCGGGGAGCCACCCTCACAGCACAAAGTCCTGGAGCCACTGAGCCAAGTACGGAGCCAGCAGCCGAGCCACAGCTTTTGGGGCGCTGCGCCCCTGGAAGCTCCCCCCCCCCTCCCCGAGCTGCGGCAGCCCAGCGTTAGGGGAAACCAGGCCTCCTCCACCCGCTGTCCCCGATGACTTCTCTGCGACGCGGGACCTTATCCAAAAGTCCTCCCTCCCTCCATTCCCCACCACGTGCTCGGCAGCTATGACACGGCACCAGGTTTTTTGGGTTGTTTTGGGGGTTTTTTTGTCCCCCCCCTTTTTTTTTTTTTAAATCGCTGCCAACCTGAGCTGGATTCAAACTGGTGACCTAGATGTGAAAGGATCCGTAGCCCGTTACTAATCCCTGGAGTCTCCGAATCCCCTGTAAACTACTGCTTAATTCACTAACTGTGCTATTTAATCTCTAAAACATTATGAGCTATACCGGGCAGAGGAAACACTCAATCAAATAAAGCTTTATTATTATTGTGAGTGCTGATAGCTCATACGAGGAAGGGATTGCTCGGCAAGTCTCTCTACTTCTTCCTCTTTTGAAGGCTCTCTGCCCCTTGAATTTAGCGCTGGTGGGACGTGCTGCCTCGAGTCCTACGTTTCCCCAGAGGGGACAGCAGCTTTCCCCAGCTCTTGGCAGAAGGAGTTTAATCTCTGCAGCTCGCTCTGGCTCCCGGCTGGTCTGGCAGGGGAGGGGTAAACGCCTGCCTTCAGCATGATCCTTTGGGCCCACAAATTACATTGGGAGGGGTCTCTGAAACCTAACTGCAAAAAGCGAAACCATCAGCGGTAGGGTGAAACTCCTCGTACAGGGTTGTGGCATGGCATCGGGGTGCACAAGTCAGCGAAGAATAAAAGACACTGCTTTTGCTGATTGCTGCAGCATCCAAGCACCCCCGGCAGGATGAGGACCCCGCTGTGCTACCTGTTCGCTGCTGGGGAACACCCTCTACAAGCCATCGCCACGCTCCTCACGCAAGAGCTCGCTCCCTTTGTGAGGCCGCTCCTTTGGATGGGCAGAGACCATCTCCTGTGTCAGCAAAACCAAAGGGATTCCAATAACCACAGCCAGTTAACCTTTTAACACGGCGTTCAGGCCCAGATTGCCAGGAGCGTTTTAAATCACGAGGGAAAGCACCTGCCTGCTCTGAAAGCGTGCGAGGTTGGGGCAGAACGTGACCTGCTGAGCAGCTTCAGCCCTTGCAAGGGCTGAATTTGGCCCACTGTTAGGAGATCATCAGCGTTGTCTGAAAATCCCAAGGAATTTAAATCCAGTATCACCAGCTCCTGCATACTAAAGCCCAGCAGAATCCCTGGTCTATCTCCCCGTCTCCGGCTCTCCCTCTCTTGCATACATACAATGTACATATAAATCAGCCTGTCACAGCTTGTCTCCTTTCTGACAGCTGTAATTGCTTCAGACTATAAAAATATCTATAGACAATAAACACAACGCATGAAAACAGCAAAGAGAAAACGAAATCAAGGTTCCTTTAAATAATTCAGTTGCTCCAGCAGCAGAGGAGCCAGCAACCGAGTCCAGCTGTGAAGGTTCAGCAGCCAGAGAAAGAGAGCTTTGTAGCCTCCTCTGGGGATGAGAGAGTCTTTTTTTCCTTCGTTGGTTTTTGACCACAGCAGAAGAAGAGTCTGCCATACACGGGCTAAGACGCTTGCAAAGCAGCACCTATCCGAGCACGAAACGCAGCCTCTTCCCTTTCTTCCCACTTAAAGTCTTTTTTCCTTCCGTTGCGAGCAACAGGCAGGAGACAAACAGAATGAGCAAAGCACAGGCACGCTCTAGGTATATATTTATCTCCACATCTATCTCTTCAACCTCCTTCTTTCCAGCAAGGCTAAAGGCCCCCCTCTCCTGGCAGAGACCACAAACAGGGTAGCACAAGCAGTGCGGGCAGGGAAGAGAGTGCTGGCATCGCTCGGGGCTGCGGTGGGAAGAGGAGAAGCTGCACGGATGAAGGCAGGGGAAGGATTTCCCCTGGGGAGATGGCAACTGGCAGGGAGGATGCCGAAACCACGGATGGGGAAGGGGTTAGAAGGAACAAGAGCCCGGGGGTTTGCTTTGCAGGGGTGCATCTCTATCGGAGCGATCAGAGAGGGGATAGCTGGGGAGGGAGAGTCTTGCAGGCAGAGCAGAGAGCAAATCAGTCCCAAAAAATGCCGCCGGGGAAAAACCGTGGCATTTGGCCTGGGCCAGCATTTCCCACAGCCTGCTGCAAGGGACCCCGGCTCCTTCTGCAAGGCCTGGGAGCTTTCCAGCAAACGCTGCCCCAGTCTCAGGCTTTTTGAGCAAAACCAAGCCCAAGTGTCTCATCTGCAGATTTGAGTGGTCCCGAAGGCTGATAACCAGATGCAAAATTGCAGTTAAGGTTCCTCTATCAAGTAAAACAACATGACTGCCGCATTTTTTTTCGGCTTTCTCAGAAATATCTAGCACAATTCTAGCATCTCTTTTGCATGTAGCTGCTTGCAGAGATGGTTGATAGATCCTCCCATACAACCCATGCCTATATACCTGCCTGCAAACCTATATACATACAATACTACACCTCCCCACGCTGAAAGATTTCATGCCTGGAAAAAAAAAAAAATTACTTTCAATAAGTAGGTCATAGAAAGGCAATTTGTACAGCCAGATTTTTCTTTTAATTCCTTTTTTCCTTTTCAGGAAGCTGATAGATGGCAATCTATAACCCCAAAGTGGAAATTTATTTTTAATCTGAAATTGCCAAATATGATCAGAAACATAATTTATGCTCGAGCCAGTCTCGTTCCTTCAAAATGAAAACATGATTTCATAACCCCGTTCGTGCTATCGCGTACCGCATTATTCTCCAATAAGCCCGGAGTTGCAAAAAAGTGCTTAATTTTCTTGGCATTAGTCAGGTGAATGACACACGAGTCCGGGGGAGCTTTTCCTGAATAACTACTGAGCCCTCAATGTCTACAACCATTCACCACGGACACAAAGGACGCGGGCTCCCGCTCCGACTCATTTATCCCCTCCTTAATGGTGGCCCCAATTAAGAAACAAATGATTGAGAGCCTTACTTGGCTGGAGCCATTTTGAGCCCTTCTCGCCCCAAAGGCATCCCTGCGCCGAGCTGGAGAAATTGCCTGTTTGGGGACATTTCTAGCCCAGTTTTCTGAATGCAAGAAGCATCCTCACGGGCACTCAGCCCTCAATCCCTCACACTGAAGGCAGGCAGTGAGTACCAGCACCCTCTTCGTGGTGTTTAAAAACAACGCAGGAGACCCCATTAATCCCTGCTAAAGATGCCGTTAATATTTAACTGGCATTTATATAAACTTACAGTAACCATCCTATTAAATTCGAATGAAGTGTGCTTTTGGGAGCCTTCCCCTAAAGCCACGCCGGGATCTGCTGCCCTGCTGCCTGCTCTGCCTGCACTTTGCACCAGGCGCCTCGCCGTAAAAAGGAACATTTTGTTTGCCCTTTAAAAAACTGCTGGGGCTTGGGTTTGTCGCTTGCTCTCATCGTGCTCAGGGGCTTGGAATTTTCAAGCACGAGTTAACTCCTTCCAGGGCACCCCCGGCTGAGCTGCACTGCCTCGTGCTCGCTGCAGCCAAGGGGCCGGAGGACCAGCCGCCCTGCAAAAGGTTGCAAAAGCCTGTCCCAAGCCGGTGCTTCAAAGCCAAAGCCAGCAAAGGATTTACCTCCCTGCACCGTCTCAAGAGATAACCCAGAAGGTATCACTTGAGGAAGAGGAAGGTGGCCTGGGCAGGAGGAAAGCCTCATCACTAGCTGCCAAAATACCCCACGCAGCACTGCCATCCCTAGTATATGCAGAGATACACGACAGCATCCTTGAGGATGCTCCGATGTACGTTACAGATGGGCCAGGCAGCGCTGCAGCTTGGACATGAGCTCGAGGAGGGATGCACAGCAGTCCCCAAGGCCTCGCTCTTCCTTTGGGATTACTCCTTTCTCCCACGGTTCTCAGTGTTTGAGCCTTTTACAACAGCCCAGCCAACACAACATGCGTATTTATGAAGTGACACCTCCGTATGTGCAGCCTTAATGTTAAACACCTATACAGGGAGCTAAAAAAAAAATTATGGAGGAGATACCGAGCCACGCTGCCACAGTGGAAGTTATGAACTGGGATTGATCCTTGGTACAAATCAATATTGGTTTTATATAAATCTGTTTCTCGTTGCATTGTTGTGAGGTTAGGTCGCTATATTAATGCCCCGAAAGGCACGCTTTACACTCGCTCCGCATCCACAGCGGCATTTGATCGGCATGAATCAGGTGCCAGCAACAGCTGACGACATCGGATAAAACCATGCCATTAGCCATCTAATACCCTTTTATAAGCATACGACATTAACCCAGTGCTCTACAACTCAATCCACTCTGCGTTTTTCACAGGAGTAAGTGCGCACGGGAAGAGCCAAAAAGCTGAATAGGCTGAAAAGCAAAGCCAGCTACGTCTCGGGTCCCACCGCCGACACGTCGAGCTCCAGCGCAGCTACCTTAAATGTGAAAACGTGAGCTTCTCCCCCCTTGAACTTCTGCCCACCGTTCGGGGGCATTTGTGAGGCTCTGCGCTGGATAACCCTTTGGAGGAGCGGCTCCAAGAGTTGCCGTGCCTTCTCCTGGGATGGCCCCAAACAAGACACACCAAGCCAAGCCTTCCCCAGCCCATCTGGTTAGCAACGCACACGTCCTAAACTCCAAGGAGAAGCGAGAAGGTAAATGTCCCTGGCTGATGCTGGCCCACCACATTCTACCCCCCCTCCACCTCATTTTCCCCAGCCAAGCCCTTTCCTACCAGAAAGCCACTCGGTCCACGCAAACCAGGCGGAGCCGGTGCCAGGAGAGGAGGAGATATCTTGATTTAGACCATGATGTTGGATAAAAAGCAGATATTAAGAGCAGAGCCCCTGAAATCCCTCTTTTGAAAGCACCGAGCACACTCAGCAGCTCTCGCTGAAACCCCAACCCACTGCCAGGTGTCCGGCATCTTTGAAAAAAAAAATCAAACTCTCCTGGAGACACTCATTTGCCTTTTGCCTGCAGCTGCCTTTGGACCGGGATCAGTCACCTTCAAAAACAGGGCGGTGAGATGCAAGCTTTGCTTTCCGACTCCCGACCAGCCACAGCCCATAAAGGGGCTTCTTCAGATGCACCTCAAACCTGAACGCCTGCGCCTTTGCGGGGCCCACCTTTTGCCAACCTTAAGTCTTATTTCCCAAGGTGCCGAGGTTGCCAAATTGCTCGCGCGCTCCTCGGGAACAAAAGCCAGGCGCGCTGCTGTCTGCCTGTATCAATTTTAGTTTTGCCACCGGTCCTCTGACCCTCGCGGCGCTACGCATCCAAGAATAATATTAATAATAGTCATGCCATTAAGCAAGATGCTTGGTTTGAATCTGAAGATTTTGAGAAACGATCTCATAAATTTAATTCCCGGGGTACCATCTTTGAGCGTTAACAGGCACAGTCGCCTCTGAATTCTGGGAAATGAGCATAATTATATGGAGATCGACAAGGCACAAATGCCAAGAATTCTGTTAACCTTTAATACTGCAAAAAAACTCTCCCCCTTGTAATTATCTCTTTCCTTTGTCTTAAATGTTACTGATGAATATTTAGTGGGATAAGCAAATAAAAGGAGGCTGAGGGGTGCAAGGAAGCGCAGCCCGCTGCAGAGTAAGTCTGCAAAGCTCACAGCATGGCTGCAGGTCGGGGCTGGGGGCAAGCTGGGACCCCGGGTCACAAAAATTGCTGTGTGGGGCAATGACATTCCCACGGTGACACGCAACCACTGCAGAGCCAGTGGAGGGTAATCTGAGTTACACCAAAATCCGAATTAATGGCCAGCACTGCTGCAAATGCACCTTCACCCAGGTCTGGGTGCAGGCACGGAGCGATTCCGCAGCCCCCAGCGGGACGGTTTCAGGTGCCCTTTCTCCAAACCAAACTTTGCCTCGGAATAAAACTTCCCGGGTAAAAAACACATCACCTTTCAAACGTATCCTCCCTGGGGTTGCAAATGGCACTGCCCTCTTGCCGCACGTTGAGCCTGATGGAAAGAAGATTTTCTCCTGGCGTGAACTGCATTAATATCTGTCACCACTCTGGCATTTCTGCCTATAATGATGAAAAATATGTGCAGAGAATGCAGGGTGCTCTCAGCATCGCCTCCCTCCCCATGAAGCGAAATTAGAAGCAGCTGCTCCTGTTCCCGTCCTCTTTATGGCCCTACAGCATTATCTCTGGAAGCTTATTATTTGGGAGATGGCGTGGGGATAACCGAGACTCACGACCCATCCATATTCAAAATGTGCCTTGCTTGCAGACGGGGGCTCAGCTCTCCCCTCCCCTGAGCTAGAGACCGGTGTAAAGGTCACTCTCTTCTTTTAATGTCGCATCAGACCGACTGCTGCGTGAACAAGGAAAAGAAAAAGGCACATCTCCCCCCCTCCAGACGGAGAAAACCCATCTCCGTCTTGGGAGGAGCGTGCCAGCACGAGGCGGTTGGGCTGTAACCACCTGCAACACCAAACGCTTTCGGACCACCGTCCAGGAGCCCTGGAAGAGGTGGAAGGAGCTTCCCCCTGGCTTTGAAGATGCTGCTTTCAACCGCATCCCAACCAGCAGACGGAGCCGCCGGTTGGGATGAGGAAGGAGGCAGAGAATCCTGTGCCATGGAGGAGGGGGATCGCAGCACAGCCCTGCACTTGCCCCAAAATGCTGTAAGGCAGCAGAGGGGACAAGAGGATACACCGTCCATGAGTGTGCCAGCCCCAGATGCAAACGCATCCCAAATTAACCAACGCTGCCTGGGCCACTGAGTTTGCAAGCTGGTCTACCTCAGAGTCCCACAGTCCCACCGGAGAGGCTGGGTGCCATGGGAGAGGGCCGGAGCAGTCTGCAGAGCAAACTTTCCCTCCAGCCTCAAAGCAAGACCTTTACAGACTCCCTCCTCCCTCGTTCCAGGAAGAACGAAGCCAAAGCAGTATTTATTCACAGAGGACCGGGGAGAACAACGAAATAAAAGAGGTTAGCTCATTAAGTATGACACCTACCCCTCCCAAGAGAGGTCTGAGGAACCGGCTTTGCAGTCACCGAGAGGAGGAACACGTGTCAAAGCCCAGAGCCAGGGCTGCTAACAGCAGCGAGGGCTCCAAACCTCCCTGAGACAGGCGACACCGCAACCGGCTTGGACCCGGGGTCCCAGTGGCCCCATCCACCCCCCGCCCCAGTTACTTCTGACCTCAGGACGTGGCAGATGTTTGCTCTCCTCCCTTCCCTCTCTCTTTCTGCCTGCCTTCAACTGGAGCGAGCTTTCTAGTCTCCAAGCTGCTTTTATGCCCCTTTAAAAGGTTATAAAAGCTGTCTTTATATTCCAATAAAGGGATATAAAAACAACCTTTTTCGCAGTTCAATAAATGTGGTTAACTTTTCCCCCCCCGTTAATGCTTTTTGCCTCGGCGCCGTGTGCATGCGCGGGCTGCTGCAGGGCACGGAGCAGGACGGGGCTTCGGGCATCGCACCCCGAAAGCAGGAGACTGTAGAGCATCCTGAGGGAGAGGGACCAAGAGGCCGAGCTCAGGTCAGGCTGGGGGGGCACCAGGCAGGTCTGATACCAAGCAGAGACGGGCATCATGACCTGAGCTGCTGCCCAAAAAGGCGAGAGATGAGGCTACAGCGAGAAACTAATCACCAGGTACCCTGTGCTGGTGCATTTACTCCGAAGAAAATACCTCCGGAAAGCTGGCTTGGGCCCAAGGAAGGGCTATGCTGTGGCACGACAAAAATTCCAAGTCCAAGCGATGGACTATATACATCAAGGGGCGAGCAGTTGCCCAGCAGCGTTTTGCCTCTCCTGTTAAAGCCCCCGTGAACATAAAGAGATGATAAACTGCAGCCATCCTAGTCAGCATCCTTGCACGAACTAGCTAGCAAGCCACAGCATCTAGGACCGTGCCACCTTTCCTCCCGGGTGACAAGGAACAGGTCGCTTCACCGCTCGCTGCCAACCCCCTGCTCTTTGCAACATCTATTTAAGACCTTACGGAACGTGGGTCAGGAACCGTCCCTTTCAAGAGCATCAGTGCCACACGTAGCGTGACGGGACCCTGCTCCCCACCGCAGCCTCCAGACACGGCTCTAATTATTATTTACCGTTTGTGCAGCCATCCCGTGGCTTGCAATCGGTCTTCCTCAAAAGCATCTCTTTCCTTGGAAGACGATCTAAACCCGTCCTGCCGCCCGTCCAATAGCCTCTCCGGGCATTAAAACAAGGAGGTTTATTATTTTTTGTGACAGCCTGTTCTGCAAGGTGAACGCAACTCGTATGAATCAAAGCGACCTGGATTTCATACATCATTCCCCAGCACCACCAACGTGAAGGGCAGGAGGGGGTTCGGCTGCCGAATACAGAGCAGAGGAGCGTGTTTATCGGCGGTGATCTATTAGCAATCGGGAGGCTACGGGGCGCTGGGACCGTGGCTGCTGGCACGACGCTTCCAGAGGGAGAGGAGCGGGGGAGATGTGAGTCCATAAATACGGCGTGCCTGGTGCAAGCAGCTATCGGGAGCCGAAATTGAAGCCCAGCACCAAGGCAGCGAGAGCCTTTCCAGTCTGTGCCTCGACTCCCTGACCTAATTTATCCCCTCCCTGCCCCTCCACGCGTACCGTGGGATGGGGACCAAACTCTGGCCAGGGCAGGAGATCTTGCACGCTTTCGCCGAGAGGCTCCTTGCCCCCGCCACGCACCCTGCCCCAGCTCGCTCCTTCACACCCCAGCAGGTAGGCTGAGCCCTCCCTGCCACCGCCGGCTAATTAATCTAGCTAATCGCCTTTACCAGGCTCCTTTTTGAAGGCTGCAAGAGAATGACGAGGGCAAAGGGAGAAGGTGAGCATCCAAAACTCCCCAAGGAATTCAGAAGTGTTTATAGTCCCTGGCACGAGAAAATCCATACTCATCTTGGCTCCGGGAGGCAGGGCTGCCCTCCCATGCTCCGATTAGCAATTTCCAATCATCTTTTATTAGGCCTGCATTGATTTGCTGCTCATTTCGGTGGGAATGAAGGCCTAAGAGCCTGGACCCCGCCTCAGCCGAGGAATCCAGGCGTGGGGCCGATGGTGCCGGTAGGAGAGCGGAGGGGAGAGACCGGCTGGGATGCTGACACGGGTTCAGCTGTGCCATTAGCAGAGCAGAAGCAGAGCTGCCATTTCAAAACAGCCTTGCACATCCCGCTGTGTCTTTTCCACAGCCGGTCAGCACGTGTGGAAGAGGGACCAAGGGCAGGAGGGGCTGGGGGTTCCTCCTGATCTTTATTTACGGAGCTCCTTCCATGCTGGGGAGCGGGATTTGCACTGTGCCCCTTTCTAGCAGGGATTTCTGGATCCCTCTCCCTGCCTGCTGGGAGAAGTCGCCTGGATCCCACGCTCTAAAACCCAGCCCTGCAGAGCAGCTCGGGGCCAGCTATTAACCCCCGGGAGAAACGGGCTCCTAATGCTACGCTTCTGTTTCCAAGCCAACATTTCCAAGTAGCTTGTGAAACACAAATTCTGTTAGGAATCATCTGAATATTTTGTTCCGATAATACCATAACACCAGCGTACACATTAGCACATACGCCACATGGAAAGGAGTATTTGAATATCAAAACAAAGTGAATTTACAGGGTCGTCTTTTTTTTTTTTCCCCTCCCCTCCTGGCAAAGGCATCGCTGCAAGTTATCATTTTCCAACTGTTTGCACCACAGCTTTTCCATGCATGTCCCTGCTGTCATCAAACCTGCTGCTCTCTGCACCCCGTGTCCTCAGATAAACTCGAGATGTGCAGAGACGGGTACAAAAGGACCTCACAGCCTCCGGGAAGGAGACCCCAGTGCCAGCAGGGAAGCAAGCAGAGCGGCAGCTCTGTGAGCCCTGCAGAGGAGATGGTGGGAGATGCAAACCTCCGTGTGTCTGAGCCTCAGATACATCCCTCTGCACCCAACAGGACCCACCTCATCCCATCACGGCACCCATCTCCATCCCATCACGCACCACCCTTCTTAGCAGACCGAGGGGGGGGGAATGCACTGAAAGCCACAACTTTGTTGCATTTAGACTTAATTACATACATATTTTTTAAAAACGCCCCTGCGTTTAGAGAGCGACAGCCACTCTCTAAAACACCCCAGGAAATATTAAAAATGGGAGAGCACATTCAGAGGAGAGCCGTTCACGAACGCCTGCGGTGAGGCAGATGAAAGCCGAGGGCTGCGAGCCTTGGATGTGCCTCACTTCAGACGGCGCGGGAGAAAATCCAGACGCTCTTAAAGCTCTGCCCCAGATCTGCCAGCACAAAAAACTTTAAACTCAGCTTTGAACCAGGCTCCGGGAAGCGGCCACCGGCGGGCAGCGTTCGGGAGGCGATGGGGAAGCGCAGCCCGGCCCCTCGCTGGTGCGGATGATGGGGGGGGGGGGTCCAGCGCCTGCCTGGTGGGTGGTGGTCGAGGTGATGCTGCGGGAGTGACTGTCACCCAGCCGGGCGATGCTGGGGCTGCCGTACTCAAGGCCCTGCAAGGGATGGGTTAAGGAGAGAGGAGGCTCTCCCGAAATTGCCCTGCATGGGGGATGCGGTGGTGAGCCCCGTGCCGTCATCGGGTAAACTTTGCCACCAAGAAACAAGGCTTTGCTTCTAAGCACACGTCTCTGATGCCAATTACAAGCATGTAATGAGCAAGTTGGGTCTGATCCAGACGGCCTGAGAGCAGCAGCTCTTCAGCTTTGAGACTGTCCTCATATTATTTAAGGATCCGCTGCCCATTTTTTCCCCCTCTTGCTTTTTTTTTTTTCTTTCTGTATACCTCCAGGCAGTCGGGGAAGAGGACAGGGAGACGAAACCTGGAATACCATGAGATGCGAAGCCCTACAATGAGCATGGCATTTGATTCCCCCTTCTCTCCCCATCAGCGGACACTGGTGCCCCACACCAAACAAAGACTGAGGGACTTTTGTCCCATGCTGAAATTGGGCTGTCGAAGCCCTTTGCTGGCACCCGCCGTGGCTTTTGACTGGCATCAGCGCACAGCTAGCAGACGAAGCGGGCCAAATTTCTCCCTGGTGTAGCTTAATTAAAGTCAATGATGTTACACCAGGGAGGAACCTGGCCCACTGTCCTGAGCTAGAGTCCGCAACAAGTCCAGCTGGCAACTCGCAGGCAGCTCAGCGGTGGCAGGAAGGATCCCTGGCACCGGGAGCGGCGTTGGGAACTGTATTCGGCATTTGCGAGTGGGAGACAGACTCAATAAACACGGCACTAAGTAAACCAGATCCGTAATAAATAACAACAACCAGCGTTTCGCCTCTTCCAAACGCTACAGAGAACCGGACCAAATTGTCCTCCCAGCTCCCGTGAGTGGTGGGGACATTTCATTAGCCCTATTACACTGACAGGGAAAGAGTCACTGGGAGCTTAATAATAATAAAAATCCATTATGTTACAGCGCTCGTCATCTGTGTATCTCAGCTAGCTCCAAAAGGCAGGGAAATGGCTGTGCTTGTTTTAATGGAGTGGTGGGGGACGGAGATGTGCAAGGGGGTCAGCAATTAGCTTCGGGTCGCTCATCAAGCCGGACCCGAAGTTTGCTGAGTGGTGCCGCTAAGCCGTGTCCAGGCTGAGCTGATGAGCTCAAAGCCGCAAGCAGGATGGATGGGGCAAGCTGCTGTTTCACAGCCTTTAATTGAAGGAGGTTTGTGCCTGGCCGGAGGGATCTGCTACAGCTCGGCTCCATCTGCCCAACCGAACCCGTGCCAACAGACCCAGGAGAGGTCCCACCAAAACTTTTTCATGGTTATATGCTAACAGCACGAGGGGTGCAATTACCCAGCAATCGTGGTACGATTACACGGTAGCTACTCTTTCCACACCTGTAATTTCCACTACGCTCATACAACTCCACGGCTAGCTCCGCGGCTGCAAATTAATTAGAGTGTAAGTGCAAAATCAGCAGTGCCACTGAATGCTAAAAACACACAGCCACGGTGACCAGGAAGCCAAAGCCACAATTGTGGAGGTACAGGTAACCTTACAGCTGAAATGTAGAGAAATTCCAGTCACAGGGACTCGTGGGTGGTGATGAGGTTATTCAAAAGCCTTACCACGGTGTAATTACACTGTATTCGTAAGGTAATTACAGCCCCGCTATTATACGCTACAACCCTCCATTTCATGCCTAATCCCATAAGGCAGATTCAGAGGGATAAAAGGCAGCAGCAAGAGACAGCTGACTGTTGCAAGAAGGAAGGACGGACACAGATTGACAGGGGCAGCAAAAGGAGAGGAGGTAGGGATGGAAATGCTCCAGGCGCCCGGAGACATCGCTAACGCCCAGACCAGCCCGACGGGCACGCCGACCCTCCGATGCTCCGGGGATTCTGACCAGGCAAGGGGGAAGAGCTGGGCTCAGTTGATTGGGATCTATCGAGGAGGTATAAGCATTCATCAAAAGCCAATCTGCTTTTGAAAAGCAGAAAAAGAGGTTACTTCGGATTAATTTTTCACTTCAGAAGCTTTATGGGTGAGTTCTCAAACTGTCGGGTCGAGACGCTTCAATATTTTCTGAACGAAAAGCTCGAGTGCCGGTTCAAAATGCCTCTCTGTTTGGATTGTCAGGTAATTTGTACCCAAACACTTAAATTAAAAATTTCTGTTGGCTCATCTCTTTTTTTGGGGAGGGGAGGAGGATTTGGAGCTTTTATTTATTTCTCAATTTCTGAAATTTTGATTCTTCATATGCTACTTCAGGGTTGAATAGGGCGGGGGGGGGGGGGGGGAGGAAGGAAACCTAAAAGCCCACTGCAGAGAGAGAGCATCCAGCCCTGGCTGAAGGGATGAGTTCAACCCTACAGCCCCTTCCCCTGCCCCGTGTCACATCTGAGCATGTTGTGGTCCTTAGGGCATTTCTTCTGGCAGCACCGCGCTGGTCTCCTCTGACGCAGCGATGGAGGGACGAGCCATCTGCTAGCACACAAAGTCACCCCGAAAGAAGGGACAGCCTTGGGCACCCCGCTCGGGAGAAGCGGCCCCTCAACATCCCAACCCTGAGCCACCTTTCCAGAAACCACCAGAGTTTTCCAGACACCACCAGAGTTTTCCAGACGCTGCCGTGGCTTTCTGCCTTTCAAGTCTATGGGATTTTTGCCTATCGAGCTCAACCTGCACATTTCCAGGGCTTGCCCACACCCAGACCAGCACTGGGCTCCTCCGCTACAAGGCTGGGTAAATATTCAGCTGATTAACTTCCACCCGGCTCCGTCAGGTCCCATTTGGACCTCCGGCACTGCACGAGCTTATTTAAAACTAACTCAGGTTACTCAGCGCAGCCCAGTCCCAGCCGGGCAGACGGACCTGATGTGACTTACAGGTCTCCTGCCGCTCCGAATCTCCACCTGATCTTATTTGCCTGGTGCTATTTGCATTCGTATTTCCCACTTGCTCACGAGGCGGCGGATGGGAAGACACGGGCACAGGAGGGGATGTGCGGTACCGTATCCATGGTGTAATTCAGCAAGGTCTCCGAATAACCCAAACCGTTTCTGTTGCACAGCACGTCACTGCAACAAAAGACTATTCCCCCCCGGCGCTCCAAAAACATTTATGCACAGCAGACATGTGGGCATGAAAATACAATCAGATGGGACACAAACTGTGTTTTTGCTGGTTTTTGGCATTTTTGGTTTTTTTTTTTCTTCTTGTACTTTAAGTCTAGCTAGGCCAAATTCTTTATCATCTGCTTCTGCAGAAGCCGTGTAGAATTTGTGGAGCACAGCATCACCGCAATAACAGAGGAGGGCAAATCCCTGCGGGATGCCAGACCACATCCCCAAGGGAGCAAGTCCCGGATTTGCATCCACGTGGACCTGCTCTAGTCCCTCTGGGTGCAGTTTCACCCAGTGAAACCCATCCTTTGCAAGGAGCAAGCATGCCTGCCATGGGAAATAAGGGCTGAGCTATTGCAGGAACGGCCTCCCCATCTCCATTAGAGGCTCAGCTAAGCCACGAAGCCTGAAAGTTGATTATATCTTTCATTAGGAGTGACTGAACGATGTTTTTAAACTGGAAAATGAACTCGCAGCTAAGAGGAAACACTTTCTTGGCGAGGCCGTAGAGGAGGTTCCCCGTGGAATAGATGCAGTTGTGAGAGTCAAAATTAAATTGATATTAGAAAATTTCCTGAGGGGAAAAAAAGTCATACGCTGCCTGCAGAAACGGTATCTCACAGAGAGTTGCCTAGAAAATGGAAATCCACTGAAACTCAAATACATATATTTTTTTAATGGGGGAAAAAAAAAAATATATCCTCTAACTTCCCCATCTCAGCAGAAATTCCCCAAAAGTAAAATTTCCATAGAATGGATTCCCCCCCCTCCTCGGAAGTACCATTTCAGCTAATGCAAGAAGGACATTTCAGCTAGCTCCCGGCTCCTGGAAGAGCCATCTGGGTTTCACAAACTCCCTTTTGATGGGACACAACATGGCAAGTTGCCTTCCAGGTGGGCTTGACTCGGGGGGCTCCCCCTGCCTCCCAGCAAGTCTCCCTGGCCAGCAAGGACAACTCCTCCCGGCTTAGCCGTCAGAGAGCCAAACCGCTGAGTTCCTTCCAGGCAACCAGCCATCATCTAGATTTAGATTTTTCCCAAGAGAAAATCAATTTCTCTGGAAAAATGGAAATTGTCCCAGGAAACCGTGTGGTTTTCACAATAAAGGCACTTTCTGAGGGGAAACATGCTTTGATGAAAGATTCCCAGCCAGAGTCTTAAAGGTGGCTTTCTCCGTCCTTACTCGCCGTGCCCTGATGTGCATTTGGGAATGGGCAAACGGGGGCAACGCGAAAAGATGCGGATGCGAAAGCGGAGAGCGCACCGCCTGGGTGCAGACACGAAAATGGCTCGTGCGTCGGCCTCCCTTGTCTACCTCCAACCTGACAAAAGCACCAGGAGCTTGCGCGCTGCAATTTGCATTCGCAGGGAGAGCGGGGACCGCTCCAGATGCATTCACAAGGGGACCCTTCAGATCAGATTAACAAAAAGCCGCCGATGGCGACAGTTCCTCTGCTGCGCCGTCGCCTGCTAACAATTTACTGTAACAGCCTCTGAAAAGGGACACAGATTCCTTTGGCATTTATGCACTGCTCGGTCCAAGGAAAGGTGGAGGCTCCTTGGGGAGCGCAGCCTCGAGGCAAGCTGGAAGGATGCTGCCAGCACCCACTTGCCCCCACCCTGGGGCATCGCTCCTGGATACGCTGCTCGTCCCAGCCCGCCAGCGCGGGGACGCAGCCATCCAGCCTCCGCATGGCTTCAAATGCCATCTCTCCCTTGCCTATCACTGCTTTTCTTAAATAAAAGCATCCAGCACGGCCGGCTCCCCTCCAGGGATGAGTCGAAGCTCCCCATGCTTCGCACCTCCCCAGCCCTGCAGTATAGGGCCATCCCTCCATCACCACAACCCAAGCCAGCACAGCACCGCACCCCTTAAAAACCCTCCCTCGGAGCACCTCCATACCTCCACTGCTCCAAGTTAACCCCCCCCCTTCATTTTGACATCTAAAATAAAAACGGTCATAATTAAGATGGGCTGGTTTTATTAGCCTACAGGTTCCAGTCGTATTTCTGTGCTTTTTTTCTGCAACCCTAGCATCTCAAAGCTGCTGCTAAACGAAAGCCCAGATTCCTGCGCAATCGCATGATGCCAGTAACATTAAGAAAAACATCAACTCTGACGAGACCTACGAGACCCGCAGTAAAAACAGGAGGGCTGGTAGCACTGCGCGCATCTGCTGCCAGCAACATCCTCCGCACCTTCGGCGGCCGAGTCCTGCTCTCCAGGCTGGTATCAAAAGGGGGTCAACGGCACCATCAGGGATGCCTGTGCCGCCCGCTGATCTCAGCTTTAATAGCACCGTCGCCAAATCAGCCCTCGGAGGACACGCAAACTCCAAAGACACGCTCCCAAAGGCGGCTTGTGCAAATTTGCAAGGCAGCGGGGCCGGAGCGAGGTCAGAAAGGGAAAAAGCAGTGGCAAAGAAGAGCCAGGACCTCAAGAGTCCAGGCTCCGAGAGGGAAGCTAATAAAAAGGCATCATCCCTTCGCAGACAGTGAATTGTTGCTTAAACCGAGGATCACAGACAGCCTTCTTGTCTTAAGGGGAGCAGTCAAGTGAAGAGATTTCCTAGCCATTAAGTCAAGCTATAAAGTGCCCGCAGTAAAGCAGGGTAAGTGGAATTTATCATGGCACCGTACAGACCGTAGGGCCAGGAGCGAGCCGGCTTAGGTCAACAGGTTGACCTCTCGCGTTGTCTAAAGAACCTTCCCTTCATCATCCCCATTAACGACTCGTCTCCCGCGCTGCCGGCTGGCGCCTGCGCTCCCTCCCCGGGGACTCTCCCCTCGCCGCCCGCTTGCTCGACTGCGGGGCACTTTCTTAATGGCCAGGCAGAAAAAACTTTCCCTTCCTTAGCTCCAGGCCACCACTTCTTGTCCTACCACCTTTGGAGACCACGAATAATTCCCTTTCTTCATTTCCAACATTGCCTGGAAGGTATTTATAGGCTGTGATCACTTCCCACCTCCTCAGGAGGCTTCTCCTTTGCTAGACTATAATTTAGCATTAAAGCCAGGCAGCCCAGCCTTGCGATGCGCATGCCCGGGGAAGCGACCTCCCTGGCTTCTCTATTAACTACCAGGGAAGGAGTTTTATTCTGCCAATGATTTTTTTTTTTTTTTTTTTTTTGCTCAAATCTGTGCAGGAATCATCCTGCTCCTCCCAGGCAGCAACACAGGTTTAAGGTCCTCTTTGGTCGTGGTCTTAAATAAAGAGATAAATTTAAAAAAAAATAACATAAAAAAAAAAAAAATCACATGCAGCCAGGAAGGGCAATTTGGGGCAATCGGTTTGCAGTCAGGGATGGCAAAAATTCCTCCAAACCCCTGTGATCTGAGACCTTGCCCACTGAACTAGCATCAGGCAGGTTTTTGTTTGGGATCGATGACCTTGTTTAGACCAGAACCAACCAAGCCCAGCAAGACCTGCAGCATAGAGGACGTATTCTTGGTGGTTGGTTGGAGTTATTCTCATTTCTGCCTTTTTCTGTTTTCTAGCAGAGGCAAGGCAGGAGCAGAGACAGCAGAATAACCAACGGGAAGACAATTCCCAGGACGATTCCTGCCTCGTATCAGAGGAGCCAAAACACGCAGATGAAAACTCTGCAAATGTTTTGCAAGGGAACAGGAGCGCTTTTGAAGATGGCTGATTTCCCAGTGCAAACATTTCATCTAGCCCTGCGAGTTCTCTGCAAAACAGTTTGAGCCCCACCAAAAAAAAAAAACCAAAAAACCAAAAAACAACCAACCCAAAAACCTGTCAAAACATTGGGAAGGAGGCTGAAATTTTCTGTTTGTTTCAAAAGAAACCATCAACACTCAGGCCCAGCAGACTGGTGGCTGCATAAAAGCACATGTAAATCAGGTAATTGGCGTTTCTGCCTTCTCTGTGCAAAAGCCAAGCGGTTGCAGTGCTCCTTGCTCGAGGGACAGCACAGGGTCACCTGTCCTGGGCAGGGAACAACATCCCCGGCAGTGGCATCGCTCTGCAAGCGCTCCTTCACTTAATAGATGGTCACAGCCCTACCAAGCCCATCGCTGTCGCACCGGGAGAGAAAGCCTGCAGGTGCAATTCAGTCCAGTCCAGCCAGCATCACCTGGTTAATAGCCAGCTTCTCTCAGACCATTAATTTTTTTGGGATGCAGGAAAAAATTACCCTTGCCTGGGGTTGGCTTGTCTTAAGATTGCTTGCTCCAGAAAGGAGGACAATGTTCAAGGAGGACACCATTCAAGGAGGACAGCGTTCAAGGAGGACAGCGTTCAAAGGGACAGCCCCTGTTCTCGCCCACAGCCCCAACATGAAGCACCCAACCCTGCTGCACCCAAAAAACCACCTGATGCTGTTGCACCCAAAAAAGAGCTGGACCCTGCTACACCCAAATATGATGAGCTTCATGCCATGCTGCTTTTCTCCTCCCTGCCTGGCTGCTTTCCACCCTCTCCCCCCTTTACCTTCACGCTCACGACTGCAGCCTCTCCTGCTGTCCCCCCAGGTCCCTCTGGATCCCCACAAACCCTCCCAGCCAGCCAGCCCGGGCCCCTCGGCCGCTGCCCAGCAGTGCAGATGCCTGCCGAGAGCCTGGGGGAGGTTTTGCCGGCCTCCCCTGCAGCACACGCGGGGGCTGCGTGCGGGCAGCGAGGCGGGCAGCCCTGCCTGTGCGCGGCCGGGCACGCCAGCGAGCCGTCTCGCCCCGTTTCCTCCTCTCCACCTGGCTGCTCTGCGGCCCGGCTCCTGCCAAGAGCAGCGAGGCGAGGGGAGCGGGAGGGAGAGCCGGATGGATGGGCAGCAACTGTCAAGCAGAGCCAGCGTTGCACAGACGTGCCAAACAAGTTCCGAGGGGTGACTGCCAGCTCTGGACCCGGTGGGCTCACAGCTATTCCTCCGACCCCATCCTCTCGCCCCTGGCTTGCTTAGGCAGCATGCTGTTGCACCATCCTTCTCGAGGAGCAAGAAAAATCAAACCGCTGGACCACGGCTCAGCAGGAGGAATACGGATGTTACCGCACGCTCCTGGCTCGCTTGCCAGGCTCGACCAGGGCGATGTGGCCTCGAGCCTGCAGTCCCCCCTAGAGCTAGCCCAGCGCAGACCGAGAGCAACGTGACCTGTCCCCACGCCGGCACGGGCTGTGCGTGCAAAACAGGCTACAGGCGTCCAAAAGCAGCACGCAACCCACTCTCACGTCCAAACTCTCAAGACACATCCACCCCGAGCTGCTGCTCATCCCCTCTCCTTTCTCCGTATCCAGCAGCAGAGGGCTGGGAAGCAGCCGGTTATAAAAGCCAGCTGGGAGGGAGGGATGGAGGGAGCTGCTGCTTTTCGACAAAGCCAGAACGCAGCTACGGTGCTATGAGCTTCCCCTCCCCATGCAGGCGCTGAGAAGAGGATTGGTACCCTGGGTGCAGCAGGCTGGGGGCTGATAGGATGCATCAGCTAATTTGCACTAACGGTTCCAGAAAGGCGGGGAGTGCTCTCCAGAGGAGAATGCACTTGAGCAATAACCTAAATAGATACGCGTTTCCAAGCAAAAAGTCCTTGAGGAAGGAAGAGAGGCCCTACAGTTGAAATCCTCTCCCCACCTGCACCAAAACTTGGCTGGGGATTGTTGGAAAGGAGCTGGCTGGGCAGGGAAAAGCATCGGATCTGCAATCTGGGGAGCAGCTCTTGGAAGAAGCCGGACCACGGCTGGATGTCCAAGCCCCGCTTTCGGAGCCTGCTTGGACAGACTGACAGCAGCCCTGGGCAAAGCCCAGCCCGGAGCGCGCTTGGCTCCGTCGTCAGCCCAAAGCAAAAAAAGTCAGCCCATCTGTGCTGCGACAGGTTGATATAGAGGGCGAAATGCCTAAGTAAAATTCCACAACAGGGCATTAAAAAGATGTAATAAAATATACACGAGTTATTAAATATTGTCATCAAGATGAACCATAAATCAGAGATTTTATGGTTTCTGATTATAAATTCCATTTATTCTGTAAGCGTTTAAAGAAAGAAAAATGGAGACTCAGTAAAGATTTAAGCCCAGCCATGATGCTGCTGATATTTTACTGTTGCTTGTGGATGTCACGTCTGTGGGAGCCCAGCACTGGGTGCACAGAGTTGCCTGGAAGGAGCCTCTCGCCAGGCAGCCTGCCATGCCATGAAACTCTCCAGCATCCTTACAGACACCACTACAGATGCTCCTGCCCGTGCAAACGCGATGACGGGGTCCCCACGCTGCCTTCCCCACGTGCACTACACATTTGCACCCTCCCAGGCACCGCTTCTCCTCCCCAGCTCCCTCCATGCCCTGTTTATGGGTTGCAAGACGCAGCTGACTTTTGCAGAGAGAGAAATCAACATCATTTCGGGGAAGGGAAGGACGAAAACAGTGAGCGCAGGTGGGAAATACTACCTTTTCCCTCCTTCAAATGCCAAGAGAAATATCAAAGAAATTGCTTTCTTGGAAAGACTCAAGGGTTCAAATAAATCGTGAAGTGCCAGTTGCCAGTGCTTCCCCTCGCCGAGCAGGATGGTGATGCTTCTCTCGTCGTCGGTATTTCCCCTTCCCGCTCAGCCCCGGGGGCAGAGGGAGATGCAGAGGGACCGAGCTACACCTCCTGCCACCACGAAGAAACATCAGGAGAAGCAAACCTTGAAAAATTTTCCGTGGGTAAACAAGCAAATGGACAGCCCGTACCCACACCCTTCTGAGGAGCACCTCGGCTCAAGGCAGCCTGAAGCTACCGAAAAACCACTCTGCCCTGATATTTTACAGGCAGCAGTACCCAAGGAGCCTCGATAAGCCCTGCCACATCCTAGAGGTGCTCACTCCAAAATGAGTATTTCCTATATTTAACGCCCGTTCCCATTTTTCAGCGTCACGAAACGGCGTTAGACATTCCTTCTCCAACCCCAGAATTGGTTGACTCGGTCCCCAGCCTGCATTTTTCAGCTAAGACCCTTGCAGAAACACATGCGTGATGTACAGCTTCGCGTGGGCTGTTTCCGTTCACCTTAATCCGTTCACCATCCTATTGCACTTCATTTCCAAGGGAACCAAAGCCCACGGACGCAGAACCATAACCCTGGCAGTTAAATCCCATCCCTCAGATAGGCTGGGTGGAAGGTAGACCACAGGGCAGATCCCGTTTAATTAGGGCTCGTAAAACCGGCTCAGTACTGCACCGGAGAGTGGGGCTGATTTGCAGCTGCCTTTAAAACCAAGCAGGGTTACTGCTTCAGCAGTTTTCCCAGCCAGTTTTATGGATGCAACAATAAAGCAAAAAAAGTTTGCGTACCCAGAGTTTTAGTGCTGAAGCATCTGATAACGGCACGCCAGCTTATCGCGCGATCGAGGGAAGGAGAACGCTGGGATGGGGAGCAGAGAGGCGGACAAGCTGCAGGAGGGAGGCAAACCCAGCCTTGCTAAGCCACAGAAGCTTCTCAATGGGGAGATAAGACGCGCTTAAAATGAGCTTTGCCGTATTTCCAAATAGCCCGTGCAGAGGTTTATATCCTTCCAGATGAAGCGATGATGGGCTGCCAGGCCCGGGAGCTGCCGGCCTGTATTTAGCTGCCCATCGGGGAGCAGCTATTCACCGTGGCCCCAGCGCTGAAATGGCTGGGGTTTACGAGGTGCACCATGGAGGAGACCCCACCGAGCCGGGCACTGCACCATGCCTCAACCGAGGGAAAACGCTGGGATATATCATCAACCTCTATTAAATAAGGATTTTTTTTTTTAATCTTTTTTTTTTTTTTTTTTTTTTTTTTTAATTACTAGGTAGAAACACTGCCTCCCCCTCCCAAACTCCTCCCGAGCATCACAGGCTGCACCTGAACCGCTGCGCTCTACAGCCCAGTGCACATTGCTGGGCAAGCTCTGCACCTCGCAGAGCGGCTTTTTGCAGAGGGCACCCATCAGGCAAGGGGCTGGGCTGGGGGACGGGAGCAGGGATGAGGTTATTCCTGATGCTGAGCCTCCAGCCTGCAGCCTGGTCCCTGGCACAAGGGGAGCTGGTTGGTTGTGAGAGTCCCCAGCAGCCCCGGGCACAGGCGAGACAATCCAGGTGGGCATTTGGGAAAGATGTACTGGCAGATCAGGGAAACAAGGGGGGAAAACGTAGCACACGAGGTTTCTGAGATAGCAAAATAATCAGGGGATGAAAACCTCCCTCAATGCCTATACTCAGCCAGGGCAAATCAGTGCTTGCCTCCCTGCTTTGCCAGCTGCGGCTTTGGGTAAAAATCTGATGAAGTAAGCTTTATGCATGAAAAAAGGCCAATTTAAAAAAAAAAAAAAGAAAAAAAAACAGGGCAAGCGTAAGGAAAAAGAAGAACAGAGCGAGACTGATGGGGTCGGGGCACTGTTAAGGATGTCAATACCCATCACTCACCGATAACCTTTCTGTAACTCCTGACCTAGCAGTGGCTGTCGCGAAACCGCAGCAAAATTAAAACAGAAATGAAGCAGCGTTAGGTCCCGGCGAGAGGAGGCAGCGGCTGACAGGCAAGGTAAGGGCCTGACGCGGAGACAAGAGGGGGCACGGCAACTGGGCCTGCCAACCTGCGCCGAGGCGTCCCCCTGCGCTCCCGGGAAAAGTGCAAGGGATGCAGGATGCGGCGGGTGGGCAGCGGGAAGGGGGAGCGGGTTGGACGCGTGCTGCCCGGCGCAGCGGGGGGACGGAGGAGGAGGAGGAGGGGGCGCGTGGTTTAGCTGACAGCAGCGGGCTGGTGGAGGTGAGCATCCTCCCCGGGGAGAGAGGAAGGACGAGGCCGATGTAGCCCCAACAGCTGAGGCCGGCGGAGGGACAGCGGCTCGCGACAGCCAGCGGGGTTACAACGCAATTGCTCTGTGCTTTGGGGATTTCTGCTAAGAAAAGGCTATTTCCTCAGGTTCCAGGTGGGTCTGGGGGCCTTTGTGTGGCCCTGTATCCCATCCGTACATAAAAGTAGCAAAAAAAGCAGCAAACCTCCTTCTGCAAGGGCTGGAGCTGCTGCAGCACTATCCTCCCCTCTCTTCCTGCCCCCTGCTCTCTGTGCAAATTTAAAGCATGTTCCAGATATGGGCTGACCTTTACAGTACACATGAAAAGGCAAAAGGAGAGTTAGAAATGCACAGAAGGGAAAATACGCCTTGCAACGGAAAACAGACCGCGCACATCTCAGCTAGCAGAACGGGGGAGACGGGAGAGGAAGGGTCTCTGGCCTGGGATCAGTCCCAACCAAAACCAAATCTTCATCTCAATGCACTCTCGACCCCAAAGTGCAAGTCCCAAGCGCAGACCCTGAGTGGCTTTAGCCCAAAAGCGCACGGGACCAGCTTTTCTGCCAGGCAGACCTGCTGTCACCCTCACTGCACTCCCCCAGAGCTTTGAAACGAGTCTAGCAAGGGGCAAAGCATCAAGCCCCATCAGAGGGGCTGCCCTTGCTGGGAAGTATCACTAAGGCTCATCCCCAATGATCTCTCAGCTATTTGATCAGTCACAGGGAGAGCTATTGAGGGAGGTAAATACCCCAGGCTGGCTTCTGGAGCAGACCGTGGCCAGTAGACCATGGCCAAGTCTCTCCAGCACTGGCTCGCCCATCTCATGCAGCGGGCAGAGCATCCTTTTCCCTGCCTGTCAGATGGATACCTGCATTTCTGTTTTACCAGTCACTCCCCCAGCCTGCTGTTGTGAGAAAAGGAGGACAAGCGCATCTCCCCCGTGCCAGCGGTTCTTCGCCGCACCAAGCACAGCCCTCGCCAAGAAAAAGCACATAGAGGGAAGGCAATCAGGCGAACCGCGGGAGATGCTCTCACACGCACGAACAGCAGCGAACCTGCTGGGAACCCGTGGATACGTGCGTACGGCAAGGACATGTGGGCTCCTGGGGTCCACCCTTCCCCGTCACGGCTCTTTCGGCTTTAACTTGGGCCAAGGCAAGGGCTCCTGCGCTTGCGGGCATGATCCTCCCTCCATCTCCCAGCCCGGCAGCGGCGTCCAGGATCAGCTCAGGCTCCTCTCTGCAAGACATCCAGAAGCTGAGACAGAGCTGATCCATCTTCCCTGCTGAAAGAGTGTAAACAACTCAGCTGCAGGCTTGGAGTGCAAGAGAGGACACGCAGTTGGAAATTTTAAGGGCCAATTTACTAGGTAATTTACTAAACACGCTAATAATTGACATTGCAAGCACCATACCGCTGTCCCCAGCTCCCGCCTAATACCCGTAGCAAGAGGGAGAGAACAGCTTTCCCTGTCCTAGCCGCTCCGCAAAGCCTCCTCTGCCAGACACGATCCTGTTTGCCATCTGGGCAGCCTCGCTCCACTCAATCCCAACCAACACAACAGCAACCCTGGCGAAAAACACGCTCCTGATTAGTATGCATATTTCCAAGCACTGATTTCACCTGAGGATCTTTGCAAGGGAAGGGTGTGTTGTAATTACCACCTCTTCCCTAGCTGTAATTAAAGACAAACTGAAGGGAGTTATGCCCAGTCTCTTAGTTTCTCTGAAGCTTTTCCCCATGCCAAAAAAATCTCTCTGCAAGAAAACTCCCAGCAGCTTCTTGGAAAAAAGCAGCAGCTCAGACTGGAGTTGCAACCTGTTTCAGATTACGGTAGTTAGACTAGGCTTCCCATCCAGCCAAGAGGAAAGAGATGGTGTCCAGGTATCCCACATCCTTTAGCCGCCTGCTTCAGGAGGGGATGAACTGTCCTCTCTGGGAGGAGCACAGATGACCAGGTTGGACCTGACACCTACAATTTAAGCGACTAAGCCTGGGTGCGGTGAACCTCAGCCTAAGTATTTATCAGTAATGGCATCTTTAGACCAGTGGAAGTCACACGTTCGGTCCTGAGAGATGTTCAGCTAACCATCCCAGGCCACTTAACCCCTGCGCAATCGGGAGGGATGTGGGATGTTTGGTCAGAAATGCTATTTTGTCGAAATTTAAACTTCCCACAGCAAAGTGTTGATTTTGACAAAATCACACTTGTGCTTTTATTGGCCGTGATTCGCTTCATTTCATTTCCAGGCACCTTTGCTGGTTCTTAGTGGTTTATATTCTCATCTAGCAAACCTTTCGGAGAGGCGCGCTGCAAACGGGGCCAGCCAACGTACCCCCCCCTTTTCCCCACCGTGAAACTCCGTTCCCAGGGCAGGAAATCAAATTCAAAATTCAAAACCCAATTCAAAATTCAAAGCCCAATTGAAAAGTAACACAAGCCTAGGCAATATTGACACTGATTCAAAATCAACACAGTCCTGGGCACTATGGATAGCAGTTTCTCATGCCACCGCAGCTGGGTGCTCAAAGGACTAGCAAGCACGTTCGCATTTATTTCTGTCCTGCACCTGGCTGGATCTACACATTAGGAAAGAGGATGAAAATCTGATAAGCAGTAAGTGACTGTGAGTGCTCAAAGGTACAGGGCTTTAAAGAGCCCTCTCAACCACTCTCTCAAGAAAAACCCAAAACAAAACCCTCTCGGGCTCCTTAAAGGTATTTCACATTGAGCATCTTCAGCCTGAAAAAAACCCTCAAAACTTGTCACCTGCAGCAACCTGGGCCACAATTTGCAATTAATCATTCACTTGATTAATTTTGCCTCCTTTTCTGCCGGCGTGCAGCCTGCGAGTCCCTACAGGCACGGCACGCCGCCGATGTAATTATTCCGCGGGTGGGCTGCAAGCACGCCGAGTCGGTGCCGCGCGGTCGCAACCGGCCCGGGGAAGTCGCAAGAGCGAGTAATCAATGTCGATGCTGCCTTGGCGGGAGCGCGAAGCCGAGCCACCCACGGCACCCTGCAAACGGGGCCGGGCACGGATGCAAGGTCAAATGCTTGGGCAAGAGCCCGACTTAACAAATTCCTCAGCTGGATGTAAACGACCTCGCTGAGACATCGCATCGCCCATCCCTCCTCCTCATCTTCGCTATCAGGAGATGCTCAGCTCTACACTACTCTAATGGACCAGCAAAACATTCCTTTTAAATTGGTGGGGTTTTTTTGGTGGTAGTTTTCTTTCTTTTTCTTCCATTAGGAGACATGTTCATTAGGAAAATATCAGAAACCTCTGGGGCAGCTTGTGCTTCTAATTCATTTTCCAAATGTATAATGAGCCAGGAGTAAATTTTTTAGGGTGAATTTAATTGACCTTTGCAGTGGCATTAGGCAGATTGGCTTAAAGTCTATTAGAGCATAATGTAACCTGGTGAGATTTTAGGGAAGGTTATTGGAAAAACCTATCGAGTCGGACCGCTGTTCTCTCCTCCCCCTTCCTCCTCTTAGCTTTCTTCATGGAGAAAAAGAAGGATGGCTCGAGAATAGAGAGGGATGAACAGAAGGGGAAAGGGATGAACAGAAGGGGAAAGGGATGAACAGAAGGGGATAGAATTAAAAGGGAGAAGTGAGGAAAAGAGTAGGAGGGAGAGAGAGGAGAGCAGTTCAAACTGGCCCTCAGCTGCAGAGCGGTGCAGTGGGCTTGGCTGCTCGGGGACGGGCATCGACATCCACCGACCGAGCAGCTGGCCCATTTGCTCGGTGACACGGTGCCAGCTTACACCAGCTGAGGATCAGGCCCTCCGGCGATGGAAGACATCCCAGCTTTGCGGGGACAGCTCGCGAGCCGCTGGTTCCTGCTGCCTCATAGGGAAATACGGATCTGCAACGGCTGACAGATGTCGGGCTCGGCGCTGCCTTGCTCTGGATGCCACGGCAGGGACATGAGCCTGCTATCTGCACCTGCTTAAGGACACCCTTTTGGATCAGATTAAGCTGTCCCTGTGGAGGCTGGGGGAGGCAGGTCAGCGACACGTCCCAGCTCATATCCAGCAGGATATGCCAGACCTCCAGTATGGCTAATAGGGGCTCTCCAGGAGCTGCGAGAAGCAGCAAAAGGTGAAAACCACTGAATTTCACTCCGGTGCAGAGGAACAGCACCACAAATAGGCACCACCCTACAAAGCCATGTCCTGCACAGCCCTGCGACGCTGGTCTTGTGTTCTCAGAGCACGCTTGGGACCCAAATATACCGTGGTGCTACCCCATATGGCACACGGAGGCTCCAAGCACCCCAACAGCCCCACGTATATACCCAAGAGGTGTTTAGAAACCACCCAGCCCTTGCACCAGCGACAACTTTCCATCTTCTGGGTGCCACTCCTGCCTGCTTCCAGCAGCTGCAGAGAGGAGGTCCCCTTTCAGGGTCAGCACCCCCAGCCCTGTTTGCAGCAGCGAGTGCCGGGCTCTGTGGCACCAGGGAGGGGGATCAGCACACGTGCGCCGTGCACCCACACACCTCTGCAAGCACTCTTAGATTTGCATTAATAAAATCGCAGCAGTCAAAGGCCCCAGGCAAAGCTGGATGCCAGGAAGCCGGCACGGCACAGACGATCCCACCCTTCCCCGTTTCACAACGCTGGCATGCCAACCCCAGGAACCTTAGCTGTGTTTACAGATAAGTTGAAACCCCAGCCCGATGGGAGCCACAGCTCTCCCAGGGATCACAGTACAGGGGCCCGATGCCCCGGCAAGGGCTCTGGCTCCCAGCACCATCCTGCTTTGCAGCCACCTCTTGAAGCCAACACAGGCGGCCGGCTCTCAGCCCCACGGGAGGCAGCCCGTTTATCACAGCCCTGTTCACGGTTCGGCACAGGGGTACCCCAGGGAGACCACCCAGAAACACCCAGCTCTAACCTTGTCAGCACTGAAGAAGTATTTTTCCTTTGGTGTTTTTGCACCAGCCCAGAAACGAGGGCCGGCAAATCAGCCTGGGAAAATCTGCTTGGTGGTATTTTAAAACATCACTTCTTTTCTGGTTTGTTTTTTTTTTTTTATTTTCCACCCAGCCCTGATAATCTCAAGCACACTCTGTCCACGCAAGGGTGGGGTATGAAATGCCGGGCTCGCTCCAGCCCACGCCATTCCCACGCGGCGTGCAGCAATCCTCCCCTGAACTCATCCCCGGCTCCGCCGATGAGAAGACAGGGTGCAAACCCCAGAGACGGGCAAACAACGCGCCGCTGAGAGCCCAGGGCAGGGCAGGGCTGAACCCAGCTACCCCTGGGCTCGGGCTGGTGCCCTGATGTTGAAACCATCCTCCTTCCCCAGCCCTACAGCCCTCCCCTTACGGAGAGCTCCGCCGGGATGCTCTGCTCTGTGCGGATGCTCTGCTCTGTGCCACGGCAGAGAAGCAGCTCTCGCTTGCTTTCCCCCTACTGCGACATAAATGAGATTTCAAGTATCCCGACTGCCAGTTACAAATCCTCTGCCGTGCACTGACCGGTGCTAAACGTGCCCGTTGTGCCGGCAAGGTCTTTGCTCACGCAAACGCCGATGCACGAGCTGGGGCGTAAGATGCCTCTTGCTGCCCTCCCTGCACCAAACCGGCCACAAAGGGGTTACCGACCTGCTCTCCTTTCCAAACTTTGCTCGTTTCTCTTCCTCCCCTGAGAGGCTGCATCGAGGGAGAGGAGGGTTTCAAAAGAGAGCCGGAAAATGAGAGCGAAAAGGGGAACGTTTCAGCTGGATGCAGTGAAATGGAAGGCTTTGTGTTTTAGAAAATTAAGGGTGTAAGGGGTCTCTTTGTGCTAAATGCTCTGGATGGGATGAAAGTAAATAGAGCTCAGCTGGGCAGGGGAGTTAGGGCGACATTGAGAACAATTTTTAGCCCTGTTAGATATTAATTTCCCATACATCATCTGCCTGTCCTCTGCCTGTTTGAAGTGCTCAAGGTTTCAGGCTTCAAAGCGCACCACGACTGCCATTCGCACAAAGCTCATGGATCCGTGGGGAGCCGCATCAGCAGGTTACAGCCCCGCGTGTCAGCAGGACCCCCTCCCAGCACGGCCAACCCCCCCCACACACACCCCGACCCCCCCTCCATCCGCAGCCAGGAGCAGCCTGGGGACGCAGCAGCTCGTGCCACCGTGTGGCGAGTTCCTCGGGTCTCTGCTGCGGGAGGGAGCCGGGGAGGGGGGTTCCAAAGCCAGAGCAGATGAAAGCGCTGACCCACTTCATGGCCCAAAGCGCTCATTAAAACCCAACCGCATGTACGCGGACGCCTGGAAAAGCCGGTGGGGTCACAAACCCCATCCCTCGCATCCCTGTCACTGATGAAGCACCTACCAAAATCAATAGCGCTTTGTTAGGTTGCGTCAGCTAACGAGGATAAGGCCATTTATTGTTTCAGCAGTGGAAAGGCTGACGCCCCACAAAGAAGGCCCTTTGCCTGACTCGGAGCAGGCAGCCTGCAAATATCTGGGGGCTTTCCAGGGTGATTTGGCTTTGACAAGAGGCTTCTGTCCTCTAAGCAAGATGCCCGGGCTCACGGCGGTGCCAGGGTCCCCCCCTCACCTGTCCCCGCTGGGAAAAGCAGCGGTGCTTCTTCGAATCCCCACCTAAGGCTTTGCAGCAATTTAATAACACCACCAGTGGGGTTTTTTTTTTGCGATGCCCGGCCCGAGCACAGAGCAAGGCAGGCAGAGGTATTCCCCAATTTGCTCGTGGGCGAAGGGAGGCACGACTGACCGAAGGGCAGGAGGCAGAGCCGAACCTGAACCAGAGCCAGGCCAGGCAAAGCTCTACCATCTGCCTACTGCAAAGCAAAACAAGCTGAGGTTACTTGATTGAAATAGCAAGTGCATAAATATCTAACAAAATAAACAGCAGTCATAATTAATAAATATAAATAAATAAATAAATAAAAACCAGCCTTTTCTTTTTGCTCCTGCACTTTGCAGCCACAGTGCTGAGGGCACATCACACACCAGAGTAACAACTAATTATAAGTACCAATTACGATGATAATGAAATAATCTACCTTCGAATGCTCACTCCCATTAATTTTCCCCTGCTGTAAATAAGGTTGAGCGCTCACACCGGACGCGGCGAGCGGCGTGGTTTCACCCTGCCCTGCGTTACAAACCCCCACGGCAGCGGGGGACAGGGGCATCCTCGCACCCCCGGGACCCTCCCCGCAGCAGCGAGTTCCCCAGGTCGGCAGAAAAACCCATGCGCTATTTGGGGTGAAACAGAAGCAAAGCAGCACCGCGAAGACTTGATTTATCTCCTCCTCCAAATGACTGAAAGCAAAGTGAAGCTTTTAGTTCACAACACCAGCGGCGGCAGAAAAAGAAGCGGGTGACGGAGGACGCTTTGGATGGAGACGCTGAGGAGCAGTGTTTTTCCCCTCCTAGACCGTGACTCAGGAAAGCACGTGGGCACGGACGGATGTGTAAGCCAGTAGTTAAGCAATAGCCTGACTGATGAAGTACTCAAGGTTTGCACTTCATCGCTCTCCTGAGTCAGAGCCCGCATCTTGCTCCTGCTACCGACTCATCTCGCATAAGGCTGCGGATGTCACTTGGCTGACCCGCGCCTCCGTTAATCCACGGGGAGACCGGCGATAACGATGCTAACGCATAGCTCTTCCTTGGTGCCACTGAGACGCAATAAATACACTCCGCTTTCTGGCTTCGGATGTTGCTTTCGATTGCAGAGGAGCCCGGTCGATGCATTGCATCAGCTAGGATGGTGGACCAAGCTCCGAAACGCTCTCCTCCAACCTTGCAGAGAGCCACCGAAGAGCAGTTATTTGGTCAGAAATGCAAAATTTGTGGGCTGCAAAGAGGGAAAAGCATAAAGTCTGTGTGCCAGAGAGGGGTCAAAAGACCCTCGTGTCCCTCACAGACAGGATTTTCCCAGCCCAAATGCTTTTGAGCAACAATAAGTGCTGAAAACCACAGGGCTGGGGCTGGCACTAAGGGGTGAGGAAGGCCTGTAGGGTTTTTTTTTTTCTTGTTTGCGACTGACGGCGTGTTTGCTAGAAAAATGTCATTTTCAGGAACCGAAACTATCTGTGGATTCAAGTCAGGTTTAGCGAACGGTTTTTGCAGAAAATAAATAGAATGGGGAGAGGAGGGAGCTGAAGAGAAGTCAAAACATCTCGTGGTGATGTTTCTTGTGTGTTACATTTCAATCTCTCACTTGAAATGTCATTGTCATTCCAAAAAATTGACATTTATATAAAGGTTAAAAAAAAGGCTACGTAAGTGAAGTATATGGGTTTATTTTCAGGTTTGCATAAACCGTTTCATTATGATTTGACAGAAACACTGGGTTTATGCCATTAAAAACAAAAAACAACAAAAACAAACTCCCTACTTTTCTCCGAGGTCACCCCAAGCCAATGCTATCTCTTTGCTCTGGCCACCAACCAAGCTGTGAAAAATAATTTAAAAAGCCATTATTCGCCCAGCGTTAGCGCGGAGCACCGCCGAGGTTAGGTGAGCGCGCGGAGCGATTCCCACCGGAGGGAATCGTTCGGAGCCGTGTAGGTGTGCAGACCCCCCCTGAAAAATCATCACAGGTTTCAGCAGCTACCACGGAGCAAAACCAGTGCGAGTCCTTACTGCGCTAATGGAGGATGCTAAACCCCACGAACGCAGGAAAAACGGGGCTGAAACATGATGCAACCACAGCACGTCCAGGGAATATAAATTGTCCCATCCATTCTGACTTTGACCCCGGATCCCGGGAAACCCATGGAATTGTAACCACCAGCTCCCACCGATTTAATCCTATGATAATTATAACGCCATGCTTCCAGGCTAGTTTTTTATTCCCAGACCCTGGAAATCTGAACAAACACCCTGCCCCGAGGCAGAAAAGGCCCTTTCATCCAACCTCTGAAAGAACTGGTCAAAGTCCTGGTTTCTCTCGATTTCTCCCCGCGCTGATGTAATGCAAATAAAAATTACAGGGCCGGGGGGAATGATTGACTGGAAAATAGAGGGAAAATTTCTCTGTGAAATGGCCAGTCAATGAGCCTTTTGTGATATATCAATTTGAAATTTCCAGCGGGAGGACCACTGGAGGGGAAATATCCAGACCAACTTCAGGCAGATGGTTGCTCTCCCCTGTGTTTCTCAGGGCTGAGAATGCGGTTGCCCGCCACGGGCAGCCCGGGGTGGTGGGCAGCATCAGCAGGCAGGAGCGGTCAGGGAAGGACCGAGATGCCCAACTCCTTCCAACTTCATGCCTGGTTGGATCTCAGTGTCCCCTAAAAGCAGCACCGGCACACTGAGGATCTCATCCTGCCCTCTCATCACCCTGCAACCCCCAGCACCTGAGAAGAGGAGGCTTACTTTTTACAACCTATTTCAAACAGGCTCTGCTTATAAATTAACTGCTTCAACAGCTTCGGCTCTTCCCAACAGCGGCAAAAATTCAAAGCAGAGCAAAAGGCAGGTGGTTTTAGCAGCCAGAGTTCTGGATGTCAACTCTGTAGCAGCTCCTTTTCTTTCTTTTTTAATTCTTTAGTTGCTTTTCTTTTTCTTTAATACTTATTTTAAACAAAGCTTCAAGATTCTTAGAAAAAGGATGCATGTTTTTCTGCTCTGTGCTTGGATGATTCGCAGCCCCCTGACAGAGAATCCAGAGGTGCAAACAAAATACAAATAGATAATTAATCACCATAATTGTGGATTGAGTGATTTTTATTCACTTCAATCTCCTCTGTGGTGTTTCTTCAAAAGAAAAGAGAGGAGGGGGGGGCAAAAAAAAAAAATCTAGTAGAGAAGAGAAGAAAAGAAAGCCCGTAAGCCTAAATGGGCTGCACAGATTTATGGAGAATTAGTTTAGTCCTAGGGACCTTGTGACATGAGAGTCCAACCAAACTCCATTCTTGGCTTTATGATGTTTTCAAGCCCCCTCAATGCAATTATTTCCTTGTCTCCCTACAGCCCATCCATTATTCTCTATAATAATATGTTTTCTGAAACTCCTTTCCATAAACAACTATAGCAGGCAGCAAGAAACCTCATTGTTATTGATATCATGTCACATCACCAGTAAAACGGCTTATGGAAAATGGACTGTGAATGGAGAGGGTTTCAATTTAAACCATCCCAACCTTTTACATCATTTCAAGATAAATCAAGCTAATGCGCAGTGACGTCACACGTGGAAATTCAGCCCCGACGGTGCCGGCGACTGGGGGGGTCATTTTAGGGGCAAGGTTGAGATAATCTTGCTGTGGATCCCAAATTGCTGGTAGGAAATGGGTTCCCGGAGAAGTTTCGCTTGCTCCTGCCACCAAATCCAGCCCTACACCATCGCTCACCTGCCAGCAAGCAAAGGCTCTCTTTGCCCGAGCTGCAGCCGCCAAACTTTTAAAAGCAAAAGGCTACAAAGCTTATTTACCCTTGAACGCCACAGTCACGCAAGGAAATCGCACAGCCCCCAAACAGCCGGCAACGCGATAAAATGTGGTTCTTCACCATACATACTGAATACGACGTTCAAAAGCACAAGCGCTACCCAGCTCTCATTAAAACAGACGGCAACAACCCTCACCCCCCGCAAAGCATCATCTGGGGGGGGGGGTTCAAGCCCACAATTCTCAGTTATAATAGTTAAAATCACAGCAGTTGCATGGGGTAACTGGTAGTTTCAATGGCAATATCACAAGTGAAGTGTATGAGATGCGCTTAAGTATATAAAAGCAATGCTTGCAGCAATGCTTACTCAATGTTGGACCGCACGGTGGATTTCTAGAGGCTGGGCAGATAGCGCTGGGCTATAGCTCAAGCCACACCGACGCCGGCTTTCCACTCAAGCACGTGGATCATGCTCACTCAATCAATTAAGATAGTTCAGTTATGGTGCTGGCAACATCCAACAGGGAGTAATAAACTTTCTATGCTTTCTAGCTAGACCCAAGACTATGTCTGACCCCCCACCTACCCCAAAGATCATCGATGTCTCTAACAATTTCAGGTACAGCTTGAATGACCCTAAACTTTGAAAAGAAACCCTTACGATGAGGTCTGTGGAATCAGCCTATTCATAGATTCAAGAACAAATATTTCGTATTAAAAGATCAAGTGAGAAAATTATGTATCTGGCACTAGGGAGAATAAAAATAAAACCAATGTGCGCACCTGGAAGCAGCCCCATAGGACGAGCTAACTGATCCCCGAGGCCCTGCATCCTTCCTCATCCTCCAGTTTATTTTGACATTTCTGCAATAGGAGCAGCCAGGCAGTGTACCTTCTCAGGGACCAGATTTTTATCTTCCTAATCATGGTCCGGGACCAATACATGGAAGCATTTACTGGTTCAGAAAGCATTTGTACTGTTCCAGTAACTAAGCACTTTTGAAATACTCTTTTCCACTTGATCGTAGGAGCTGATAGCTCATGAGCCGCTAGCTAGAGATTGATGCTTCATATGTTTGAAAGCTAAAACTCCAAGAAGAGTATATAGCACTGGTTTCTAGCTCTAGTGGTTTTCATAACACCCAGCAGCAATATCATGTCAGAACAGCAGCTGCAAAATCTGGTCTTCAATTATTGCCAACTTCAAGTTCAAGGAGAGCTAAATCCAGGGGTTTGGTGCAACCTGTTGTAAAATGCAGCTCCTAACAGGGCTCCCTTTTCCCCCCCCCCATACATATTTCAGGAGCAGCCAGGTGTCTGCACCAAATCAGAGGCTGCAGGGTTCAAAGGGGTGCATTGCTAGAGGCATCCCCTGCCGTGTACAGCTGAAATAGATGGGATAAATGGTACGGACAAACAAAACCTTACTGCTTTCAACCTCAGTCAAAGGGGACCTTCAACCCTTCCCCCCCACCTTTTACAGCCTGCAAAGGGGCGAGTCGAGCAGCAGAAAATGGTAGGTTGAGACCTGCTTTCCTGCCCGTGCTCATTTAGCCCAGGAAAAACGCAAAGGAGATCTATGCCGTCTTCAGGGAGGGCAACCTACATCACGTTAGCTTGCATATACAACGGCGTTAGAGACTACGCGAGCAGGTACTACGGAGAGACGGGTGCGTGCTAACCCTGCTGGCCCCCACCACTTTAGAGCCTTATATTCTGGGCTTTCCCACCGAGAAAATTTTGGCAGTTGAAATTCAGCGGATTACGCACGTTTCCACAGCACAGATTATTTAGACGGCAAAACGATATTCAGACGGCAGGGCTGCTGAGCTTCCCCCCTGCAATGACATGTGCAAACGCGTCCCGAGCAATTTTGTGGATCTGATAGTACCACACCTGGGTCGTGCAAAACCCCACCGCAAAAAGTTTCATTTAGTGTCACGTGAGCGACCTGTGCAGAATATTAAAGCAGAGGATCAGGATATGCTAATGCTATCACTTTTGCAAACAAAACTAATGCTTTTCAAGCCCTGGAGCCACCAGATTCCTCATCTCCTGTCGGGACACATGTTGGGTGAGCACTGAATTCCCTCAAGGCACGTGGGAATTTCATACTCCAGCGATATAAAAGATGAGGTTTTAGCACATAGGGAAGCTACGTAAGGACACAAGAGAAAGGCCATGATGAGTTTCCATCAATCCACAATGTCAAAGGCCAGAAGAGACAATCAAATCTGACAGCCTGAAGATGCCATGCCACACAATTTCACCCTGTAAGCCCTGTAGCAAACAGAAGGATTATTCCCTTGCGCTCAGGCAAACACTATCAAACCCAATAACTTCTTGCTGATGCAACGGATAGGTTTTAGCGAGACAATCAGTCTTGGTTAAAAGACTTCAAGCGATGATGAATTTACCATTTTCCCCACGTAATCAAGGGATAGCTTGGTTTGCATCTAGCTTCCATTTTACTGGAGTTCAAAAGATGTATTACACAAACCAGCCTGGATTTAGGTCACGTATCACTGACATCTCCATCAAAAGAAGAAGGTTTTGCCAGCATCTACAAGCAAAACTCCTCTTCCTCCATACCAGCCTCTCAGTGCCCGGGACAGAAGCCGTCCTAGCCTGCGGTTGGTGAAGGGGACATCTCTCCATGCTGCCTTAACACCAGTCTGCAGCCTGGAAGCTGCGGAGAACCTCCATGCACTTCTTGACACCTCCGTGCCAGTAAGAGACGGGGCAAAAGACCCAAAAACCTGCTGCAATGGTCAGCTCGGACCCAAAGCATCCTCTGGGTCCTGTCTGGGGTGGGAGGGAGGAAACATGGGCAAAATAAATAAATAAAAAACCAATCTCCATTTGGAGGCACTAAATCCCCACTCCTTTCCAGATGGCTGGGAGATTTCTCCCAGGTGGTAAATATATTATTAAGAACTCATTTCACCGTGAAATTGACTATTCAAAACACAGACAGAAGTTAATATATTAGGACAACCTGTCTGAAAAACTCACGTTAGAGGGAATTTATTTTTGTTTAATATAAAACGCGGCACTACACACGTGGCCTTCCTCAAGCTGCACCCCAGCAGGAACATGCGTTCATACGTTGGGGTGGTCCGCTACAACAAGACAAAGGTCGCTGGATAAAGTCACCATCACCTCTGGGGCTGCTCAGCCATCAAGGACATCGTCACTGGGAAGCGGTACCCGTGCTTTGGCTAGGATGCTTCTCTAGCTCTCATTGACCATCTCAATGCTTTCATTCTGGCTCTCCTCAGGAGTCCAACACTTAAAGAGAGGAAACCAAAGCATGGTAATAATAAAGATCAACTTTTCACAGCTGCTCAGGGACTTCCTTCCACTGACGCTGAAGAAAAAAATCCAAGCCACGTGACGAGGACATGAAGAACGTCTTTCACAGGGGCACCATTTAGGTCAGAAGAGCCCTCTGGAGACCACCTGATCTAGTCCCCCACTCAAAGCAGGGGTAGGTTTCAACCTGAAGTTGAGCCTAAACTTCCTCCAAATTTAGATTAAGCCTACGCCTTGAAGCTATTTTCATTTACGTACCAAATCCAAAGCCTTCGGAAGGCTAGAACCTACCGTTACTAATTAATGCATTATTTCTTATTAACCGCCGTCTAATAAGAAGATGCCTAAACTAATGTGTTTGCTAAAGCACCTTCTAGTTGAGTCAATTGTTTTGATTTGGGTAATTATTTAAAAGTATCCCAGATATTTTTCGGGGGGGAGCAACACAATTTTGCAAATTGGTCATGAATGAGCCTCAAAGGAACGACAAATGCTTTGTATTGTTTAATTTGCTTCACAGCCTTTCTGTCAAGGAGCTTCAGTTTTCCTTTGGTGTAAGATCTGCCTGGGGGAAGGTCAAAGAGGGTCACCTTTTTCTTCCCACTTCATAGCAAAGGATGAGAGTCTGACTGCTGGATGCATGCAGATGACAGAGTGCGTCTTCATTATAAGCTACACAACATCTCCGAAGTCCTAGCCCTTCTGGGAAAGCACGGATGGAAGAAACCTCTGCAAGTCATGGGTCTATTAGACTATAACTTCTCCTTTCATTTTAATTCAGCTGCTAATTAACTCACTTTAAGCTAAATGCCTATATCTAGAATAAAGTGAACTCTTCGCAGACCTTTGGTCCAGGACACGTATGGCTTGACAGCTACCTCAGCTGAACTTTGTGGCAGCTGTAGCAGTTGAGCTAGGGAGGAAAGCTCTTCAAAGAAATGCCCCAGTATCCCTCACTAAGCATGTCCTCTTCTGCAGTGTTGGTTGGGAGACTGGGTGTATGTTAGCCTGGACAGACATAACGCAGGTTGTACAAGTTGTCCTTTGAGAAGGAAAACTGGTGGAAGATATCTGAAGAGTAAGAGAGCATAGAGGTCCAATAGATAACATGTGAAGGGAAAGAGTTATCCCACCCTGGAAAAAGCTGGACATTTCAAAAAAACCACCACCTTTCCTAGACCTTGGAAAATTTCCACATAGAGAAATACAAACAACACTCTGCCACCCCTCCCCAAACCAGCCCAATTTATCAGGAGCAATCTCTAAAATCCAGTATAGCCTTCCTGCTCAGACCTAGAGCAGAAAACCCACTTGAACCCTAAAAAAGCCAGTTATCTGCAGTAATAAAAAATCACGGCCTCTCTTGGCAACTAAATATCTCAGCTATCAGGCGACAGACTTGGCCTCTGGCTCTTTCTCTCAGTCTCCTCTCAGCCATTCTGCTGCAGATAAATAATTAAATACACATTGGAACAGGGACCTGAACACACGTCTCCTCCATCCCGGCTGAGTGCCTTAGCTGATGGGCTATAAAATCTCTGCTGGCCCAACAAGTATTTATTCATGCAAAACGGAGCAGCTTCGATGAAAGAGAGACGGAGTCATGCTCTATCCTTTTGCTCTTCAGAGAACTCACGCAGGAGCAAACATTGACAACGTGGACATGCGGTTTTGTTGGCCAAACTCAAAATGTTTTCATCTCTTGGCTGAACTCGTCATCCTTCCAAACTCAACTGTACAAGTAAAAATAACCGTAATCATCGCAAGAGCAATTTTTATTAATAAAATATAAAATGCTTTGGATGAGGAAAATACCCCCCTATCTAAGGTGCTCTAACTCAGCCATTTGGACTATTGAACATGAACAGCCACGGTGGCCTCCTCCAATGATGGTCAGGGCCACCCACCTAATTACAAACTCCACCAGCAATAAGCACAGTCCTTGAGCATGCTACAAGATACCTGGCCCTTTAGGAAGCCCCCTTATTAAAGCCGTCCTTCCTTGCTTTGCTACGCCATGCCAGCAAATCAATTCCTAGACAGAATTTCTCCTTCTCGGCCCTCTTAGTTTTGATTCTCTTCCATCTCCCTTCTCCAGTGGAATAAGCGATCATTAATCTCGCCAAAGGAAATGAGACTTTTGCTCACATATAAGAACACATCTGAAGTTCCTGCAAGAAGTAACACATTACCTTGATACTCTGACATCATGAAAAATGGTTCTGGGGAACATGTCTTGCTTTTCTTCTTTTTATCAGTTATTCATTCAAGGCACCAAAACCAGCTGTTACGAGTGGCTGGCATTTGCTTTACAAAGGGAGCACGGGAAAAAAAATAAAATAAGAAAAGCTTCCTCTGTGCGTACATTCTTTGTGCAAATCTGAGTGCTAATAGTATTTGACACGTTGGTAATTTGGGTTTTCTACCACAATTCATTTAGGGTGGTTCTGCTTTATTAGTGTACATTTTACACAGTGATGTACAGAAAATGCTGTTTCTTTTTTTCCCTCCCTAAACAATTTTATTCCTTCTAGAAATCACTCATTCAGGCTAGCCACATTCTAGGCTAGTGAGGGAGGGGAGAAAAAAGCAGAGATCAAACAGAAAATAGGCAGTGAGAGAAGAGAAAATAAATGGAAAGAAGGGGAAAGAGAAAAGACAATAGGAAGAGAAAATAAGCCGAGAAATTCTGCAAATAGAAGAAAACTAAGCCAAGAGCCAGAAGGGCAGAGAGGGGAGCCAGTTCCCTGCGTTTTGGGGGAACACATCCTACTTCTGCCCAGACACTGGAGCAAAGGGAATCTAGCTGGTTGAGACTCATTTGTATTTATCTTCCATGGAGTTGAGCTACTCTTTAGCGCAACAACTGAATTTCTTCTCCCTGCTCAGAGTGCTTGCGTGACATTAGACAGGATGTTCTTCTGGAAATCTCTGCAGTCTGAAAAAAGCTGGGCAGAAAATAACTGTTCCTGCTCTATAAAAATTTTGCCCTTTCCAGTGAAGGGAAGGAAGGGGGGAAGAAGCCCTAAAGATTCACAAACCAAAGTTCTTCAAATTATTTAAACTCAAGTAAAAATCGGGCCAAAGTCAACATGATCTTTAAATTTCAACTTTTTTTTGGTTATTAAGCAAAAGAAAAATTTACACTTCAATTTTTCATTTTGAGCCAGAAAATCACTTTTTTTCCTTAAAAAAAAAAAAATTATATTTTAAAACCTTGCAAAAGGCTTTAATTTTCCCTGTATTTGTTGGTTCTGCTCAAGCACTCCTTTGAAACTGGCCTGTTCTCCTGGAAAGGCTGGTCTCCCTAAATCAGCACGTCCCAGCTTAAGAAGAACCAACCACCTTCCATCATCACCTCCTGACCAACCATGGCAGAAGGGGAGTCCACACCAGCAAAGGGCCCACACCAGTGCCACGAATCTCAGCCCACCCTTGGCTCCCCACGTCCAAAACAGGGAAGGATTTCGTCCTCCAGCTCCCAGCATCTTGGGATAAACGGATGGACAGGAGACAGCCAGAGTCAACTTAAGTGGATGATCAGCAATGGAAACCTGGATAATCCACCCAACCTCTTGCAGTGGGAAGGAGCCACGTTGCTCCCAAGCCACCGCTGATGTTACTACATCTCTCTAAGGGCTTCAAGCTGCCCTCAATCCCCTGTTAGTTAATAAGGAAAGCGAGAGATTCAACAATTGTTTTTGCTCGGGCTGCCTTGTAAAGGCTTCGTCGCTCAGCAATGAAACAAAAGGGGACTAATAACACCCCGCGCCGCAAAAGCAAGTGCCAAGGAAGAGACAGAAATCAATTATCTGGGTGAAATTCAAAGGGAGAGGAAGTGGCAAACACGTACACATCAGCAAACAGCACGCATAATCCCATTAACACAGACGCCGTCTCCCTTGCGGGAGCGCCGAGCCAGGGAGAAAGATGATAATTAAAATAAACAAACAAAAAGTAGCCTCAACTTCACGGGTAAGGGGTGGCGGGGCGGCTGGCTGCCACTGGGATGTGGCGGAGGGCAAAAGGGGGAGCTGAGATGAAACTGGGGGGATCAGGACCCTCGGGGGGGGGCATTTCCTAGGGGAGGGGGGGGCAGATCCTGCACACTCTGGAAAGCCACCCTTCCCTCTCACCAGATGCTGCCAAAGGGCAGCAGCACCTGAAGGATGGTTAAATCATGACATCTTTAACACAACCTGCCGAAACACAATGTCGTGAGGCCGGAGCAAACCCCAACGAGGGATGAGCACGCTCTCGGGATGCCCTGCTGCTCCCCACAGCAGGGACCAGCCCCCTGACATCCTCCCCATCCCACTCTGCAGGAGCAGAGATGCTGGGCTGGTACCTTGGCAAACGCACAGCCATCAACCGGTTGTGCCAGGTCTCCCCTAAATATCTCTGCTTCTCTTGGTCGATTCACTGAAAAACTTCAAACTCCATCTCTCGCTATTTTCTATGGGGATAAATCGAGGCAGCCTTACTGGCTTGCCCCAAAACACAATTTCAAACCCCTCAGTTTCTTTTTCTAACACGGGCTGCTCTGGCAGCTAACGTGGCATGAGCCACGGGCATGGCGGAGAAACACAACCCTTCCTGGTGGGCATCAGGCAGAATAGCTGAGCCAGCTGGGAAGATCTCTGCCTGCCATGGCTGCAGAGAGGGGATGCGTGGCTCTCTGGGACATGGCTGCGTGCTCCGGTGGCACAAATCTCAGCCGGGCGGCTGTTGCTATAAAATGTACGTTTCCTATGTGGGGCAATTAAACCCAAAGTGGCTTTGACACAATTAGACCCTCTAAAACCAAGTAAATTGCAGCGGCAATGCCAGCGCATCCATAGGGGTTAGGGCAACCCCGAGTACATCCAAGTATTTTGTACTGTATGAATCCCCAGAGGAAGGCACAGGAGAGAGCGAGGGGATGGCTACAGAGCTCCTGCAAGCAACCGTGCTTGAGACACTCCCCCCTGCAAACCCCAAGTCCACAAAAATCTCCGTTTTTCAGGACTGATGCTGTATGAGGCACTTCCAGCGATTTCGCCAATGCTCTTGCCCTGGAGACAGATTCAAGTTGCTACGCAGGGGAATTGCAAGAAAATAACAAACCAGCATCAACACTTCTCTATTCCCTTGTCATTTCTTAACACTTGGAGCTACACGGGGACAGAGATGACCCTTTCAGTTCTCTCACAGGCGACAACATTTCAAATACTGGTGACTCTCTTTTACCTCAGGAATCCATCTGGGCAAAGACGGGTTTGGCATAATTGTTTGCGTAGCCCCCATCACAGCTTCCCAGATAAAATTTATTACTCCAGCATAACTCTCTATTACTTTTTTCCCGAGCATCTGCCGCTGGCAGCTTTTGGAGATAGGACACTACGCTGATCTGGTATTGCAATCCCCATTTCTGCTCAGAAAAGGGCTCTCTCCTCTGGAGCCTGTGAGAGTTAATGGAAAATGGGATTCACACCATCTTCCAAGGATTTGGGATCGGAACCAAAATGAGCTCAGGAAGTCAAAAAAAGTCTAAATCCTTTTCCCCTCACCCCCACGACTGCTCTTCCTAACAGAGCACCCTTTGCCTCCAACTCTGGCTCAGATATACGGCTATTCTATAATTCATAGATTGTCTTCAAAGACAACAAAGTAGCTCATTTAAAAAAAAAAAAAAGTCCTTTGCAAGCATGGTTTTAATATTAGGCTTTTCATTTAAGGAAAGAGCAATTCAAGTTAATTCCTGGAAATTCTGTCTTTTGCCTGCTCCACTCGGTCCATCTGCCCCAGGAGCATCAGCAGCCGGGGACAGGGAGGGAGGGTGACTCTGCAGACCCAGGCAGCGTGCTGGGACCTGCGACACATCCCCACGAAGAAGGCAAGATTAAAATACAGTCACTTAATCCCCTGCAAAGCCTCTTAAGCGTTTATATCAGGGTCAGCTCAGTTGGTGCTTAGTCAACCTGCCTCTGAAAACCATCCCAATCTAGGCCCTTCCGCCGACTGTCAAGTAGGTTGAAATGAGGGATGGGATCAAAGGCGACAGGGACCAAGTGGATGAAGGTAAATGCCATGTAAGTAACCCTCATTAGGGAGCAAGGGCCTTTTATAACCTCCTCTTTCACACCCATCCCCTCCCCTGCCTGCTCCCGGATCCTTCCCCAAACCAGCCCGAGCAGCTGCAGAGGGAGATTTTTCTCTTCCCTTGCTTCTCAGCCCTCAAAGTTTCTCCAGCAGCAGTGCATTTGCACCCAGAAGCAAAAGGCTTGCTTCTCCTAATGACCTTCCCCAGGCTCCTTACAAGCAGCTCACCAAATCTTAGCAACATTATCCTAAAGAAATAAGTCGAGGATCGCGTTACGGAGTGCAACCGGGAATCTTAAGGGCTTGCAGCAGGCATAACGAAAACAAAACATCCTTTGACAGTTTATTTAGGCTAGGCTCTCTGCTCTGCCACATTCAGTTTGTCTCACCTCAGCAGCCAAAATTTTCCTTTTCTTCCCTCCTCGCCCTTAAGTCAACCAAAATTAGAAGGGAGATCCTGAGCTACAAAGGCAACTTCTACGCCAGTCCTGCTCCTGACACGTAGCAGCAACGACGGGAGTATGTTAAAAATCTGGGTTAATGGTGCATTGGAGCTGGAAACCCAGCCTTGTGCCATGGGACATGCTGAGCCCCAGGCTAGCAGCCTGTGCTTTCCTGGAGTAAGCTCTTCTGAGCCCGGTTGCCAGCATGAACCCGGCTGCCTCTGCTCTGCAACGCTACCCCCAACAGCATCGGGACCAAGGCTCCTCCAAAGCTAAGCAATAACTGCATTCACCGGGAGTTCATCTCCCTGAGGATGTAGGAGCAAGCACAAACTATTTTTGCCCGAGCCAAGAGTTGATAGTACTACATGGAGCTGTCTACTTTGCAAAGGCATACTGTGCACATAATTATAACCATAAGCACAAGTGTATATATACGCTCAAATACACACAGACATACATTCAGTTTGCAAAGTCCAGGTGATCCTACAGCTGTATTTTAATATTTCAATACCAGGGTCAGAGCGAATCTCACTGTCTCCCTCTTATCTTCCCTCTGCATACCAGTGCTGTCAATGCCATCGGCAATTTTACATGTAAATGAGGCCATCCATCACTCCCTGCTCTGCAGCGCCTCACTTCCAAGACTACCATGGAGTTACGCCATTAAATCTCCTGGCTTTACAATATACATCATGACATATTTGACATCAATCAGCTGTGTCAGTCCGCTCACTGTAAACCATAAACTTGCTCTGCATTCCAGCTCCGTGCACAGTGATTAAAACCTTCTCAGCCTGGCTTCCTGATTATGGTGATAAATGATGATGCCTTCCCTTCTGACTCAACACTCGCCCATCCTCCCCTGATCGCCCCTACCCAGGCCAGCACTCTTCCCGAGTTATCCATGGGCAGTGCTCACCCCCCCATGCAGCTCTCGGGTCTTTCCCATCTACCATTTCTGGGCCATCTCATCCATCCATTTACCTCTCTGCTGGCACATGCATTTCTCCTGCAGCCCCACCTGCCTCCATGTCCTTCAAAGTAGCTGCTGGCGCAGCTTTGACCACCTCTGGAGTTTAGGTTAAGCATCAGAAGAGACATTCTTGGGCATGACTGTGACCTGGATGGACGTAGGTGGGTCAACACGGTTACCCAAAGTCATCCTTCACGTGCACAGCCAACATCTGACAGACTTACACAGGTACTCATCTTTATGTACATTCAATGCATCAAGTGACTTCGGTCAGACATACCATAATCCTGCTTCACGCAGCATTGTGCTTTGAGGCACCTAAAAAATCCCGTCTCAATTGTCAGAACGACTGATCCTTCCCTAATCCCATTTGCTTCCCAAAGAACGAGCGACACTGCGTGATTCCTGAGGATGTTCAGTATCAGGCCTATCAAGCCGGGGACCAGGCTTCACATCATAAATGCAAGTTAGAGGGGCTGGCTTCAGGCTACTGAAATTTTGGCCTTCTACTTCATTTTCACCTTTCTGCAGTGGGAAACTCAGGAAGAAGAGTTTAGCTGGGCAAGTCTAGACTTTAGTATCTGTTCTGGGGATGTATTTTTTGTCAGCCTGCCTGAAACCGCAGAAACTCCATACTTCCACGTCATATTTTGTATCGTGCACACACACTTGTTCTTCTGGACACACTTCTCAACACAGCCAATCTGGCTAGTAACTCTGGCCCAAGATGGAAACCATTTTGGAAGGCGTGATCACATCACTAGAAAAACCAACCTTGAGCAAAATCACATCACCACCTGAGACATTATTTTCAGATGGGTTTCTCCTAGGTTAGGAAATGGAGCTATTTGTGGAAAAAAACCACACAAGTGAATGCAAGAAGTCACAAACAAGGAGATCATTACAGTTTCCAGCCAACTTATCTTACTAGAATTTCTTTCAGCATCTAATTATTGCTGTTTCTTGCACCAGAGAAGCAACAACTTATTGTCATTACGCCCTCCCTCTGCACATCCCTGTGAGAATCGGGGATAGAAGCCTCATTAGGACTTGCAGTATCTAAAGTAGACTCCTATGGCTTGTACCATCACTTGGGACCTTTCCAGCTGGCCTTTCTGCCACCACATCACCTTCTGGGCACCTGAAGATAGAAGGGGCACGAGGGCTAGCTCAGAGATGACGTTGTTCCCATCTAGTGCCTTGTAAACAACCTGAGATGAGGCATGGAAATTGCGAGGGAAACCAGACAGGCAGAGGCAGAAGAGGGAAAAAGTTAGCAGCTCGCTTTCATTCTTGGGACATCCACAGAGAAATGATCCCTCCTTCACTGAAAGATGAATGGGCAGCTGTACAGGTTATGAGGGAGGTTTTATTGCAGATCAATAAATCTGTGTCAGAGACCCCATCTGGAGGGAGTTTTAATTTAAAGAAAAGAGTGATGAATGCCAAAAGACAATAAATCAAAAAGTTGTGAAAACCCATCCGCATTAACCTTCTATCAATGCAAACACAGGCTCTGGGGCATGTGTGGGGACAAGAGTTTGCTGGCCCCATGGACCTGGGTATCAGGGCCATGCAAGACAGGAGCATCAACGGGGATCAAGGAGTCAGAAGAAACCCAGGATTTATTACTGTGGTGCTATCAGAGATCAGTGGGTGTCAGTAGGAGACAGCTCTCCGAGATCCAAATCAGAGAGAAAGCTAGGAAAAAAAAAAATAGACCAGGGAGAGAGTTCACAGCAACAAACTTGAGACAGGACCGACAGCAAGAGGTGAATATCAGAGATTATCTCAAATCTCTCTGCTTGAAACACAAGGAAAAAAACTTCCCCCCGAAGCCCTCCTTTTCATCGTGTGGCTTTCTCCATCTGCTAGGCGCCGGCTCAGCTCCGAAATAGAAGTCAACCGTGGCTCCCATTGCGAGGACAACAGTGCAGCTTTAGCTCAGACATAAGGACACATCCATAACCCAAATTAACCCAAACCTGGTCAAAGACGATGTTGAGGGAGGCTACATTAATGCCAGAAACCTTCCGAGAGAGGTTCTGGAGGAAGCCCCAGGTCCACAGGTGGGAATTCCCAGCTACTCTGCATTAGCATACCTTAGTCGGAGGTCAGAGCTGGACAGCTTGGCTTTGCTCATCAGAGAGGCTCAGGTCCCCTCTTACACTACTTTAAGACGAAATCAAGTGCCTGCAGCCCATTTCATACATCTGCACCCACCACCCCCCTTGCCTGAGCCCGCCTGCCAGCTGCGACACCTCCAGTTCAGCCCTGCATCATGCTGAACCGGAGATGCAAAAGAGAAGAGACACTTAACGTTGATGTTTCCACATCGCAATGAGCTCGGTGGTTGCAAAAAGGACGGCGGGTAATTGCACGCAACACCTTGCAACAGTGCCTTCCCCTGGTCCCGCGGTTTAAAACATCACTACGTTTATCTGGGTGACCACAGTTATCTTCTGGGTGATCAGTGATTTGGGGTGCTCTCAATAAAATTTACAGAGATCTGGTTTTTCACAGAGCTGGTGCTGGGAGAGCACCTCCCTGACTGGGAGGTTTCCAAACATCTTAAACACCAGTTGCTTTTAAATTTAGGAAACGTGCACTTTTTCTAAATTCCTGAGCCATGCTATTCATCTTATCTTCCATTAGGAAAATAAGTGCTTTTTAAAAATCCAATTTACTTTTCACCATATACACTTCAGGTTAACTTTATTTTTCACGTTACTCAGCTTGAACTAAGCAATAATCATTTCCAGATTAATGATGATAATTTCAAACACTTTTCAGAGCAGGCATCTTAATATCCTCTCTGACCAGCGGAGAATTTCCTGTTCTACAACAGGATTACATTTAGTAAGATTAAACACGTTTCTGTTTTGCTGGCGGCGGTGGTGATAGGGACTTCGTGAAAGACTCTCAGCAGCATTCTCCACCCAAGACAAGCTCAGGAATGCAAAAACCAGGGTTTTCTCCCCTAAAAATAAATGCAATTAATTGTAAAAGGTACACGCCTGTAGCAGGTCCTGGAAACAGCCATCCTGCTGGAAAAAATACAGTCCTGTGCTACACTGTGCTCTGACACTGGACTCAAATGCCACTTTTTATCCCTAATTCCATGAATTTAACCCCAGCCCCCCCAAAAAGTGTTGCCCTACTAAAACGCTTGTTGGTTCCCCAGAGCAAGGGAAAGACTCGCCAGGTTTAGATCTCGCACGCATTGCACAGAGCTGGGTAAGTGCCGTCAGCTCCATCCTGCAAAGAGGAAACTGAGGCCAAGTGAGGCAATGCTGTTACTTAATTGATGCTTAAATTGAAAACACAAATTACATCGCAGAGGATCTAGTCAAGCCAACTGAAAGGGTGTCGTCCCAGGGGGCTGATGTTGGTGAGATTAGAAAAATCCCGCTACTGTATTCAGTCCCGCTTCCAATGAATTCAGTTGCCTTTAAAAAGACAAATACTATAATACGAGAGGATATTTCACATCGGCTCTCAAGGGCTTTTTATGGGCTTTGAGCCACCAAAACAAGAGAGAAAGCACAGCAGGCACTTCAGCAGCAAAAGGCAAGCTGACGAGTTGATGGAAAACACAGACCAGTTTGGATGCACAGTCGATGCTCCTGCAATTCAGAAGCTGATGGGAGAAGGAAACTGAAGGGACAAATGGAAAAGCAGCAAATATGTGATCAGAAAGACACGAAGGAGCTCCCTGCATTAAAATTACACTAAGTTGTTGCTGATTTTCCCCCTGCACCCCAGCTCAGACCTGCCTCGGAGAACTTAACCGCAGCCACGACCAAAACCCTGCTGCTCTCATGCACTTTCCCACTCTCATCTTCAGCTGAACAGGTCAAACCACAGCACGTATTTCTGCACTCAAACACAATACGCTTTCAGGCACGGAGGAGGAAAACCGGTCAGGAATTCACAAACCTTCGCTAATGACTTGTACATCACCTGTAATTCACTGAGCTGGTAATGCTTCCTGGCCCCTGAGGTCTGAGCCCCAGTTTTAAAGGCAGCAATGTTTCCCCGAGCAATTGCTCAAAATGCCTGGAGCCATTCAGAACAGGACTGCTTAAAAAATAAGTAAATTAAATTTAAAAAAAAAAACCAATCCTTCAGTGAGAATGGGCAATATTAAGGACGGAGCAAGGCAGAACTGCATGATTAGAGGCCGTTTCTGCAGCAAATGCCTAATTAGAGGCTGCCTTTCCAAAGAAATTTTACCGGTTTTGTCTTTTTAAGTGGGGTAGGAGAGACCTGAGGATCTCCCAACGGCAGGATAGGGTTTGGAGCACAAAAATGCCCCCAGCAGCATTGCCCGGACAGATGGAGAAGCCCCAGGCCCACAGAAGGCTCGGGATCTCGTGCCATTTGGCTCAGGGTTATCCCTTTGATGCCGATCTGTGCCAGAAACGGGCTGTGTGGGGAGATGTGCAAAGGGGCTGGTGACTGCCAGACAAAGCCACTGCAATTCCCAGAGACATTGTCACTTTTTTCCCCACCCCTTTGATCCATCACCCTTTTTTTTTTTTTTTTTTAATATTTATTTGTCTTTCCCCAAAGGACATTTGCTCCCATCAGAAGCCCCATCGTCAGCAGTGTCGCTTGTTAATCGAGGCTCCTTCGGGACCCCGATCTCTCCATAGCCCAACAACTCCTCCCAGGGCAGGTGAGAAAGAAGTTTTTTTCCCCTGCTCAAACCCGAAGCCTTTGACAGAGAGGCAGAAAGGAGAGCCAGAGCGAATATTAGCGCATCAGCTTTTTGGGTCACCATTAAAAAGGATCATGTGAAAGGAGGTCAGATAAATATTTAACATGGTTATTAATATCTGCTCCTAATTTCATTCCTCCTCCTCCCCCCTCCCCGGCTCCTCCTCTTTACTCTTCATCTCTTCATTTTATGCGGTCGATCCCTTTTAAGAAGGTCAGCCGGGATCATAGGACGGCGCTGGCTGGCAAAGCGGGGGCAGAAAGAGATAGCTGCAAGCTTCCTCCCGGGGAGCACGGCCCGAATTAGGCTGCCTGCTGCCGATGGATGCCGAGGCATTAACGATACCCTTGGGTTTCTCCTCCCAAGCGCACAGCAGCGTTCAGCCCCAGCATCGATCGCTGCTTAAACACGGGGTTTAGCGGTGCAAAACAGGGGGGGGCCAACACACCCTTACGGACGCACGCACCCCACACAAGGGTGAAGACCTCGTGCAGAATTGCTGACAGAAACCCCGGAGCAAAGAGGGGGCACGTTATTCCAGCAAAAAGGGGCATCTGCATGCCTCAAAAGGCTCACCAGTGCTTACACACCAGCAGAAAAACAAAGCAGGCGCCCCAAACTCACAAACCGTCTCTTCCCCTACGGCTGCCAACTCTGTTAATGCACTGCCGAACCCACAGCGGTGGGGTTTTCCCTGTTTCTCCATGGGGAAAACAGGATCAGGTCCCACTTTCCTCCTTCCTGAGCCATCTCTGCAGGTCTGAGCCGCTGCCGCTGGGACCCGATAGTGCTGGCAGGCAGCTAACGCCGATGCACGCGCCGCCTTAGCCGATTTGGGACCTTTGCAGCTGCATATCATGCTTTTTGGTTTTTTTAAGCCTTATTTACAGATTTCACAACACACACCTGTAGGCTATACTCCTTCGCATTTTACTTGCTGTCCTATACTGCCATCCTGCCATCATTTCTTAAAACAATATTCCTTCAGGGAGAAAAGAGGAGCACCTCGCCCAATTTTCCTACACAAACAGCCCAAGCAAGTGCTTCGGGGTCTTTGGGCCACCGTCCCCACACCCCTTCCCCTCCCTGGAAGAGGATGCCAACAGCTTCTCATGCCCTCCGTACACCCAGAAACTCATTTCTGCCGACGTCGGCACCCTGCTCGCTGGCTGCCAGGCTGCCTCTGAAAATTTACGGCTCTGCCGAGGAGCGCTCCATGACTTAAGGCCAGGTCTGGTTAAAAATAAAAGGATCCTAACTTGAGCAGATGTAAGTCATCCTGCGCCACGCCGAACCCAAGCGAAACAACAGCTAGATAAATAATTTTAAGAGGGTGGAGAAAGAAACTCACTTCTCTTGTTTGGGTCTTACAGATAGAGCCTGCTACAGAGAGAGGCACCCAAGGGCAAAAAGGAAAAAGCCAGCTGCCCCTCTGCCACCGTGCCAGAGATGGTGGGATCCCCCTCCATCTTCTAGCATGGCTGTCGTTGAACACCCAAAGACACATCCCGTGTCCAGAGATTTCAGCTCATCCTTTTGCTTTGCATTATAGAGAAACCCCAGGACATGCTGAGCGACCAGCACGAGGGGCAAAGGAGTCAAGTGCTTGAACATTAGGGCAGGCATTAATTACAGCTCTCGGCACATCCCCATCCCAAAGCAGGCTTCGGCACGGGTCCTCATTGCTCGGGTGGCTCCAGGCCTTATTTATTTTGCTCTGCTCAAACCCGCACCAAAGACAAAATTATTCACCTCCTCCTCAGCCCTTCTCTGGTGCTCCTCATGACAGTGTTAAATGCTTTGCAAACATCCATGCATTCATCTTCACGGCCCTCCCTCGGTTTCAATATTTTCCCTGTTTTACAGCCGGGATCGGAGCCTTGGGCCCCCATTGGTTCAGTCTCCCCAAGTAACCTTTGCCAGCAGGAAAGGAGGAGGGGGGGAAGAAAAAAAAAAGAGCACCAAACCCAATTGAGCATCCAGGGGGATGAGGATGACCTTCAGGCACAGATAAAATAAACAGTTCAGACCCACAGCATCCGAAGCGCGGGGTGGGATATTTACATACTTGTATTCAGGCATCTAAATTAAGAAGCTGGTCTCCCCCGGCAAAGATGCGCGAGAGAGCTGCTTCTCCAAGAGGTCACCCAAGGAGATGCCTGCCTGCTGCGGAATGAGGAGCTCTGCCAGGAGAAGCCACCCCCTCTGCTTTGCAGGATGGCTCCGAGGGACCAGGAGGAGGGATGCTCTGCGGGGATGGTACCCCGAGGACCCCAGCGCTCCTCGGAGGTCCAGCCCCAGCAACCGGACATCTCCTAGGCTACCCCTTGGTTCTCCTAGCTTGATTATACCGGAGAAGCGTGGCAGCTGCAGGCAGTACCCAACAGCCACGCATCAACGGTCCTGTTTCTGAAACCAGCCCTTAAGATCTTATTTGCATCCTTTTCTTCCTCCAAACCATTCTTTTCTTCCTCCAGACCTCCCTTCTCTCTCCCTCTTCCAGTATACAAAAGGTCTGCTGCTAAGCAGGGGTTGCCATGATAACAAGACAACCCCTCGGCTGCCTCGGGTGGGGAAAAGCGCCCACGTTCAATGCCATCCTCCTCTCCCAAAATAAATAAATAAGGCAAAAAAAAAAAAAAAAAGATAAATGCTTAGTGTAACTTGAGAGGAGCGCGGAGCAGAAATTATGGCAATTTCCTGTAACTGGAATCAAATGCCCAACTTGCCGGCTCACAGCAGGCACTGCCATTAATTCAAACACTTGTGCGAGAGCCGGGTTTCCATTAAAGGGGCCAATTTCGAGTCCATTTCCCTGATAAACAGACAGCAGCTAGGCTTCTAAATTGGGGCTTGATAGATTTGATTAGGGCAGAGTTTGCACAGGTTGTGATTTTGGCGAGGAAAACTACCGCTTGATGCGCAAGAAAAAAATTGCACTCGAAATCCTCCAGCGCTGGCGAGGGGGTGGGAGATGCCCCGCATCCCGACACCATCCCAATTATCCCCGGCAGATATCGCCGAGCAGCAACACGTTAGGGGAATTGGAGAGATTAGCCACTGTAAAAACAAAAATGTTATTTAAACAAGGCATAACAAAGTCCAGCTATATCCTGCGGGCTGCGGCAAGGATTGGCAGAGCTTTCTCCAGCCCCAGCTAGGGACAACTAAGCTGCAAGGAGCTCTGCTATCCAGGACCTGGTTCCCGCAGTTTTCTCGCTAGTATTTCCAGCTGGAGGATCAATTCCTGCACAGCACAGACATTTGTGGCTGGTAGCTCCTGGTGCGAAGGTGCAACGCATCCAGGATGCTCATACAGGTATTGCAGACAGACAGAGGGATGACTGCAAGCAGCAGCATGGCGTTGTCTTTCAGTCCTGGGTCTTTGGACTTGAAAGAAGCAAGTGCACGGGGAAGGTGGCATCGCTTTTTCTGCCATGTCCCAACCTAAGTCAGCATCTCACCAGCCTTGCCTGAAAAATCAGGACTACAGCCCTGGGACACAGATATTTGGGGACAGACGGTCCCTCCTCTGTTCCCCCAGCCCAAAGCAAGCTGTCGCCATGCCACCCCTCCGGGAGAGGGCTGTAATCCCCCCCCCTCCCCGAGATGGGGAGCGGGATCAGAATTCCCACCGCAAAGGATGAATATTCATTTCGGCATTAAGTCCCCTATCAGGACTTCCAGGCAGGTGGTATTAAGACCGGATCTCCAGAGAGTTTTGTTTTATTCTCAGGAAGCAAAGCCCTGACTTTGAGACAAAATAACTCACTTAAGGAAAGCTAATTCGCTCTGCCGGTGAATTTAAAGCGCGGCAGAAAGGCGACAGAAAAACGACAGCCTGGCAACACACCTCTCGCGTCTCTCCTCACCCATGCTCGGGTGCTCGCAGGGTACGGCTGCAAATCCCCGACTCCCCAGATGCTCACTCAGCCTTCGGTGCAAGGCCTGTTTGAAGGCAGGTGGTGCAAAAGAAAATGAAAATAATCCATATTGCATAGGGACTAAGAGCTGTGGTGGCATTTACCATGACTTTGTAACTCCTGGTCATCGTACGGGGCTGTAGGACTCTCCGGAGGATGATACATAGCTGGTTCCCCCAGGGAAGAGCAGTTGGGTTTTGGAGGTGGGGGTAAAGGGGGACAAAGTATTTCTTGCTATTGCTTAGCAGCCGGGACACCCGAGCGAGAAACAAAAACCCTTCGCGGGCATGTGCCAGGCTCCCAAGTGCAAGTTCGTAATGAAAACATTTGCAATTACAATGATAATATTATGATTTTAAAAGGAATTAGATTCTGCTGACCTAAATATTAACCATGCAGCAAGTCGTGGCTACGTGGGCTTCTTAAAATTTAAGATTGCACAGCTTCTTCCCGAGGATTTACAGGTGCGTGGGGCAGGAGATGGAGCGACGCTGCAGTAACCCACACCAGCCCTCACCCCCGGATCTGCCTGTGCAATACGCTGCCTCAGTTTCCCCACCTTTACAAAAGGGATAAAAAAAGACTAACATGAAAGACAAGCATTGAGAGCGCAGAATATTTTTCCTCTTAAAGAAAAAAAAAAAGAAATTATCACAAAAAGATGTTTCTCTCTTCTGAAATTGCACAGTATTAAACTCCTGAGCAGTTGTGACAGGTACTATAACAGCAGCATTCATTATCAGTTTTGTTCTGTTTAATGCTCCTCACTCATATGCACCTCCCCAGAGCCTGGTTTACTCCTCCTCAGACATCGCACTGAGTTTGATGCCTCTTAACCCAGTAATTGGGATCACGGCATCCCCATGGACGCGGAGCCCAACGTCCCGTCCTGCCAGCCCCCATCCGCCGGCATGTCACTCTGTCTTGCCTTCCAGACCACCTTCTCGCTCCACAATCCACCTTCCTCAAGGGGTTTGGGGGTACCTCACCCCATTTTTTAGCATCAACACCCCACTGCATCCATCTATCCCACTGTAGGTGACCGAGTCGTCATCGATCAGCTGTATAAGTGAACCCTCTGTCGAGCTGCAAAGCCTTGCTCGCCTCCCCATCGCGCATCTGCCTGCAACCCACCCCATGGAAGATCATCCACCCAGCTGCATTAACAGATACTCTGGGGGAGGCAGAAAGTGGTTTGTCCACCTCTGTCCTCGAGGTTTTAACAAAATAACAGCTCAAGCTCTTTGGGACTGCATGGAAATGTCAGAAAAGTTAAGCTATTTCCCATATATCTCTCGAAGAGCGCAGATCTCCTTGCCAGCGGGCTGGCGTTCCCCATCTGCATGGATGAAGGCAGGCATAAAACACTACCTACTTCAGCCTGCGCACGGATATAAATGAGCACAAGGTCTGCCGACGCTCCCTGCATTCAAGTACCTGGTTGCTGAAGATCACGGCCTCTATTTATCAACAGATATGAAGCTTTTCCTGCTCAAGACACTGCCTTCCCACGCCGGGCAACTCGCAGGTGATTGAAAAGCAGCTCAGTCTCTGTCAAGGAGGAGGTTAATTATAGCTACATCATCATACCGCGGACAAGCTGCAGCCAGGGTCTGATGAGAAACCTCTTCCCTTCCCTTTGGACTGTAAAGATGAACATATTTAATCCCTCCCGTGCTATTTGCAGAGCCGTGCGAGCCCGAAAAGATTCATGGTGGGTTTCTTACAGCGCTGCTCTTCCTGCTAACGATGCCCTTCCTGCTAATATATGCCGGATGGGATTCGCATTAGTCAGAAAGGGGCACCGTAAAAAGGCATACGGAAGCGTAGAGGAGCCTGCAGGCAATAAAGCACCTTGGAGAAGCACTGCCACCCAAGAAGCAAGCCTTGGTCCCCAAAAAAAGGCTCTGCCTTCCGTGCCGAGCCACCCCACCGCCAGCAGAAACTCTCTTACTCTTGGTGTCTCAGGAGTTTTATATCCCCTGCTCAGCGAGGACTTTTCAGCGCTCCAGACCTAAGAGGCCGCAGCATGGACCAGATGATACAGCTGGAAAGTCCAAGCATCACCCGGTGGAGTGTCACGGGAGTCCTCTGCTCCCTCCCTCCCTGCCCAGCAAAAGCAGAGGGTGGAATAAATGCATCATTTTCCTGCTTCTAAATATGTATCACAAGCCAAGGGGGGGGTGGTGGTGGAAAAGCCAACAGGAATACACAGAGGGTTGCAGCGAGCACAGCCAGCTCGGATGCTGCAAGTGTAGGTGCGACACGAGGCTCTGTCACCAGCACTGCGGGGAACAGTCCAGAAAGCGGCGATAGTAAGAAATTCCCTTTCTCTGCTCAGATGGTAACAGCAAGAAATATAACATGCCTTCCCCCAAAAACGAGCAAGAGGAATCAGGAGGAACCTTTTAAAAGGTGCGTTGTTTCTTTCCGTTTTTTAAATGGCTTCATATCAAAACACCCCATAAAAAATGAATCTGAGTGTGCTTTGTAAATTATAGATTAGCCAGAAGCGATCCTTCACTAAAAAGATCGGTGCCAAGTTGCAATTCCAGCAGCGTTTCAGCGGAGCACGCTGGGCAGGAGGTCACAGCAGTCATAACACTATGTTCTTTCCGTATTATTATTATTATTCCGATGCAGAAATAATACTGGTGCGCTACACAAGGCCGGTGCGTGGGGAAAGAGAAGGTGGGTGGTGGGGGACGGAAAGGAGCAAGGACGGGGCTAAAATTATCTTTATTCCCTTTATCTTGCCCTGACTAACTGAAGGTACATGTCGTACACAGCTTGGTGGAAAAGAAATCACTCCTCTTCCCTCCGCCCCTTGAGTCCGTCTCTGAATAATCTGAAATATTCTTGTAAAATCAAGGTCTTATGACCGAGTGGGAGTGAAACTATTGCTGTAAACACATGGTCTTGGGCATGAAGCTGAGCAAACGGCTGTGTCTCTGGGTTGCTAGCAATCCCGGGGATGGGGTAACCGATGCTGCACCCGAGTGGAGCATCACCTACGTGGTCCGCTGCATTTGGGGTTTTATTTCGCTGTTCTCTGCAGGTATCGGAGCAGGGCAGACCGAAGAGGTTAATATTAAAGGCACCTCATGACAAAAGGGGGTCTGGAAAAAAAGCTATATTTGGCTTTTCTGTGAATTTCCAGGCAGCTTTTATTTCCCTTCCTTTGTTTGGCAATTCTTTTTGAACACCAGTAGCGAGATTGGCCAATTATCATAATTGGGTCACCCCTAAAGATTGTGATAGACACCCAGGGCAACCTACCAGAGAGAATCTGACTTATGGCTCATTATTAGCTTGAGCTTGACAGGTTATTTCAGTAACAGGCAGAAAAGCCATCAGAGCAAAGGCACTGGGGAAAACCCGGGGGCCATGCAGCCTGCTAGGCTGGAGAGTTGGCTCAGCCGCTGCAAAACCCCGCAATGTCACCTCCGGGCAGGTGCTTTTGGCCACGGGCTGTGGCCGGGGTGGGATGCGGCGTGGTCCGTGTAGGGGTAATGCTTGCAGGCAGTTGAGCTGCAAATATAGGCATAGCCCTCGCTATCGATAGGATGGATGTTACACCCGGCGCATCGGTTCAGCTTGGAAAAGCAGCGACCCAAAGATCAGACCAAGATCCCAAACACCGTAGCGCTCCGGTTCATCCAAATCTGTGCTTTATCTTATTTTTTGGAGCTCTTTTAATACTAGAAGGTTGGCTGCTGGTTTCTGTGATGGCTTAGGGAGACCGCCTACTAGATCTTGGTCTTTGCCCACCTCTGGCCTTAATACTCTTGAGTCGAAAAGGTCAAGAATCAAGTGTGTACCTCCAGCCTATGTGGTGCACGGTAGAAGCACGCTCGCTTTTGTAACCAACAGCTCATAGGAGGAAAGGAGTAAAAGGCTGGTTTCTTACTGAACACTCCTACAGGACTCCTTCAAAAAGCCCAATCCCAAATCCCGATCTTCCCCTCCCGTGCTGCAGCATCTCTCGCCCCACCAGCATCAAGCCCCGACAGCCGGGATGAATTTTCTTCGCCCCACTTCTTCTGAGGAGGGATCCTGCTCCCTTCCCCCTTCCTCCATCCCCGCTATTAACACTCAGCAAACGCGTCTCTATCCAACCCGCGCGCAGCCAGACAGCTCCGCCGAGGAACATCCCTCTCTCTCCCCGAGCCGCTGAAGGACTGTGGAATCAGGACGGAACAGATGTTTTAAGGACTTCATAAATCCGTGAAGATAAAAAAACCACCCACCCAGCACTTTCTAACAAAACCCCATGCTGACGGACTGGCGTATCAGAAATAAATACAACCACCCACAGAAACCTTCCGATAAATCTCCTCCGCATTATATTCTCTATATAGTATATATATGAGTGTGTGTATATAGATATTTATATATATATATATGAGTGTGCACATATAGGAATACTCATGTTTTTAAAAAAAATTGCCAAATTTAGACCATTATGACTAAAAATAATAATAATAATAAAAAAAATCCTCCTTCCTCTCTCCCATCTCTTCCTGGGCTTCCTTTGCTCCCATTAATCTGACCAGCTCCCCCATCGCTCGCGTTTCCCTCTGTCCCTTCCCTCCCACGGCTGTTGTCACTCCCCAACTCCCCACCACCGCTATCATCTCCCCCAGTAACTCCTCACCAAATTCCAATGAGGTTTTCTAATTAGACTAATTAATTTTCTGCCCAAGTTAATAAGACTGTCTGCAGTTCAGAAATAATTGGACTTCCCAAACACCAATATCCACTCCCTTCCCCGCTCTCCCTCCGCAGCAAGTGGCGATAGGGCTCCTTAATAATTCAAAATCAGCCTCTGTTTTTTCAGCCGATGGCTTTGCGTTTCAAGAGTTATTTAGTTTTTTCATTAACACTCTGACACCAGCCTTCCCCTGCCCGAGGAGGTATTGGGAGTGGAGTGCATGCCGAGGGATGCTCTGGGATGCGGGGGATCCCTTCCAAGAGGCAATAAATCCCTTCGGGGATCATCGCGCACCTCTTCTCCCATGTTACCAACGACCAGCGTCCTGCTAGATTAATTTTCCCCACGCTGGGCTTTGCTTTTTCCTTGGCAGAGTATTCTGGAGTTAGGACTGATTTTGGTGCCTGGTACTGTAAAAGGACATTTTTGCTATCAGGAAACTCTCCGTTACAGCCCCCGGCTAAGGCTTTGCTAGAGATAAGACCTTGCAACACATTCAACTGCTGCCTGAGGTTGCCTTTCAGCCCTCTGGGATGGATTTACAAAGGGCCGAAGTCCCTCTTGCTGCCCCTGGGGACAACATGGTGATGCCCCAACGCACAAAGCTTGCAGCCCTTAGGTTCACCAAAGCCTAAGCCGGTCTGAATTTCCATCCGAGCTCTGCCTGTCATCACTGGCATGATGCTAAACCCCGACAGATATATTTTCCCAGTGGGAAAGGATTCAAGAGCATCACGAGGGACAGCCCACGCAGCTCCCCCTCTCTAAGCCAAGGTGCTGGAGCTCCAAGGGGGGCCTGGACCACACGGTTACGGGGGCAGCATCCCGCAACCTTGAGCCCGAGCAGACAAACACAGGCTGAAGTTCAGAGGTCAGACAGGAAAAGTGCTTCAGATTTAGCAGCCAAAACTAAACGCTAAAGCAGGTTCACGAAAAAAAAGCAGAATTGTGACACCAAAGGAAAAAAATCTCCCAGTTTTAAAAGCATTAATGGAGGAGGCAATTCAACAACCTTCACCTGAAAGCATCCAAACACTTCGACTTTATAGAAGAAAATGGTTTAGTGACAATGTGGTTCAACATTTCAATGAAAAGGGCCTGTCAGGTTCGGAGGACAGTGAATCAGGCCATCAGAAGAGGCATATTCACATAACTCTGACTCATCGCCCAGGCAGAGAAGAGCAAAAGCTTTCCGTATTTTTTGGCGATACGACCCCGGACCGACAGATGCCGGCTCACTGGGCTCGGATGGGAGGGATGGAGGGAGGATTTCATGTCCTGACATTCGCAGAGCATCTCCTCTGGGTGAAATTTGGGCTGGTGCTACCCAGAAGGTCAGACTAGATTAGAGCAATGAGCTCTCCTGGCCTTAATACCCTGGAACAGGCGCCCTGCCTCTTGCTCCCCCCCTGCTAATCAAATAAAAGAAAGAAGATAAAATGCCAACCACAAACGAGAGATTTGCAGCTGGGGGATCTAATTCCAGGAGGCTGCAGGCCGTAAAAAGAAGGGATCCATTAGCATCCACTTACCTGCCATGATGAAGTGACCGCGATAAAGTGCACAGGATTAAATAAATTTAAGTGAATCCCCTGACGGCATTTTTATGGGATTGAAAGAGGTTTTATCCACTCGCAACCTCTATCCTCGGAGGAAACTGATTCAATAAAAACCAAACCCACTTCATCTAGCAGGAAGGGGAAAAAAAAAAATATACACAAAAACTCCGCAACGTTTACAGAGTCACTAAAGCAGTCAGGAAAAAAAATTAAATATAGGGCAAATCCCTGAGCGGGAGAAACGCGCAGAAGTCTGCTGCTATAGCTGAGCTCCATCAGTTTAACTTCAAACTTTTAATGCTCCTTCACTCCCTGGGGCAGGAGCAGAGTCGGTCCCTGCCGCCGGGCACCTCGCAGCTCCCACAGCATTTGGAGCAAAGGGGGAAAAAAAAAAAAAAAAAGTATTTCCCACCTTTTGCTCCATCTCCTGAGACTCCCCTCCTCCGTCCCTCCAGCTCAGCACCTAAATTGCCCCTGCTACCTAACACAAAAGCAGCCTGGATATCTATAACGCCCTGCAACCTCCTCTCCCACCAGCCAGGCCAGAAATATGTCTCACCTCCGTCTGCTGACGAGGATGGGAATTAGTCCCTTCCCCGCTCCGCTATTTTATGCTGAGCTTTGCAAAGGGAGGCACCGCCGCTGCTGCCTGCAGATAAGATGCCGATGCTCCTCGAGGAGAGCGAAGCCATTTCCCATCCAACAGCCCCCATCTGCCGCCGCGGCCAGCGCGCGCAGCCTGAATGCTGAGCATCCCGAACGCCGAGCATCCCACCCCACCGGGCTCCCAGACCCCAATCCACAGCCGAAATAACGCTGCCTGGAGCCCCGAGCCTTGTTCTCCCGGGTGTCGGTGTTGCCTCAGTTTCCCCAGGTGGAAAGCAAAGCACAGCACAGAGGGCACCGTCTCTGCCGCCTCGGCTCTGAAAGGGAATTTGCTTCCAGCAACGTGGCCCGGGACTGAATTCGGGGCTGTCAGCCCATGGAAAACCCCTTCTCTGCTGTCGTGTGGGAAATGCCTTTTTTTAGTCCATAGCCCCATACAAACTCAGAAAGGCGATGATGCCTCTGAGCCCAGCCCCGGGGAAAAAATGCCCATATCACTGCTCTTTTTCCACCTCTTGTAACCAACCTCTCCCTGTTCCCTTCCTTCCCCCATGCACCCCAATTTTTCCTCTCCGCTCAGTGAGGTACGGCAGCGTTTGCTCCCATGGGAAAGTCCTTAAAACCTGGATCTAGCAAAGCCTCACCCACGGGGACAACCAGCTGCAGTGCCTGCCATCATTTGGACCATGCGCTCAGCATTGTTGGGGTTGGCTCTTACCCCCAGGAGGGCTCCCTGGTCCTCCTGAGAAGCTGTAGAGCTGCAGCAACCCAAGAGAACTTCATCCAGACCAACCCTTTCCTGAGCCATCAGCAAAGAACAACGCCACCACACCAAACGAGCCGCGTGGTGCTGCTTCTGCTGTAAGATGCACGTGAGCAGAAGGCACCAGAACCCGAGGACAGGCATCTGACACCTTTGCTGCTCAACACAGGGACAATTTGGGGTCCTCCCCCCACCCAAGAGGGAGCTGAAGGTCAGCAGAGCAGTGCTGCGCCCTCCCAGATACCTGCGTGCTTTAAGCATCCCTGCATCCGTTTGCATCCTGCCGTTGCGGATGCACTCGGGTTTGCAATAAAACCCGCTGCACCCCATTTATCTGCCTCTGGATGGATCTACCTCCTTGGCAGGGCTTTCAGAGGGGTTCAGCTCCTCCTAACCACAGCCATCACCCATCTATCCAGCACCCCCAAATTTATCTGCCCCAAATATAAGCCACCATCACTAAGCTGTGTCTTTTGGAGCCTTCTCTCCAAGTCCCTCCTAAATTATCCAAGGGGGGTCAGAGCTATGGGGCCGGTGAAAGGAAAACCTCTGGTCTTTAGGAGACCCAGCAACAAACTCCAAAAGCCCACGATGAAAAAAAACCAAAAAAAATCGCAACGCCGAGAGCGCAGCGGTCTGGCCCCCAAACAGCAAACGTTATCGATTCGTATCAGAGGAAGAAGAATAAAAATTAGAAGCTCCTCGGAACAAAGCCATTTTCCTCTGATGTACATGCATGGGGGGGAAAAAGCCATTTTAATTACTGATCAAAAATAAATGACTTGCCATTTGCTAGGACTTTTTTTTTTTTTTTTTTAAATTACTTTGTAGAATTACTTAAACATATTAATATATTTATAAGGAAAGAAAACACCCATAAATGCTTGGAATGCTGAGCCAACGAATTAATTAACATCAAATTACTAGCGGTTACTACAGCTTGATGCTAAACATTGCTACCCTATTATGTGGAGGATGGACAAAAATCTCTTGCAGCTGTTAATTATTTCAATTATTAATTTTACTTAATAATTCATATCCCTTTCCCGACCCCCTGGAGTATACTATGGTATCTACATTTCTTCCTCTCCTTCTCCATTTCTTCCTCACTCCACTTTCAGCAAGACAATCCATCACTCTGCAAGGTTACTGGCTTCAGGAGAGAGGGGGTTTTTATTATTATTTTATTTTATTCTTTATAATCGACAGTCATTTCCTCAGAGAAATACCCCCAGTAAATACCTGCTCTAGAGAAACAATAATAAATCCTTAAAGGTGAACTTAGCTGCTTTTTACCCTCACGTGCTCCCTCTAAAAAATGTAATACGTCTTAAAAAAAAAAAAAACACCAAACCTCTGAGAGCCCAAATCCTTAATAGTACATACATGGAGAGTGAATTATGAATAAATCCACTTTAAAGTCAAGCAGAGAGGATTTTTTTTTTTTAAACCCTGGATTCAGGTTGCACTCCCCATCCCGATGCCTCTTTGTGCCCCCAGCATGGCCCAAGGCTGCGCTCGGTCCCTGGACCCTTCCCCGGCGCTCGCCCTCACTGCCCAGGTCAGCAGAGGTGACAGCAGAACAAGGGAAACTGAGGCACGACCTGCCGTTAAGGAAATCCATGAATGAACTCGAGTTCCCACCTCTTCCCATCGCGCATGTCTCACTACTGGTCCGAAGGGCTGCCCTGCCCCCAGGCATTTCTCATTAGGAGTACACAGCCCTTAAAATATGAACGGATTAAAAAAGAAACACTAAAAACCTTTTTCCTGGGGTTTTTTTTCCCTCTTTTCTCCTGGTTTTTAAGCCCTCAGCATCTGCCTTGTTGTGCTTTTGTGCTTAACCACCCTGAATAGAGACTTACTTCAAAGCAGAAAGGCAAGTTGGGATTACAGCGGGACTCCCTATCAGCTGGGGCGTCAGGAAAACCGGCTTGGCTTTGGAAGCGAGCGGGAGCAAGCTCCGTGCACTGAAAATATTGCTTGCGGAGAAAGGTGTGCAGCTCCTGAACAAAAGCCCTGCCACCCCCCAGAGGAAAAAAGCTTGCAAAGCATGAGGGAGGGCAATATAAAAATTTAAAAAAAATTTATATATATACACATTCTTATATATATTTTTCCATGGAACGGCTTAATCCTACAAAAACCTGTTGCATTTGGTGCCTGCTGTGGTTCAGGGACGTAGCAGAAGTTGGCTTGATCCTGCAGCGCAATTTCAGCGGGTGCCACCAAACCGTCTCCTGCTCGCGGACGCGTGCGCCCGTGCACGCTTCCGTGTGTCTGAGTTTATCTGGAAATTAATTTCCAGATCAAAAGGAGACTGTTTAATGACAGAAAATAAATGAGGGTTGGTGGAGGATGGAGAAAAGGATGAAAAAATGCCGCAAGCCCCAGGGCTCTTCTTGCTGCCGAGGGGATTAATATTTCTGATGGGTTTTTGCGGGGAGAGAGGAGGAATTTGGTGTTCAACTCTGGGGCAGAGTCTCCCAAATTTGATTCCAGACAGAAAACGTTTAAGGAGAAGAGAGAGCTCTACACCCCGGCACGCACACGCACATACCCACACAATAAAAGCCCTCATCTATTAATTTTCTCCCTTGATCTAGAGGGTAGAGCTAAAATGACGTTTGATGCTCTTTGCTGATCTCTGGAGGGCAAATCAAGTAGCAAATAAGGGGAAAAGCAGTCAGAGAGATACAGCACGGTTTCTATCGCATAAAAATAGACACACAGAAAAATAAGCGTGAGGATTGTTGGTTTGGGGTTGTTTCTGGGAGGAAGGGAGGGGAGAGGTCGCTTCCAAAACACAATTTTTCTTCTTAATTGATGTATTAAATGTTGTGAATAACGAGATCTGATTATTTGATGGGTGGCCTGGCTGGCTTTTGCATATTCTCAAATGGGGTAACAACTGTATAGAGCCTAAATATGATAGCTGAAGTGTCTGGTACTCTGCTATTGAGCCCAAAAAGTACCCTGCCTTTCCATGGCATCACTTTTCCAGGGACGCCCAAGCACTTGGCAAGAAGAGCTTCCCTCACACCTCTGTTAGGCAGCAGGTAAAAATCAGTCCCATTTTGAACGGCTGGGGAAACTGGAGCAACAAAGATAGGAAACAATTTGCCCATGCTGTCTCAATAATGTGGTTATAAAAGGAATCTAAGACCACTTTTCCCGTCTAACCGCTAAACCTAACTCCCTCCCCGAGCCACCCGAGCAGCTCTGAATAACTGTGTCGCTTTTCCTGCGATTTGCAGAGGCCACACGCTGCTCCTTCTCTTCCCCTCGCTCCCACTGATTGGCATTTCCACCTCCGCAACCTGGTGTTTTTTCCATTCACCAAGGGAAACGCGGTTCTTTAGGGGCTCCTGGCTTGCTCTTAAACAGCGAGGGGGGTAGAAAGCATAGGACAAAAGCCCAGCAGCCGCGGAGGGAGCAGGGAGCACGCGTGGTCCCTGCTTGGACCCAAACCCACACAAAATCTGCATTTTCCTCCAGTTGCCCCTTTTTTCCTTTCTTTTTTTCTTTTTTTTGCAAAGCACAGAGCAGCACACGCCTTGTAGCATTACGGTGGGATAGTTTGTGATCCCGGTCCTGCAATACTTCTCCCACCGTTAGCTCTACCGACCAGCCCATCCCCAACTTCCCACTGCCTGTTGATGCAGCGAACCGAGTCCCGACGTATTCTCCCTAGATTAAACCCCACGGCTTTGCATTTTCCTGGCTGGCACAAATGCACTGGATACAGCCCTAAAACAAGAGTTACCCCAGCGTTTTCTGCCCCTCCAGCATCCCAGCCCCAAACCTGCTCCCTTAACAGGGGACCTGACAGATGCACGGTACCTGATGCACTGAGATCATCATCCAAACCCAGCTTTTTCAGAGCTGGCAAACAACAAACAGATCCCACATCCCGCACGGCTCCCCCAGAGGCACTTTCCTTTAAGGAAAGGACTGGGTTTTGTTAGCTGGGATTTCCCCCCCCACACCTCTTTTTCCTCTTAGGCCTGAACGGTTTAACGAGCGTCCTTTTGACCTAGGAAACTTAGTTTTAATTTTCATCACTTTATCCAGAGAACAATGTGTCCTGGGGGCATCTTTGAGCACAATGTACACTTTCATCATCAAAACAAATGCTAGAAATACCCATCTGCCATGTTATCAGAGCGTATTGGCTCACTGAGCCGGACACCGCTTAGGGGACAAGGGAGGCTTTTACTCTTCTCAAAGTCATGAGTGCTCCCTCTAAGCTCTTTAGCATTAGAGACTCCTGTGGAGACGAGTATTAGAAGCTCCATTTCTTTTTTCCCTAGTCAGGAATGATGGGAGATGGAGCTTTCTTTGGAGATTTCTGTGCCTACGGGGGAGAAAAATAAGAGCGGATCCTCCTTTAGTCATCCCCGTGGGCACCTTGTAGGGTCTCAGAAGCACGTCGCTCCCTGGGCGATGCTGCTCGGCGGGAGGGATGGAGAAGCAAGCTGGATCCAAAGTCAAGGACTCATCTCCGAGCTGAAGTTTACCCAGGGTGAGCAAGCACCCAGCAAGGCTCCACCTCAGCTTTCTGTCCCAAAAAGGGGGGGTAATGACTCTGTCTGACCTATTTTGATTGCGAAGCATTCGCTCCTATCACGCCTTTGTCTCCGCACCAGCCCCTGGTGCCGTGCTCATGTAAATAATCCAGCTGATGTGTACCAGCTCCATTCAACTCCCTCCGTTATCCAGACCTTCCCAATTCCCCCACCGGCATCCAGATAATCAAGACCCTTCTGTGCCACGACACTCGGCTTTATAGGATTTGCTTCCTTTAAGTCCCTTCCCCAAACCTACTTCTCCAAGGAGGTTTGCAACCTACACCCTCCTCTCCGTTTCAGACTGGAATAATTCGGAATAAGTTATAATAATAGTAAACATAGTAAAAACAACAACAAATCAAACATGCTTTGTTACTCCCCAGGCACACGCATTTGTCTTCCAAGCGACAAAGTAATCACATTTTTGGTTTTAATTTATTACGTGCATTACAGTCGGTGCCTAGGGGCATTATCACAAGTCACAGCCCCAGCGCGCAACGGGAGGAATCGAGGCTCTTAAATCCTCACCTCCTTTAGCTTCTCCACCTGCCAACGACTCCAGAGACAACATCTTTCCCCTGGCTTGAGCTGATTGCAGCAGGGCCCAGGGATCGCACCCCAGCACCGTGGGGAAGATCTGAGCCCCCGGGATCACCGGCCCCAGGGAGAGGGAGCTTGCAAAACCCACGCAGGCACCGCTGAAAGCCAGGTTGTGTTTAATTTCCTAAGGAACTTGCATGGAGAATCATATTTTTACCTATTAGGTTTTACGTTCTCCCTTCAAACGGCCTCAAAACATAATGCCCATCATTACTGTTTACGGGACACCAAGACACATGCAGAAACGGTGTTGGAAACACAGAGAAATACAAAGGGACCTTCCCACCAGCGGTGCCACCCAGGCAGCAGCAGGGACACATGGGTGAGGACCGGCTACGGAGAGGGATGAGCAGCAGGCTCTCTGGGGGAGTTTGGGGGGTGGCTCAGCAATCCTCCGGCTGCTGGAGGATTTGGAAGGATGAAATGGGAAGGTAAGAGGCTGCTGGCGTGGTACGGCTGCATCTGCCGGCAGCCGTCTGCTGCCCAGCCTCTCCCTCCACACCGAGCAGGCGTCAAAGCTTCCAGGAGAGATCTCCATGCTCAGGGCGCTTTCATAGAGGAAGAAAAGGGTTTTCCCCCTCTTTTGACCACGAGCTCACGTATGCTGCCAGTATTTTCACACAGCGGGTAGCAGCTTGCGCTTAACCCAGCGAAAAAGGAGTGCAACCCTTCGCATCTGCATCCTGCACCAGAGACACAGCCTCTTTGTACAGGAACAGCACCAGCGTCCCAATGCATATGCACAAATCCGCTCAGCAAGCACGGAGAGCTCTGTGTCACCTCTACATTGGGCCAGAATAAGCAACGAGCCTTTGCTGGGCTGGGGAAGGGGAAGGAAATGGGATGGGGGCTGCGATTGCCTCCCCCAAGATAATGCTGAGAGAAATCGCCGCCGCGAACCAGACTAATCACATTTCTTGCCAAGGAGCACAAGCCTTTTGGCAGGTAGGGGATGGATCTCAGGAGCTGACATGTCTCTCTGCCGTCTACAGCTGATGAAGTGTCAAATGAGATGGAACAGAAAGTGAGACCCATCTGGGGAAGCAGGCTCTGCCGGGCTGATTGATACCAGGAGGAGGAGGAGGGCGAGGTGGTTGGAGCACCGCAGGGACCTGCTGCCGGTCGCTCCCGTGCTTGGCAAGGCGATGCCGAGGGGCACTTTTGGGCTGGCCGGCCCCGAGCATCACGGTCATTCCTCCTCCTCCCTCTCCCACTGGCCGGCACGATGCGGGAGCAGCCTTTGTAATCGCCAACGCAGTCAGCGGTGACAGCGCTCATAGTCCTCAACACAAATAATGATGATCGTTAATTACTGTCCTTATTCATTAGCATGAGAGGGGGTCCCTGGACAGGCTCCTTTGGATCTGACAGGTAGCTCAGGGGTTGCTTGGGTCCAGGGCTTTGCAGGAGGGCTGGATTTAAATATTCAGATCAGCGGTCGGGTTTTCCAGCACTGCAAGAACAGGGGGAGGAGGGAATTCCACGACTCTCATCGCTGGGTCACGCTGAATCCCAAAATCGCTGCACAGTCCCTGGGCCAAGGGCTGCAATGGAAACAAGAGGAGGGATGGAGACGCGCTGGGAGGAGCAGTAACGCACCTGGGGGGTCACTGGTAGGGTGTAATGAAGCTACACCCCCCCCCCAGGAATGGGACAGTCAGTAAAGGGGGGACAACACGTCCCCTAGCCTTGCCCACAGCATCTGCATCCCATACAGGGATTAATAGAAATAAGAAATTGCCAGCCTGGCCCCTGAACTGTCACAGCTCCCTCCGTCCAAACAGACCATCAGCCACTCCAGAAGAGCAGAGGGTGACCTTCAAGATGTGGGGGATGAGGTTTCTCAAAGGACCTTATGGGAATTTGGTCCCGAGTTAATGAAAATCCCCTTCCAGCCCAAGGAGAGACCTTATGTCTGGGGGTCTGGTTAGTCAGGGGCTGAGGCAAGCCACGAGATCCACCAAAATGAAACACGCCCAAAAAAAACCCCTGCTTACAGAAAGCCAAACACAGACAGCCATGAGGTACTGTGTTTCACGATACCCCTTAACAGGATCAGCAAAACAGGGTCAGCATATAAAATACAGCTGCTTTGGAGACGACAAAAAATACTTTAATCTGCGGTGGTTTTTCACCCCTAGGGGCCTGTGAACTCGTATGCTCTATCTGCTTATTTAGCTGATCCTGTTAAAAAGGTATCAGAATAAAGCAGAAGTTGGGGTGGGAATCCTTCGTCGTGTGAATTGAGCCAGAGAAAACTTTCCCTCTAGCAAGACTCTGGCAAAAATCCCAGTCCCACTCCACCAGTGCTTTGAAATACAAACAGGAGGATCTGCTGGTCCTAAAGCGCGTTTCCCACTGCCCCGGGGCTCGCTGCCCACGGGGAGGTCCTGGAGATGCTCCTTGGAGCCGGGTCTCCGAGCAGGGGTGGTCATCACAGCTCGTGCAAGGAGCAGCCGGGAAATAAGGCGACAGGGAGACGGCAAGAAAGCAGAAGCAACCTGACCGCAGGGAAGCCTTGATGGGTGGGTGCCTTGGAAGGAATAAAGCGCAATGGAGTTTGTATCCGACCTCAAAATGAAGCTCCCCTTTCCCCCACCCCTCCGTTACAGCTGCAAGGCAGAGCCTGAGGGCAGTGGCAAGGAGGACTCTGTCACGTAGCAATATCACGAAGTGACTGAGAGAGCTGGGAAGTGGGGGGGAGCGCTCGGTCAGAGCCATGCTGGAGAAGGATGCTCCGCACAAGCCACTGCCTGATAGAGACATCACACGGCGACTATGCACCGGAGAGAGACAAGAGCTGTCTTCACACATTGCTAAAACCGGAAGAAAAAGCCACAAAGACAAGATACAGAAAAAGCTTTTGGCTGCCTTGAGTAAGTTATCCGGTGTTAGGCTGGAGGGGAAAACCCCCAGCTCTGTAAGGGTTTGCTGCCCACCCAGGTTTGCAACAGCCTGCTGTCATCCAGCTCCTGCTAACCTGTTGCTATTGACTTTTTTATTTGCAGTCTGCTCTTTGGTCAAGTTTACACGTCAAAGGCAATAAAGCAAAGAGCTACACGAGGTGCGAGAGGCACAGCGAGGTGTAGGAGCGCCGGCGGGGGGGGGACCTGCCAGAGCCCCAGGCACCGCACGCAGCCCCGAGGCCACTCAATAGGAAACCGGAGCCATTTCTGCACGCATCTCCTGCTGCAGGGACGGCAGCTGCCCTGCAAAGAGCCTAGCCGCAAATTTCAGGGTGGGGAGGTAGGTGGGAAAGAATAAGGTAATAGAAATAAGCAGTGCAGGCTGGGCAAATCCCAAAGGGTACGGGGTTCCCTAATTTTGTGTGAAAGAGATGGGATCCGCGTGCCAAAGCGCCAGCAAAGCGTGAAGGGACAGGAGTCCATCCTTGCGTAATAACTCATTGCTATGGGGTATCTCCTGGAGGATGAGAGCACCTCATCCCCTCAGACGCCATGGAAAACACCCGACCAGGGCATCGAGCCCTAGGCATTGCCCTGACAAAAGCAGCATGCCTGTTTCTCACCGATGCTTCCCACCGAGATGGAGGGGATGGAGTCCAGGACCCTCAGTCCCAGACCCTGTGCCCGTGCAGTACGACAACTCATGCTGCTCACCGGCGATATTTCAGCCGATCACAGGTCCTGGTATGCTTTGGGGAAGCGGAGGGACCTACTTGGAAACCACCAGCACACCAACAAACAACCTTCAGCTTGTTTTAGCCCTTAACATCAGTAAATCTCCCTTAAAGAGAAGGTTCATAGCATTATTTTGGGACAAGTGAGGTTTTGGGGCAGCAGCTTGCCCAACATCACCCCACATCCCTGAAACAGAGCCACGAGCTGGAACTGGCTCTTAAATTTACCTGCACTATACATCCCAGGAGACAACGCTGCAAAACATCCAGCCTGGACCGAGGGGTGACAAGGAGTCATCCTGCCCGGTCCTGTCCCCATCCCTGGGCTGGGCTGCTGGTTGGAGCGGCTGCACCGGGTGCTCTCACGGAGGGAGCTCTGCTGCCGGCGCTCGGGGCCAATTCAGCCCCGATTGCTTCCACCAGATCAGCAAGAAAATTGAAAAGATTGCGGCCCTCGCACTCACGCCGCACACCGCGTGGGAGCCGGGGACGGCAGCGCTCGGTGCCTCCAGCCCTGACCTTTATTTTCCATTAATGGACCTGGGTGAGTGTCGGCTATGTTTGAAGCTGCATAAAATGAACCGAAAATAAGAGGGATAAACAGCAGCAGTTAAGGGCCCTTTTTTTTTTTTTTTCCTCTTTTTTTTCCTAGAGGAATGCTGAACCAATTGCAGCAAAGTTGTTGACACACAGCGAGCTGCTTCTAGGCACAGACAACTTGCTGGGAACCAGCTCGCAGCCTGGGGCTGCCGGCCACGTAAGCGGTGAAGACAAAACCCTGAGGAGAGCTGCTCCGTGGGGTGGGGGGGGAGGTTTGCAAGTCCCCAGATGCTGGAAAGCATCTGGTTCAAGTGCAAGCAGGACAGAGCCATCCCATCCCCCTTCAGAGAAAAATATAATTTAAAAAAAAAAAAGTGAACGTCTCTAAGGCTGGAAAGTGAAGACAAGGTACGGGAAGGTGATGCCGGGAGTTGCATTAACTTTATACCAATGTTGCATGCCCTGAAGCATTTGTCATCCACCCCACGGATGCAATTTGCTGCCCCAATTGGGGTATTTTGCCCCACCGCTGCTGCAGCTCCTTGGGCATCACGTATCTGGTGAGGCCCACAGAGAAAAGAGAGCTCTCGTGAGCCCCGCGCCGAGGAGGCGAGAGGAGCCGGAGGGCTCCGGTGCAAAGCGGCAGCACCGGGAGAGCTCTGGTTTGGGCTTTTACGCGCCCAAATTGCCGGCAGAGGGAAAGAAGCCAGCCCAAAACTTTTAAAAACATTAACCTTCGCTGGTATTTACAGAGCAAACAGGGAGCTCGCTCAAATTAAATGGCAATGTTTTGCTTCCCTCTGCTATTCCCCCCCCCAGCAGCTGCTCGGTGCCCCAGAGACGGAGGCACTGAGCCGCCCCCGGGGAAGCCGGGAGGCCACGGGGATGGGCGTCCCAGCCCTCCAGCCCCCTCCCAGCTCTGCAACACCTCCGGGCTGCCCGAGCAGGCAGCCGGGCAAGGTGCGGGAAGGCGTGCAGGGATGGGGCCGGGTTAAGACAAGCAGTTTTAGGACTCCAGTGCGTGCTGTGCTAGACCGCTAACTCTTTAATACTTTAAATCCAAGCTCATCTCCCAGCTAGGCCTTTAATTTAAATTTAGCTGGATAGCTGCTCCATGTTTAATAAATAACTATTGATTCTTTAAAGAGCACCTGGGTTGAGGTTTACCACCTAAGGCAGGGTACACATGTAAAAATACACAGTACCTATTACTGGCTTATTAAACCTTAGTCCTAGGCATGTGCTTAATAGCCACTTGATATTTAATTATCCAGTGAGTTCAGGGCTTACTGGGGAAGAAAAAAAAAATAAATAAATACCAAGAGGACTATAGCTCTGACAGCCCTGGGAAATGGCACCTCCTTTCCCCTTAGCTGTCCACGGAGGGTATGGCCATCCATGCCCAGCATCGAGGAGGGATCAGAGATGTGGGGAGGGCAAGACGGTGGCTTCACCTGTCCCACTTGGATCCAGCACAAGGCGGGCTGAAGCAGTCCCCCGGGGGCTGAAAAGCCTGCTAGCCAAGCCCCATGCCACCACCCGTGAGGACACCAGCCCCACGTGGCTGCAGGGTCAAGCCAAGAGGTGCTCAAGCCCTGATCACCCACAAAGGCAGCCACTGAACCCCCATCTCCCAAAAAACCAAGCCCGGAGCTGCTGTCCATCCCTTCCTCCGCGATTGCATCTCACCGGGACTGCTCTTAAAATCCCCACAGGAGCAAATTAAGTCCCGCGGTTTGCAGCAGGCAACGCGTGTGTCTCCCCCTTCCCCTGGACTCAGCATTACCATATTTCACACTGAATGCCAGATATTTAAAGGTAAGTTTCCATCAGGATCCATGAGGATTTATCTACGCGGGCTCCCATTAGCGGTAATAAGATGAAGGCGATCAGCCTCATACATTTCACTTTGGCCAGTATAAATGCCTTCAAATTCATTAGACAGATGTCTGCTGGAGTCACGGGCAGGAATGAGCAGGGGGAAAAAAAGAAGGGGAATAAAAGGAAGAAAAAACACTCCCAGGCTACTTCTAGCTTTGCTGGGAAGGTGGCTGGGCTTAGCGGAGATTCGGCAAACGCCGGCTGGGAGGGTGCCAGGCAGCCTGTTACACCCGCACCCTCCCACGGCAGCGGTCCCTTGCCCATTCCTCCCAGCAGACACAGCCCTCGCACTCGTTACTGGGTGGATCGGGAGTTACATTTTGGCCGTTTCTTCGCAGGATTTCTAGTTGCTCGTTCGCTCTGTCCCAGCGGAGGTTGCCATCTGCCAGCGCGTCACCCCGACAGGCGATTTTGTCAGTGCCACGGTCGGCGTCACTGTGAAGGTGACACTTTCCAGGGGGCTGGCTGTGCTTTTTGTCTGCGTTAAATTTATTCACAGAGCAACTTTAAAAAAAATAAATAAATAAAATTCAAATGCAACTAGAAGAGACTTTGTAAAAATAGTCATTACAAAACTCCACGCTTTCAGATATTGTTATTGTTCCAGTGAGCCCCAGAGATAACAGCTGAAATCTGGACCCTGCTGTGCACTTCACAAACATGTGAAAATAGTCCCTCCCTTCAGAAAAGGTCTGCACTTGCTCTGAATTATAGTACAGACAGAGGAGATTTGGTGCTAAGCGCTGCAGACATGTCAGATGTCTTATCACGCATTCACACCAATAGATGTTAACTCTGATGCATACTGATGGCGAGCTAAAAGTCATCTTGGTGTTCTGGTCGACTTGCTCAGCTCCTCTTCGGCTGGGTGCACAGCCTTCCTCAGCCTCCTGCTTCTTCTCCAAGTAAAGGTCCCTCAGCACCCATAAACCAACCCAAAAAGGGCGGTCAGGGAGCGTTAACCCCAAGGCAGCAGCCCCGCAGAGCTGGGTAGCACACTATTAGCATGGCCCAACACCCTCTGCATCGTCAGCTCCCTGCAGCCACGAAACAGCCTGCCGTTATTTCCCACTCTTCCTCCCCGCTCACCGGGTGGAATCACGGGGTCCGGACAACCTTTGCAAAGCTCCAGTGCCGCTGAGCCAAGTCACCGCTTTCCTGACATGACATTTGTTATCCCTAATTACCAGCTTGGCTTCATTTTAAAGTCATTTGCACTGATTACTCTGACTGCTGCCTTGGGTAGTCAATGACTTAGATTAACTAATCAGGGCACATAGGAAAATATTTTAAATATATGTATATTCAACTAAATTCCTTTAGTGTCCTGCTTTGCAGCGTCTTGGCTTAAACTGATGCCCACTTGTTCCTCTAATCTGACACTAGCTCAAAGAGCTTCGTGGCATCAATCCGCTCAATTCCCTTCAGAAATGTGTAAGCCCTCAACGAAGCCCCTTCTTAATCTCCTTTTTGCCAGTGATTACAGAGCTGGTGTCTCTAACTCAGCCTGGATAAGAGTCCCCACGTCCCCATCGGGTTGCCTTTTGTTCCCTTGGCTGCTCGGTGTCACTCCCGCAGCCTCGCCAACCCCACAGTCACCTGCCCTGCTCTGGTCCAGGAGAGGGGTTTAATGCATTTACAAACCGCTGAGCCTCTGGGGTAGTTTAGATCCTTACTTTCGAGATCTTCCCTAAAACCATCAGGCAATTTTACCTATTTTTTTTTTAAGGCAGAAAGTTGAAATTCTCAATTCTAAATTCCAGATTGTGGCAAACCCGCAGCAGAAAATAAACTCCCCGGAGAAGCGCGTGCTTCAAACAGAAGATGCATTTGTTCTGCAGCACCACTTTCAAGTACCCCAGGACCCCTCGCTGCACCCGCTCTCATTTCTTCCCCCCTAAAACCCGTGTAGCCGTGCAGCAACCCCACTTCTTGCTCCGGAGACGATGTCGGCTCTCCTGAGCTCACCTCTGAAAAGCCGTGGGTGCCTCTGGCTCCCCAGCTCGCAATAGCTTCACCCCTTTCTTTCCATGGCCGCTGGCTAGATGGGAGCATCACGGCTATCGGCATTAGGAAGAGACTGCGGAGAAGGACAGCTACGTGTGCGGACAGACAAACAGACGGCCATATGGCCCTCCCGGAGCCAGCGCTTCTGCCTCTGCTCCCTGCTGGGATGGATTGTTATGGTTTAGCATGCAACAAACTCCTTACAGACTTGGCATCGGGAGGAAAAGCAGCTGCAAGAGCCCCAGCCAACTCGCGACGGGAGGGAACATGCCTTAGGCACAGGTCGTAAACACACGTGCGGCGAAGCTGCTCGGATGAGAAGTAATTTCAGCTCGGCATAGCCTGATGGCAGGAAAGCAAACAAATGGCTGACCAGCGGGAGCCCGCTCTGCCCACGGCGTGCGGAAACCGGGAAAGGGCTCTGCCCAGCATAGGCAGCCAGCCGTTCCCTGAAACGGAGGGGAGAGCCCCCAGAGACAGCGAAGCGCCTGCCTGGGCTCAGGAGCCCAAAAACCCTGCGACACAAGTGCTGGATGGGAGAGGAGGAGGAGGAGGAGGGAGAGCAGATGCTGCTGCCTTGTTGTTTTTACAAGGATGCTCGGTGCGTTTGCACAGGGGCAGAGACGATGTGGCGCTGGCAGGAGAAGCGACCCACACCCATAGGGAAAATCCCTGAGGGTCCAGCCTGGGGACACGGTGGGGACACCCCGGGACGGGCAGGGAGGGGATGGTGCCCGTGAGAGGTGCAGTGATTTCCCACGCAGGGGGTCGCAGGAGCCCAGGACAAGCCCGTGCCCAGCCCGCTGCAGGACCGTCTCTCCTCCTGTTTCCCCTCCAGCCTTGCATCTCTCTCGCAGAATTTGAACGCTACATCTTCTGAGCACTGGAGAATATCCCCCCACGCACCTTCTCCAACCGGCCCTTCGCTGCTCCCAGTTCCCACCCCGCCTTAGCGCTTCCCACCGCCGCAATGAGTTCTGTCCGGCCTCAGAGCCCTGCACCACACCACGCCTGCACCCGTCTGCTGCAACCTGCGCAAGCGGGACAGCGGGGCTTTGCTGCAAGCCACCAGTCTGGTGGCAATCGCAGAGCAAAGGAGGGAGGAGAAAAAGCAGGAGGGCCAAGCTAAACCACCTGCATAGGCATCACATCCCGGACCGAGGACGCTCAAGGTCAGGGAAGAGTTGCGGCTCCACATTGCAGCCACGCTCAGATAAATCGCATTCCCCCAACTTATCTTTTTTTTTTTTTTTTTCTTTTTTTCCCCAAGTCTTCAGCAGAGACGAGAGGAGTGAGAGCGGGGAGGATGGCAGGGCGAGGACCACGGGGCTTTTCCACGGCTCGTTTTCGCCATCTAGCGCTCAGCTCTCCACCGAGAAGCTAGCTAAAGCGATCCCGCACCCTCTTCCACCGAGAAACAGGCAAAAATACGGATTATTTCACACGTACAGAACTGCCCAGAATAGAAACCTGGCTCGCAAAGGCAGTTCAGACCTGGCCACTGTGCACCTGAAGCCCCAGAGCAGGAGATGGTCGTAAATGCTCACATTTGAGCCGTTTTTAAGGAGCATCTTTCGCACGTGGACGCAGAGAACAGAACTGAGCCGTCCCAGATAGGCACAGAAAGGTACGGGGAGGACACACTGTTTTCAGTATGTGAAACCTCGCTTTCTGCTCCTGCTTCCCTCTTCCACGGTGCTGCCCTCTTCTCCTTGGCTTTGAGAAATCACTGCGAGTGCCTCGGTTTCCCCAACCAGAAAAGGGCAGGAGGGAGGAAAACTTCTCTCTTTAACAACGCAGAGAAAATTATCTACTGTCACACCTCATCAGCATGCTGGGAACCGTAAGGGAGGAAAGTTTGCCAATGCCTTTTTGAAGGATAAATGCCTGAATACATGACGCTTTTCGTAAGACCCAAAATGTATACTCCTCCCCAACAGACGGTGCAAAGGAAAAGCACATTTTGATATCCACCAGCGTGCCCCGCATCAGCCTGGACATTTGCTAATGCAAAAAATGATAAAGCATTTTAATTGATACGGAAAACCCAGCAAGCCCTTCCTGCGACCCCCTCTGGGGAGGAGCACGGCAGATGCTCCAAAACGAGCAGGAAAGCACAGCCCCAGCCCCGTGCAGAGCTGCAGCAGAAACCACGTAAGCCAGAAAATAATGAACCGGAGGTCAGCCCGCTGCGCTGAGCCCTTTATCTCTCGGAGCGAAGCGCTGCAGGATGCTCTGCTGCCGCACGAGTTGCCGGCAGCGCTGGGGCAGGGCAGGGGGTCCCCGGCAGACCCTGTGGTCCCCAAAAGTGGGTCTCCAGCAGACCCTGTGGTCCCCAAAGTGCCACCAGGCTGCTTTGCAGTGCTGCAGGAGGGGATTGCCATCTGCTGACAAGCTGCAGCCCTGCATGCTCCTGCAGCAAGCCCTGCCTGCAAGGGCTGCTGGGCAGGCAGGGGCTGCCTGCTTTCCTCCTGGCACTGCCCTTGCTGGGGATGGAGCACATGGTCGCATCCTGCTCTCCACGGCTCTCCCTGGAGCCCAGCGAGCTATGGGGCGGCTTCCCGCATCCTGGGCGGGATGAGGCCCCTGGCCCGGGATGCTGCCCTGTAACAGCACGGTGGGGGAAAGGCAGCAGCATCTACCAGCAGCGGCTGCTACTCACGAGTGAATAATCAGCTTATTACAGATTCAGATAGAAAATCATAATATTTGCTAATCACAATATTAATTTCTTGCTAATTGGCTGCCTGATGGCACAGGCAGAGCAAGGGGGCACCAGCTGGCTGCCGGAGCAGCGCCTTGCCTGGCTGCTACACGGCGCCGGAGGTTTTGGCTTCCTCCAGCAAAGCCGGGTGCAGAAGCCGAGGTCCCCATTCCCTGGGATGGGAGCAACTTGCAGCCTTTCACTGACCCTCACCCTCCACTTACCTGAGGGCAGGAGGAGGGGAAGGGGCTCAGTACAAGGGCAGGGAAACTGAGGCATAAAACAGCCACCCCATATGAACTAGAAGAGCAAAGCAGAGGACTCAGAAGCTCTGGGCAGCATTTCAACGCTTGCACCCTCTTTTTTTGCAGCATCAGACCATGAAGCCAACACTGCAGCTCCTCATCCACCTCCAGGACTGTCCCCATGCCCCCTCCCTTGGGGACAGGAGTCCGAGGAGGAGGAGGGCGGCTGTCGGCAGCGGCTCTGCCCCGTTCGCAGGTAACCCCTCTGCGCGGAGCCTGTGCGACATTATGCAGGTTGGATGCCAGGCAAGGCTGATCACAGAGTCATTGCTGCTGCTGCTGCTAATGAGGCCCTTAGGCTAATTAAAAAGACGAGTAGAACACAAAAACATAATGAGGAGCCAGTTTATCAGTCAATCGGAGGACATGAATACGCCAATAAAAGTTTGAACTACCTCCTTGCTGCCAGCATCCCAGCTCTGGCCCAGCCCAGGGCTGGAGGGGGACCAGACGCTCACCAAAATGGCTTTGTGCTTCTCAGCTCCTGGCCGAGGACAAAACGGGGAGATGAGAGGCCGGGGAGAGGCGTGCAGCCTCCTCTCTGCCCACCTGGCAGAGGGCTGCTTGCATTTACTGGGCAGAGGATGGAGGACTTGAACAGCATCTAACGAGAGGGGCTTGGGTAGCTCATGCTCTTTGGAGCTGGAGAGCTTCAGTAGATCCATATGGACATTGACGGACCCCTCAGCCTCATCCCTGTGGCCCTACACTCCACGGACATCACGCTTTTCACCCACGCGAGGGACAGCAGCAACGCTTCCCACCTCCCGTGGGCTTCAAGGCTCTTTCCCCGGCCACCATCTGACATCTCCGCTGTCTGTGATAGACATCTGCGTGCGCAGAGCTGCCCGGGCTCGCTTCGGATCTGCGAGGGCAGAGGACGGCGGTGGGAGGCTCCTTCGAGCCGGGCCCCTCGAAGCTGCAGTTCCCTCCCTTGGGTTTCACATTAGCCTCTAACCAGGCGGAACGAATGGGCAGGAGAGGCTGCAATCCCACTGCCAGCGCATTATTCTTGTTATTAATATTATTATTCTCCCTACGCCAGGCTCAGGGAGTGATAATTGCAAGATGAGCACACCTCAAGCAAACCATGGGGGAGGAGAGGATGGCCAGCAGCGCCCGGTCCCAACTCCAGAGGCACCCCAACATTGTGGACAGGGGACAACTTCCCCCTGGCCCCAGCCCGGGGGGGGGGGTCCCAACATCTCCCACAGCCCCCACCCAGGCACCCAGCCCCGTTCCCTGCACCTACAAGCAGAGGACGCAGCCGGGTGCCGGTTCTGGGGGCGTTTTTGCTGATCGAACGCCTTTCAACGGGTTTCCTCGCTAAGCTCTCCGGCCCCGCTTACGGATGAGCCGGGAAATCTCAGGGGCGTCTTTGCGATAAACAAATGTAAACACTTATGCCTAAACAGCAGCAGCTGGAGCTGGTGTGCCTGGGCACCGGCGGCACGCTGCCTGCCGTATCGGTGCGGGGATGGATGGAAAGAGGAGGGGAGGCTCTGCGGGTCGGAGAGGACCGTGGAGAATGGGAAGGGGCAAAGCAGCACGAGAGCAAAGGATGGGGGGAAAAAGAGGGGATGTCCAGCAGGAGAGGGAGATTTGGGAAACTGCCCCTTCTCAACCCTATGGATGGGCACTCTGTCGCCTGCGTGTCCAAGCACCTAATTTCCCAAGACAGCCCCTGATTACTGCTGTGCCACACGTTCCCTTGCAGGCGAGAAATTCCAGATATATCACCGGAGATGTCGGAGGCGCTCCTCCTGGCCTGCGATTCATTACAGCAAGGCAGACAACTTTGCAAGAGGAGGCGATACCGCTTCATTCGCGGTCCCCGGGGCTGGCCTGTCCCCCGAGCTGCTCCCCACACCGAGATAATGAATTGGCAGCGGCCGCCCGGGCAGGGGACGGCTGGCAGCACAGCACAGGCTGTCTCTGCCTGCAGGAGATGCTCCCCGCAGCGCGCTCGTTCAGCCTAGATGCAAAGATTTCCCCCTATTAAGCTTACTTCCAGTGCCCTCCTTTTACATGACCCCAGAAATGCAAGGTTCACCCCACTCAATGCGATAAACCCCACTGGTACATGGTCGCTCCCCACATACCCCCCGGGGTGGTCCAGACCTGCCAGATCTCGGGCTCGGGGAGCCCCCCATCTCCTTTGCCGGAGCCCCTCTGCGGCCCCAGCTCCCCTCCCCTGCCTGCCAGGCCAGCTCCGAAATAGGGATGCTAATTAAATTACACTGCCAGCCAAAACTGCTTCGTCAAGTAAATAAATAAATAAAAATTAGAAGGTCATCAAAGTTGTGTTTGGAGACCATCGCATTAGCATACATCTGCATAGCAATGAAGGGAAAAAAGGGCCATTTAAAGAGAGCTGGTAATTTACCCAGCCAAGTAAACTTCATTACCTTTAAGTAGCACCACACGACAAGCACTAATTCACACCTTTAACGACCCTGGCACAGATGGCAGAGAGGGACTCGGGGAAGGCAGGGGCAGCCAAGGTGCCCTGGCCCCCCTGGGAGGCTGTGGTCGTGGTGGGGGGCACAGCATCACCCCCCCAGCACCCTCGACACCCACCTGGGCCAAGGGATTTGGGTGCAGCAGGGCATCAATGCCAAAGCTTCGTGTTCTGGGGGTGCAACTGCAGTCGGATCATGGCATGGGGGGTAAAGGGGGCTTTGCTTCGGGTCCTACAGCCCACCCGGGGCCGAGCTCCCTCCGAAACCCCCCTCCCGAGCACAGCAGACCGCGTCCACCTCCGCACCAGCGCCAACAGCATCGCCTGTCTAGCGTCGCACCAGAGCCCCGAGCAGCAGCTGGGGAAGAAGATGGGGAAAACGGGGCTGCTCCCCTTTTGCTTTTGGATAACCCAGCACTCTACACATCCTCCCCAAGCATCTCTGCTCCGTAGCGGAGCCTTGTAGTACCCGGCGGAGCCGTGCGAGGCCACCACAGCCCTGCGCTCCCATCCCTACCTCTCCATTAAATGCAGCATCTGATTTCTCCAGGCTGTTATGTGTATATTTATTTCCAATGAGGTCAGGAGTATCAAGGTTGTAAAATAACATATTTTCACTTGCTTTCTTCCCAGATCTCATACGAAGCGCTTCCGAAGTCAATTATCTCCTGGAGGCTGTGCTCCCCGCACACGTACGCCCGCTCGGCTCTGCCTTGCGGCACATCAGCCGTCTGACATCGCCGTGCTGGGGGGGGGGGGGGAGCCAGAAACCGGGGAGGGGGGGATGAAGGAAAGATGGGAAAAGGGGAAAACACAATCCCCTGATAGGGACGTCAAGCCTCCAGAATGACAATTGCTTGCAAAAGACAAATCGGCAGCACACGGAGCGCTTCAAGAGCCTGCAGTGGCATGGAAAGCCCAGCCGGGAGGGTTGCAGTTCCCTTCCAGGTCTTGCTCCCAACACTGCGTCCCACCACGGCAAGAAGCTCACCTCCAGCCCTATCCAGAGATTAAATTGTCACCCTTCCATAGGCAGCAGGAGGGGAAATGGGATGCAAGCTTCCCCAGGGTGTTGTGGTTATGCTCTTCACTACAAGAGGACAGGACTGTTTGGCCATAACAGTGCTCACGCAGAAATGCCCCTTCCAGTTGTGGCATCCCCTCTGGGGGTTCAGCACATTTTGCAAGGATAAGGGCTCCCCTTTTTCCATGGACTGCGTCCTCAACTCACCGAAATAAAAAGCTGCTTCATTGGACTCAAAGGGCTTTGGAGAGGACCTCAAAGAGGCAGAAAGTCATGGCAGGAATATTACAGAAGACACCAGCCCACCCAGCAGGTTAGGACCCCTTCTGGGAAATTCGGGTTCAAGCCCCCTCTCAAAATCAAGCACAACCCGAAACCTCAATGTTCCTTCATGCAACACCCCAGCCAGCCCAAACGGGTGGGAGCATGGGTCACCGTTCCCAGCCCCGTGCCACCCAAGGAGCCACCCGGCCATGAGGCCAGGACGACATCCCCGTTTGCCGCTTTGCTTCCCTTCCCTTCCCCTCCCACCTGCTTCGCTGTATTTTCTAAAGACCGCTTTTTGCAATGTCTCATTTCATTCCTCATCAGATGCTTTCACAGAACGTAATCCCGGCTTGTCAGCCAGCCCTTGCAGAAAGGAGTAAATCCTGTTTGATCCATTCCTGTGCACTTTGAAAATGCAGAAGAGCACCTGAGGCAGAAACACAATAACCCGGTGCATAAGGGGCTTGCTGGGCTCCTTAATTATCCAGGCACCAGAGTCCTTTAGCTCTGGGTAGAAGTGGCTTAGCACGGCTATTTCTCAGCATATTTCCAGCTTGTTTCTCTCTTCCCTTAACTCAAGTACCAGCACAACTAGCTAACAATTGACAGAAAACAATAACAACATTTTAAAAAGACAAGGTCAGGGTTATTTCTTTTCTCTCTCCCCTTCTTGAGACAATAGCCATGATGATGGTGATGATAACTGGGAGCGTAAGGTAATTTCACGCTGTGATAGAGGGCTTGCTATGAGCCAGGATCACTCATTGATCCTTCTTTCCCCCTTTCCCTTGGCCTCTTGGGGGCAAGGAGGTGCCAGGGCAGGGCAGAAACAGAGAGCAAGTGTTAGCAGGCACAGACAGCACCTCTCCCAGCTACCAGGGGACCAGATATCCTTCCCCATATGGGTACCCAGCAGGTCCCAGCTCAGCATTGGGGCTGATGTCACGGCATCCCCATCCCTCCTGCCCCTCATTTCCTTTTATGCCCTTATTGGCAGGGGAAAGACTCCACCAAAGAAGCCTTTTCAAAGCCACCCGCTGCCATCAGTGGAAGCCTAGCACTACAATACCTTGAAGAAAACGGATCCCAGGTTGGGACTCAGAAGAGATTTAAGGGCTCGGACACGGGGTCTGTGGACAAGGCAGAGTTGCAATAACGGATCGCTCTTAACTTTTCGCAATCCGAAGTCGAGCGCGTTTGCCTACACCGCCGGGGAAACACGGGCACGCTAACGTGCTTGCTTTTGGATTTGCTGCAGGCTACGCGCTCGGGCAGGGCCAGCTAACCGGGACTGCCAGCGAGCTTGTGAACCCGAGGGGGCTTTCCCCTCTCCTTCCCCACCGTGTGCCCGGCCCCCAGGAGTTAAGTAGGTTGGATACGGACCCCAGGAATGGGGACCAGCACACAGACATCTTAAACTGGCGTGACTGACTCTCACCCAGACCCAGAAATACCCTCTCGGCAGCGCAGCTACACACAGGCTATTAGATTTGTATTACGTTAACTAGACCCATCTTAGAGCAATGCAGCTGGAGTGGTATGAATGCGTTCGGAGGCAGACTCTTAGAAGCAGCACAGATATTATTATGAAGTATTTGCATTGCCACAATACATAGCTGGCCCCATTACGGCACTTTCTGAGCACCTTGTAATTACAGATGCCTGTATCCTCGCAACCCTCCGCAAAGGCAGTGTACCGCTATTACTTCCCATTAACAGACAGTGATCTCCGATCCAGGGAGGCGAAGAGAAGGGTTTGCAAAACAACACTTACATAATCCTGGAAATGCTCAGCAGGATTTGCAAAAGCATCTGTGCGAGTATCTGACTTGTTCCGCTACTTGGAGAAAACCCGCCCAGGGCATGCAAAACTAAACCCGGTCAGGAGTGGCACAGACTTAAGGTCCTCCGAGAAGAGCATCGGAGGGAAGCAGAGTCCCAAAAGAACGTCATGTCCACCAGATCCATCCCACCCACCCTGGCATCTGCATCGAGGGGGGTGACAAGGTGTCATTGCTAGAGCTGCCGAATTAAAACGTGATGGAGATACTGATAAGCACAGACATCTCCTTCCATCCCTCCCCGCCCCGGGTACTGCTCCCTTGCCTTCTCCCCAACCCCGCCAGACCCCAACAAAGCGTTTTCCCCAGCTGCTTGGTATGAAAGACACTGCACAAAATAACGTTGTGTTGCAAAGTAATTGCACCTGGAAGGCAGAGCCGCCGCCGCGACCAAACACCGGGCGCTGCCTCTTTGAAATGTGCAAGAAGAGCCAGAATACATAGGGACTAAAAACAACAAAGAAGAAAATTGGGACAAGCCGTGCTAACACAGTGGAGGTGGGAGCAGCCAGTAGCTGGAAAGGAGAGTGGGGGTGGAACGATTTTCCCTATTCCCTTATGAGATATATAGATATACATATATCTTTTTTTTTTTTTTTTTTTTTGAAAGATGTTCCTGCTTCTTTCCCCCCACCTTAAAATCCAGCCTGGTCTTAGCTGCTGCTGTGCCATTACCTACCAGGCAATCTGAGGCGTGATTGTGGCTCACGGGGACGTACCTGCCCCAGTTTTAAGCCATCTTTTTCAGAAAGCAGTAATGACCAAGCTATGGCCAAAACCCTTGCAGCCAAAACTCTGCAACGCCCATTTGCAGAGCGACATAGGTGAATAATCCAGATCCTACTCCCAATTATTTTTTTACTACTATTATTTTTTCAAACCCTCCTAGGATGCATTTCTTTGAAATGGCATTTCTTCATGCCCACGGGTTTGCACAGCGCCTGGCATGGGGCTCTGGGCTGGCAGGCACCCGCAGGCATTGCCGCAAGACAGAGGATTAATACAAGCAGGGAGGGACACCCCTGGAAATCTGTGATGTCCCCTGGAAATCACCCTGCTGCTCGGCTTATGCGTCACCTCGCAAAGGTGATCCTGCTTGGAGACCAACATATTATCACCTCTTCTTTTCATAATCTTTTTTTTTTCTTCCCCCCCCCCCCAAAGCACCTCACTCCAGTAATAACTTGGAGAGATGTCTTGGGATGCCGAATAACAAAATGCATTTCCGCAGCGGCTTCATAATTAATGTTTGCATCGTTTATCTTTCATGGAAAGATTATTCTGACTAACGAGGTTCTGGGCCACTAATTCATTACAGTGCCTTGTCACTTCCTGCTCCTTCTTATTACCCAGAAATAGACTCATTAGTCAGAGTGCAATGACAGGGAGAAATTGTGTTCGTTAATTTAATTCCTCTTCTCTCCCTTTCTGGGTCGGTGTTTGTCCGAAATCGGGGATTAAAAGGAGAGGGAGGAAACAGGACCTGTTGCGGTGCTCGGTGCTTCCCCCGTGCTTTCCATCGCGCTCAGGGAGAGGAAGCATCGTGCATCGCTGAGCCCATCGCTTCTCTGCAGCGACAGACACATGTAGGGATGGCTCATCTGCTGGGGCTTTAGCCTTAAAGCTTCTTCATGGCCTAGGCAATGTTGGCTTGTGAGCACAAGGCTCCCTGAAGCGGGTTGCAGTTGAATTTCTTGCATCGGGCGCACTCAAGGGAGGCAGGGAGCCGGCTACCCCTGACTGGCTGGAGCTGGAGCAAAGCAAACCTCCACCAGGTTCTGCTGAACCATCCCCTTTCCACCAATACCTATAATACACTTCCCTGTTGGGGATTTACCACCTCGGTGTGACGGAGTTACAGCTCCGTATTTCATGATTATCCATTTCCACATTGCTGCTATCACTCGCTGTCTTGCTCCCAGTGGCATTTCCAGCTGGGCATCCCCAAAAAGCCACAACGAGCTGGCCCCGAACAGCAAATAAAGAAATAAACAAATAGATGGCCAAGGAGAGGGGAAATTGATCCCAAACAAGAAAGGATAACAGTTGCCAGTCGGGGCTGACGGGAACCCACGGGATTGATAGGCAGCGCCTGGACCCCAGTCCCACCACGGCCGAGCTGCAGCCATCAACTAGCAAAAAACCTGCGGGCTCTCGGCAGCACCGGTGCACGGGATGGGCACGTATTAAAAGCAGCAGGTCCATTTATTTTCTCCTTGGCTCTTGATCAAGGCCCTTTTCTTACCAACTGCAGCCTCCACAGCACGGCGCAGGCTTTTTTCTTACATTTATACAGCCCCAAGCACCTGGCTGAGGAGGAACCGCTTTCAGCCTTTGCTTTGGGGGTGTAAGGTGGAGGTGCAGGGGCAGGCAGGGGGAATTAGGGGAGAAGAGGAAGCAAAAGCTGTTTTATTCCCCCCCCACGTGCACTAAAACCTGAGCAATGAGTTTAACACCTGCAGTATTTAGCACATTTAATACAGCAAAGCCAGGACCAGCAGGGCAACGCGACGGGAGCATGCTCAGAGGCATCTGCTGTCAGGACTGCTCAGCACGGAAAGGGTTAAAACCCCTTTGATTTATGCAGGTTTGGCAGCATGTTCCTGGGTTTCCTACAGGTAATTACAATAATTGTGGGATGTAAACACTTTACAAGAGAGATCAAAAAAGCAGGGTGTGAACGGGAGAGGCATGAGGACAAGCAAGATCAAAGGGAAAATTATTAAAATCTATATAGCGCTGCTTCCTAATTCCTGTGAAGTCTGAGAATGGGGCTGGAGGGGCGAGGGAACGGCCTCAGCGCTGCGTTAGTCTCCCAGCCCATACGTTCCCATGATCTCATTAAGCTCGCTTGTTAAACCAGACAAGAAAACCTCCATCCAGCACCGCCCCAAACCCATCCCTCGCAGTCCGTGCCCCAGCGCCGCAGGGCACGTGTCATATCCCCGACGCCAAACCGCGGCGAGGGGATGCACGAGCTCACCCTTTTGGGGAAGAAACTGCTCAATTTGTTGCTTTTCCAGTGGGATCCGAGCAGAAACTCAAGAGCTTGGGACTGCTTTGACTTTGCGGTCGTCCCCCCCCGCCTCCCCGTCAGCGATGCTCTCCCGCTCTAATCTGCGCACGGCAGGAGGATCCGCTTTTCCCTGCGGGATCGGCTATTAACAGTTGACGCTTCGTTTAAACAAAGCCTTGAGATTGTCCAAATATTTGCCTCAAACACGCTCTGTGTTTTGCCTCTCGGCTCGGCTCCCCTCGGGGGTGTTTCGCTCCGACCTTCCCATCTATCTCGGGTCCCCCAGGCCACCGCCGCAGCCTGGGTACCGCTGCCGCCGGCGATGCCCGGGACTCGCGCAGGGATGAGATCTCAAGCGTCGCCCGATAAAGCAAACCTCAAACCTACGCATCGGCTCCCTCCCTCTCCCTGAAACAAAACATCAAAGCGAAGGGAAAATTATCTTCTTGGAGCAAAGTGGGTTTTAAGTCGTTTACTTTCTATTTTCCCTTTTATTCTGCAAATCTGGGCGGGGGAAAAAAGAACACCAAAGTTCAAAATGGAAATCAAAACACTGACTTTTTTTTCAAACCTTTCTTTTCCTCCCAGCCCCGAAAAAACGTTCCATTTGTACTTTTAATACAAATTACTTATCTGTTCACAGGAACGTGCTTCAGGCCCCGCACGCACACCTTGTCTCCTCTAAGGTCCCCCCACGCCTCCACCCCTGCTCCTCCTAACGCCCCCATGCTGGAGCAGCAAAACGTGCTTGGAAAAGGGTTTGACGCTTCCTTTCGGTAAAGAAAATAAGCAGTTGAGAAACAAGGATATGGCTTAAAAAATATTCCCCCCACAGCAAGCTGTTAATGAAGAACAGCTATCTCGGAGAGTCCCAGGGAGCTGCACATCCATGCAGACCTGCGGTGGGATTGCACGGACAACAAAACAACTTCATATACACCTGATGTCTCCACGGCCCATATTTGTTCTCTACCAGCCTCTTTTCCCAGTCCTGCCTTCAATTTTAAGTCAAAAAAAATGCAGATTTCCCCGCGTTTCCCCTGCCAGCAGCTCAGCCGGAGCTGGGCTCTGGAATAACCCAGCAGCGCAGCCGGTTGCTTGGAGCATCAGCACGAGCGCAAGCAGGGAGGGATTGCGAGGCGGTGGTCAACTCGGTTGATGAGGAGCGGAAAGGGAGATGAAAAATAAAGAAAGAACTGACAACATGCTGCTCCACACTCGTCTGGGCTCCACAGGGATGCCAGGAGAGAAAGGACGCGCTGCTGTTGGCTTAGGTAGGGTTTCTTTTGCTGTTGTTTACAGCTACTTTTTTCTCTTGCTAGACTTCCAGATAAGCCCTGCAGCCGCATACCTGCTTGGCAATACCTTGTCCTGCTCACATACACGTGGTTATAAAGACATCTTGCCGCAGAGCAAAACAGGGCAGGAAACAATAATTCTTTCCCACCCGTTCCTGGACGGTGCCCAGGGCATTTGCTGCTGTAATTTAGGTTTGCCTTGCCAGGCCAAATTTTCAGGACAAGTCAGCACACTCACGGAAGATCAGTCTGGAAAGGCCCCCGAGAAATTACCTCATTCCTACCACAAACCATCAGCAAAACCAGCTCCCGCTAACCCATCCCAGATATTCAGGCGACGCGGTTCCCACGTTGCGCTGCGGCTCCGAAACGCAAGAGCAAGGCTTGCCCCATCAGCCCTACCCTAGGAGCTTTCGGGGATGAGAGGGATGCGCAGGAAGGCAAGGAGATGTCTACTGTCATTGCAATACGTACTCCAGGAGCTAAGATAGTATTTCCATGTGCTAACTGGATTCGTTTCCGTATCTATCATGTTCTTCCCCTACGCCAAAGCACCAAAAGCATTGCTACAGCCCACGTAGTTAATAAAAGGGATGAACAAGCAGCAGGCTGCAAAAATGTCAGCGAGCCACCACATCCATACACTTGACCGTCAGCACATCCAGCCCACCAAAACCCACGGCGTCACCCAGAAACGGGGAGCAAGCCCCGCGCCCACACTCCTGCCCACCAGCATCTCCCTCTGCTTCCCAAGGGCTGCCGGGAAGGCCCCTCCTGAGTCTCTTCCCAATGATTTTTCTCAAAAACCGGACGCAACAGAGGATTTTGCGACGGCCACGGTGGTTATGTGTCCCCCGAGGGCTGTACCCCCTTCCCCGGCTCGGCGGTGGTCCCCGCTTAGAGCCACCTACCTGCGTAGCTTTCTGATCCCTCTCTCCCGGTGCCACCGGCCGCTGTGCCTGTGTGGCTCTTTCACTGCGTGTCTTATCCCCCCCGCTTTAAAAAAAAAAAAAAAAATTAAAAAAAAAAAGAAATCCTGCTTTGCCTTAAGGATGAGTAGAATAAAATGTCACCTATTAGGGGGAAAAAAAAAAGGAAGAGAAGAAAGAGGGAAAGTATTACACATGCATCCTTTGAAATCAGGTCAGCTTAAAGCTTTGAAATGGCAAAAATTGAACGGTATTTTCCTCTCATTTCCTTCCTTTTTTTTTTCCCCCACTCTTTTAAAGGACTCTCTACTTTCCAAGTGTTTCCTTGAGTCCAGCTTTCCCTGTGTTACGGCTTTTTTTTGCTCCATGCTGAGCCAATGCCCACCTCCTCCCGCCACTCGTGTGCACACAGGCGGGCACACGGCTGCTTCCCCTCTAAGGGGGCAAAGGAAAGAGCCGGAGAAAAGCAAAATAACAAATAAAGGAGGAGAAATGGTGGTGGGGAGGTGAGAGGGAGGAGTTCATCTCAATGCACCTAAGCTGAGCGCTTCAGTGGCCTCATCTTTGCATGCCTCAGCACTTCCCAATTAATTTTCCCAGACTGTCCCCATTTAAGGGACGAGAAATGCAAGCGCAAGGGGAGCCCGGGAAGCCTTCCCGCTCCTCCTGCGGCTCATGACTGACCCACGAAGGGCTTTCTCCAGCTCATTCCTGAATGATTTAAGCAAAAGGCTCCTACCCCATCTTTTACAATGCTATCTGCAGCCTAACAGGCCCTAACGCTAAGGAAAGCTTAGCGCCAAAAGAGATTTTTGTTATTAAAGAGAAGTTTTATCATCTCCATCCATCCACCTGCCCACCTTTACAACACGCTCGTGGCTGGTATACGAGCTACGTATTGAAAACCTCCAACGCATAGAAATGCGATGTGCAGTCTCACTTGCTCCAGCGAGGAAGGAGGAGAAATTTGGTCTCATCCCTCCTCATCCCTTTGCAAAGCATCTGCAGCCACGTGTGCTGCCTGAACGGGAAAGACCACGGGTAGATTTAAGACCTGCTGAAGACGGGGAGGGGGGTTTATTCGTTCAGGCTGAGCATCGTGCTAACAATTCCCACAGAGAGCCGACGGGAAGAACAGCTGTAGGACCGCCTGCACCCATCCATATGCCTCTCCCAACCTGCTGCCTGCCTGTCCCACAGTTCAGCAGGCAGGGGCACGGGGCTGCCGGCGCTGCCAGCGGTGACAGTGATTGCCTGCACGCAGGCAGGGCGCATGCCGAAGGAGCGGCACGCCAGATGGGGCCCGCAGGATGCTCCGGCGGGAGGAGAGCACGTCCTGCTGCAGCCTGGTCTCCTGTCTGCTGTTTGCAAATACACCGTCCCTGGTACCTGCCGGCTCCTGGGCAGAGTTAATGGTTGCTACCGAGAGTAGCACACGCACAAAAGAAATCCTTCTGCTTGAGACTGGCTCGATTCGGCGCGCTTGTGACGGGCGGTGGGGTTTTATTGCAAACCGCCAGACTGAGACGGTCCAGCGTTCCTCATTCGTAACGGGAGGCTGGAGCACCCGAGCGCTCCATCACCTCCGTCCCCTGCGGTCGCAACGCCACGGTCGGCTGCCGGCGCTCCGTCCTCACCTCCCTCCTCCTCCCCTCGTCGGACCCGCGAACGCCCGACACCCCAACCCTGCCTGCTGGCCCCACACCTCTCTTTTGTGGGTACAGGAGACATAAACCCCTCTTCCCTTTCTTTCCTGCAAAGACCTAAGGTCGATACGTGCTTGGAGGATGCCCTAATTGCTCTGCAGCCCTAGCCCGGAGCAGAGCAAACGAATCCCGCTCTAATGAACTACCGGTTGCTCTTTCTAACACCATCATAAAACCAGGAGTGATAACAGCCTGGCTGCTCCTCATCCCCTTCAACTCACGGGGTTCCTCTCACTTTTAGCTTTAACAGCAGAAGTTGCTGCGGTGGGTTTAACTCTTCCCCCTCCCGCTGCCTGGTGAGGGTTCGGTGCTGCCGGGGCAGGGAGGTGACGGCAGCCCTGAGCAAGCAGGGATCAAGTTCAGCTTGTTCCCATTGCGTGGGGAAGCAAATCAAGCAAAAAAAAAAAACCACGAAGCCCTCCCGCGCTAGCTGAGGCTGCGGCAGTGCCAGCCACAGCGCAGCCATCGCTAGATGGGGACAGAGTCCCACCGAAGCCAGGGGAAGGTGCCCAGCATCCCCACAGCCCGGCCCCGCAGGGATGCTCCAGGAAAGCGGAGAGGGACCGCAGCCCCTTTTCATTGACCAGCTCCACTCACGGCTGCAAAGCCGGCGCGGGAACGCAAGAAAAACCCTTCTGGAAAACCCAGGGCGAGAGTCAAAACCTTTTCACCAGGCATGTGTCCTCCCGCCGGGTGCCCGCAGCATCCCCGTTCTGATGCTATTCTACTTCCCCAGCAAAGTGCTTTGCTTTATGATCGGTTTTCTAAGGTCTCGCTCTCAAACAACTATTCCTTTGAGAGGAGCTCTTGCTCTCCCCTCCTCCCCGCTTTGTAGCAAGTTTTCCTGTGTATTGTGGGTTTTTCTGCAGCAAGCATATTTATTGATTTTTCACGCTGGGCAAAGCAACACGTTCTGCACCTGTGGGGATCTTCATTTGCAGGACCCACGGGGCTCCCTGCCACCCCGCATGAAACAGGAGGGAGGATTAGGGGACAGAAAAATGCATGACAGCTTTAAACTGTTGCTCCTGTCACCCAGCAGGACACAGGTCCATGCAAGCACACAAAAAGCATTCCTTTTATTCGTTTCTAACTGAAAAAATGATGCGTTTTTCCAACTGACATGATTTTCCGGTTTAAAATCCTGCCCTACAGCTTGTCTGCAAGAAAATCACTGCAAAATCACCCCGGGATGCTGCGGTGGGTCTGCTCGGACTGGCACCAAGAGCAGAGCCAGACTGCCACTGACCACCCTCCCTATGCACAACTGAAGTTCACGTCGGGCACGCATATTTCTCCCAATTCTCTGCTTAAAACGCTCCAATATTCCAGCCGCAGCAAAGCAAATGGATCCTCCCCAAGCAGCAACACGGAGGGATGCTGCATCCCTTAGGGAGTATTATTGCTAATCTTCAGGCAACAACCCTCTTCCCCAACATCTGCAAATAAACCCCAGGGTCTAGGGTCTCCTTCACTTCAACCCCCCCCCAACGCTACATCAGGAGAGGAGATGCTTTGGTCCTCGGCCCCTTCTAGGCTTGGCAACCTCCCACAGTCCTGGGGTCACAGCACGATGGAGGGGAAGGCACAGCTCTCATGGTCCCCATGCTTGCAGCTTCCCGTCAAACTCACAGCCCCATCCGCAGCTACGGCAGGATTTGGTGTGATTTGGAAGACATCAGAAGACGCTTTGCTATCCCACTGCCCCTCTCCCTCCTCCCAGCCCCTCTTGCTCCCCAGTATCACATGCACCAGCCCTTGCCCTTGTCGCATTCATCTCCCCCAAGGCAGGGGAGAGAGAAAAACTAATCATTTTTTTAAAAGTTCATGAGAAGAAGGAGGAAACAGGAAGGAGGATTAGGTCACAGGAGGAGGGATATGCGGAGGTGTTGCTAGTAGCAGTACCAGGGGACCTCGGTTCCCTTCCCTGCAGTTTCTTTAAGGCTGAGGGTGGTGAATAAGAGGATAACAAATCTGAACAAGGACGGCTCAGCCATCGAAGGAGTAGGGGTCCTTGCATACAGGGGGCACGAAAGGGCACGTGCATGGGAGGCAGGACAAGCCACAGCCCTGGGGAAACTTATAATTTCTTCCCCCTCACCGATACTTTTAATAACCAATTAATATTTAGTCAACAAGCAGCTCTGCTAAATCCAAGGAGATGGATTTCACAGGAGGGCTATTTCATGTTAAATGAGCACTGACTCATCAGCAGCATTTACCGAGGATTATGGATTAGCCGCGTGCCCTGTATCCATCACTACAAATCCAGCGGGGAGGCAGCTGCCGGCGGTGCCAGCACGCGGCCGTCCCGTGATGGGGGAGAACCCGCAGCCGCTTCCCCGGCCCCTCCGAGGGGCACAAGCACGGAGTCCATCCCCCTGCTCAGACAGATCCCTAACGGGGACACTTCCCAAACAGGAGCCAAAGCGGGAGCCCCCAAGCAATGATTCAAGACGCTTGAAGCCCCCCCAAGATATAACGCAGCACGGAGCTGGGTTGGAGCAAAGCTGATACGCGCCAGGAGCGAGGGAAGCATCCTAACTACCAGTCCCCTGAAAAACAGGGCACGCAGCATCACGCTCTGCAAAAAATTTTGCAGAGGGATCCCTCCCTGAAACTGTGTTTTACCAAGGCTTAGTTGCTCATGCAAAGTAGCAGAAAACACAAGGCGGGTCCTACAGGAGCGCTGGGCTTCGGCAGACGGCGAGGGAAGCATTGCCGCTCGGGAAAGGCTGCTGCTTCTCTGGCTGAGAAGGGAAAACTCAGCCTCCCCAGTCCTGTCCCTCGTCTCCCCAGGGAAAGTACTTCTTCCCTGCCGAGCCAAACGCCAGCGACCACGTGCCAGCCCTCCCCAACCTGCTTGCACCCCATCCCTTTCGCATCCCTCTCCAAACCAAGGGCGGGTACCACGGAGCGAGGGGCAGGCGAGACCGGGGCAGAGGCAAGCTGCGGGCACGCGCCCCGCGCCGCCGCTTATCCACGTTGCTTCTGCTGGAGGAGGTGATTAACTCCCTGACCTGCCGAGCTTTAACGCGACCTCCGAGAATAGATAGAATCTTGTTATCTTGTAATGAGTTTTATGGCTTATTTCAGTACATTTTGGCCATGTTTCTCCAGTGATTAGGGCAATTATCAGCCTGTGCGTTTCAGGATTATGAATTATGGAGCCTCTGAAAGGCTACAGAGATTTAATATCTCCCAGTGTCCCTCTGCCTCACTTCCAGCGCTTAACTCGCTCTAGACTCTTTATGTTTGGAGCACGGGAACGATAGCACAGCAAAGGAATTATGCATCAAAGCTTGCGAGTGTGATCCAGCCGTTAGAATTAATACCACACAGCATTTAACACCGCCTGACCCGGGGGCACAGGGCACAGTCATGTCCCTGGGGTACCACCAGCAGGGATGCAGGCGATGTCCATCAGGGGATAGGGAGCAGAGCCCAGATGTCCTGATCCTTGCAGGACTGAGTCCCAGCTCCCAGGTTTGGCCACAGGCTGGGATTTGGGGGAGATGATTTAATCCCAAAGTGCTTGAAACAGAGGCTGTGGACATCCAGCCCATCTGACCCGGCCTGTGGCTATTTCGGGGCTCTCTGGCTCACCTGGCTGGGGACACCCAGCTCTATTCGTGGCCGTCTCCCTGGGGTGCCCTGTCCCATCTGAAGCTTATTTAGAAACCTAATGCCACTGAGCAGCTTAGGCCTGGACTGTGCGCACGGGATTAGCAGCAGAGGAAGGGAGAGATTCCCGTCAGATACGGCTTGGCTTAGACCTGCTCCGAGCTGCTCTCTGAGGAAAAGGCACGGACAAGCCGGAGCCATTCACATGGACAACAGCAGAAGTACCTTGCTCTCCTGAGGGCCCCAATATGTTTCAAAGCACCTCAAGACAAAGCATCAGCACAACTTCATGGAAGGGGAAACTGAGGCACAACGCATCACCATTGGGACTGAACCTCCACTCCCAGCCTGGAGCTTTACGATGGGGTCCCCAAAGCACAAAACCAGCCTGAGCTATGCGTGCCCCTTTAGCAGGAGGGGAGGGCTGCCTGGGGGGCTCGTGGCAGGATAAGGTGAGGAGAGAGAACATCAGCAGCACATTTTGCTATTCAGCAGCCCCAGCAGCCCTGCCCTGCATCGCAGCCCTTGCATCGTAGGAGCGTGAAACCAAAGGGCAATCCCTGCCCCAAAGCCAGCCCTGCACATGCAGACACAGAGAGCCCAGATGCACCGAACCCATGCTCAGCATTCCCCCCCTCGCTACAGGGCTTTACTGCACAAGTATCAGGCACAAAGGACATTTGGAGGCTCTTGCGAGCCCCCCAAATCTTGCCTGAATGTAAAAATAGTCTGGCTGGCTGTCCCTTCACTGCGATGGGCATAGCAGAGGCCAGGCAGGGCCAAGTCCTGCTGCCATCGCCCATCCTTAGTGCGGTCCAGATGGAGCCTTTTAATGATCTTGTCCCGTGCTTGGTTTTATTTTTATTTTTTCCTCCCTGCAAATGATCACTAGAACTTGACGGCTGCTTGGGAAAACACAGACGGCAGCAGAAATGTTTCGGTGTGAGGAGCTGCGCTCGCTTAGCTTCCTCCTCTCTCCCCTTGCGTGGATACCGGCGCTTCTTCCGAGCAGAAAAACGTAAAACATTCATTTTGTGTAGAAATAAAATTAAGCCCTTGGAAATAAGCTCCAAGAAATAAAGCCATTGCTTGAGTTAATTAAGAAGTGATTATATCGAAAGCCTGTAATAAAGGCTTCACGACACGGGACACACAGAGCTGCTACGACAGCCCAGGATGGGGAAGGAATTGTCCTGGGCAAGTGATGGGCAAAGAGCAGCACCGGTGCTGTCCCCAGCCCTCGCCCCATCCCCTCTGCTCTGCTCCATTCCTCAAACCTGCCGCCCACCTCGCTCAGCTGCTCGCCCGGTGCCTCTCCTGCACGGCGCTGGGCTAGGCTAAGTCATTTCACAAAGCACACAAAAAAATATGCAAAACCAGGCTTCCCCCAAGGGGTGCAAGTGCCTCTGCCCTCCACGAGATGACAGATAAAATCCCCTGTTACTGGAGGAAGGTAATTTGACATAACAGCTGTTCTGACATTCTCTCCCTATGGATATTGCCAGCAATAAGAATGCAAATAAGCGCTCTTTGCACTTCTCCTGGAGAGCAACTTTCACCTGAAGAGTCGAGAGCACTTCCAAAACGTGAACTCATTAAAGCCTCCCTTCCTCCCGGCGAGGCCAAGCCTGCGATGCCCGTCTGACTGCTCAGTCTGCAGCCACCCCGGGAATGAAACCTGCAGTCTGGTGACCGAAGCAACGGGCAAATTAAGAAAGTTTTCTTTATCTTGGCAGTAAAACCACTGTCTAGCTCCTTGCCTCTGTTTCCACACTGTAAAAACCAGGATCAAGATGCTTGCCGTGGTAAAAGACCTAGAGATGCGGCAGAGACAAGGGCTGCAGGCAGCAAGAGCTTGGGGTGACTACAGTCAGAGAGGTGAGATGCTTTCACTCCCCAAGCACCATTTCTCCAATTCAAAATGAAGCCATCCATGTACGCACCCATCCCCCGAGTCCTCCCATCCTCTAAATTCCCCCCCAGGGATGAGCCCCCCATGCAAGGGGCTGTGCTGGCGTCGGACCCTCCGGTGGGTCCGAGGAGGAGGGACAATGCCATCCTTCCTCCCCACCGCTCGGGCAGAAGATGCTCCGAAACTCAAGTGAAAATGGTTAGTGCCCCGCTGCTTTCTGTATGGCAGCTACTAATTATCCCTTGAAATTTATAGGCTCCTGAGACGCACGCAGATGGGTATTTAAGTTAACAGCAGCCTCGGATCCTCTGCCATTCATTCCACGGCGATACCTGGTTTTGCTCGGGCGCCGACCGACCTCCGTGGTCTTAGCACCGTCTTACACCCACCGCAGCTGCAGGCTGGATACCCCAAATTCACACCGCAGCTCTTCAAAGGGGGAGAAGCGAAAAGGTCCCCTTCGCCCAAGACCCTCCGCCCCAGATGGGAGCCGTTCAGCTTCCCCCACCCGTAGGGAACCGAAGCTGTGTCCATCTCCCCGCTTGCCGGCATATTGCCAGCCACCCCCTCATACAACATTCAGGGGGGCTTGCTCCCTCCTGTTGATGATATTTTACTTTGTATAATTAAACCTTAATGAGAATAGGGACCAGAGCTTCCCTAGCGAGTAGCCTAACCTCTGAACGAGGGGAGCCACTCGGATTCCTAATTAATAAATACCTATTGGTATACAAAGCAGAGAGCTCCAGGCAGGAGGGCAGCCCAGCACCTCCCATCTGCCAACGTCCTTCAGCGCTTCCCGGCGAGCCGCGGGTTCAAATTCCCCAGGCAAAAAGGAGGATTGATTCCCAGGCGGCTGCTCTAAGCCCTCAGCTACTGGATTAAAACACAGTTATCACCACTCCATTTCTTCCGTCAATCTCGACCCTACTTTTTTTTTTTCTTCCCTTCTGCAGTTGAGCATTTTGATTAATTCAAATCACATCACTCCCAGACAAGCAACACGGCGAATTTGCCATTCAACGAAAAACACTTGTTCAGGTGGACGGAGGCTCCTCCGCTCCCAAAGACCCAGGTCTGAGCCGCTCCGGCGTACGGGAAAACCACCTGAAACTTAAACTCTCCGCCGTGGCTCAGCACCGGCGAGCCTTGGAGGAGCCAGCCTAAGCTGGTGCATCCCCAGCAGCCTCCCTCCATCTCTTCGAACAAGCCCTGACAGACAAATGTCAAAACAAAAGGCATGTACGACTGCGGAGCGTGCAGCCCTCCCCATCCTGGAGGAGATGCTCCAACGTGTCCTCAGACACGGCTTTTGATGGACGGAAGGGATGCTGGCAGCGCGCAGGGTTGGGTTTTAGACCTCATGTTAGAAAAACATATTTTTCTCCATCCTGCAAACCAAAATATGGCCCTGGCCTAGCCTGACCAACTCAAATTAAAACTGTTAGCAGCTACTTTACTATTATTTTAACTCGAGTTAGTAAAGAAATTAGCTATTTTTTTCAGGACAGACAACCCCCAAGGTGTCCGCTTCTCACCACCAAGGCCCCAAGGCAACAACGCTCCTAACAAAACAGGAAAATTTTATAATAGCCCATCACACCTAGGAAACTGAGGCCCAGAGAGGGGGACTTGCCAACGTCTGTGGCAGAGCAAGAAGGAAAAATCAGGTTTCCCGAGTCCCCCACGAGCTCCCAATGACTGGGCCATCCTCACTCTCCAAACCAATGAAAACCCCCCAAACGGACACACTTAAACAGGCTTAACCCTCCATTAAATCAGTTCAGTCTCACTCAGTAATTTACTGTTGCAAGCAAAATCAATTTAAGCAAAGGTTAAACTAGTTCTGTCTGTATTAGGAGTTTGCACCATTTTAAATAAATTGATTTAAAATCAATTTACTTGATTTTGTGCAAGTTTTCTAATACAAGCAAAGACGTCGGTAAGCTCAGGTTGAGTTTCGGTCCACTGCTTGCTTTATTTCATTGCTGGCGCGTTCCCAAAAGATGTCAAATGCCAAGTTTGGATGATAACTTTAAGTAATGATGAAGGACGCCATAGTTGACCCAGCTTTAAACAGATATTATCCCCTATAAAAGTCATGGTACTCTTCCAAAAGGAGGTAGCATTGCCCAAAGTTTTCTGGGCAGCACAGAAGAGAGTCCAACCTGCTTTTCCCAAGCAACCAAAGGAGACTTAATACACAAAAAAAAGCTTCTCTTCTTTTGTTCCCCATCGCTGGGTACTGCCCTGCCCTCTCTTCTTTGGTGGTCCAGGCTTAGATCGCGAGCGGGTCCAGGTTCAAAGCATCTTTAGCATGACGAGGACTTAATAATAACCCATCTCTTCAACTTCTGCAAAGCCCTCTCTGAAACGAGGCCATGAAAGCACCCTGTTGACTGCCTCATCCCATCACGAGGGTGGAAAAAGGAATAAAAATAGCTCGAGCACAGAGCAGAGCGCTGCAAGAAAAAAAGAAAAGAAAGTCCCTTCTCTTTGTCAAGCAAAACTGACCTCTCGTCCCATGAAGAATAACCCCCCAGCAGACTGCCGCAAGCTTGCAAAAAGCAGGGTACCATTTGATTTTCACTTCTGTGGTCTGCATAAAACGGTGAGGCAGGACCTTTTGTGTGCATCATCATCTCTAACCCAAAAATTCCCGGAGCATGAGGAGCCCAGCCATGGAGGTGGCTGGGGTGGGGGGAAACGGCAAGCCAAGGGGTTGCCTTACGGTCCTAAGGGGCAGGATGCACGCAGGTGGGACAAGGATGGAGAAGTCACCTAGAATTAGGGTAGCAGAGGTCTAGTCAATGCAGAAAGACATCCCAAAAGACCGTATAAGTGCACTGGGACCTGAATTACCCATTGCTATCCCCTTGAGTATTGCAGGAACCACGTTGTCAAACGTTCCTCCCCGGCACCGTACCACGCCAGATGACGTTATTCTCCAGAGCGGTCAATTCTTCCTGAGGTCTGCTAAACTCTCAGCCTCCATAATAACTTTGGGGCAGGAGGTCTCCCAGGGCGATTGCATCCCTACTAAAATTTTATTATGGCTATAAAATTCCCCTGTATCAGGCTTAATTTTGTTAATTTTCAATTCCATAGGACAGCCCTTGGATCTTGAATTACGAGAGAGCAAGTAGGAGTTGCGGCTGACCTCCTCTCCGTCGCTAACACTGCAAAGCGCTCCAGAGAAGAACTGAAATATTTGGCAAACAAGACCCTGATCTCTCCATCGCCTCCATGGGCAAACAGAGGAGTAATTCATTTGCACCCAGACCAGATGCCTCGGTGATGGCCAGGCACCTCTGTGCTTGGTTGCAGACCAAAGGAAATAATTTTAGGCAATGAGTGGCCGTGCCCTCAGCTCCTGCAAATTTACAGCTGCCCATACAAGAGAGTGCAGGAGGTTTGATGTTCCCTTTGCTGACGTTTTATTCTTGCACCTTACCCCACAGCGCAATTAGACGTTGCACAACCAACCACCTCCTCTAGTTTCTTCTACCGCTCCCATCCCCGGGCGTTATGACAGGAACTATTTGCAAGTTATGTATTTTACAGCTGACGATGCAGGGAGTGACGTGCAGAGACTGGATTTTATTTCCCAGCTCTACAGGATGGAGAAGAAAAGGATCAGAGGGGAGGGGAGAGGATTTGTGCTTTTGGAGGAGGGGGCTGAGGAGAGGACAAGGTTGGAAATTTCCTCCTGGCAGCCCTTTTCAAGAAGAGTTATTAGAATTTATTTTCAATTATACACAAGAATAAGCCGTCTGCAGTATAGTTAACTTTCAATTTCAACCAATTTTCGACGCATTCAATCACAGATGCCTCAGTGATTAAGAATCTATGTTGCAAAACAATTCCCACTTTGCAACAATGCAATCAAACAGATCTACAACTCATAACCCATTATCCAAGAGTTTCTCAGCTCATTGGTGAAGTGAAATAGGATTTACCAAGCATGCCCTTTTTTACCCGGCGAGCCCCCAAGCTCATTTGCAAAGAGATCTGCGACTCAAAACAACCCATGCAGGGATTTTTTTTTTTTTTTATTATTATTATTTTGGGGGGGGGGGTGTTGCTTTTCCTCCCTCTCTCTCTGTAGATGCAGAAGGGCAAGGGTGGGATGCAGCGAGTTTGCTGTTTGCAGCTTTAGGGGGGCTTGGAGCTGCCCCCTCGCAGCAGAGATGCATCGGACAGCAGTGGGGGACCGGAGGCAGACTTTCCATCACCCAAAAGGGTGAAGGCATGGGGAGGGCTTCGGGAAAGCTGCTTCACTTGCAGCTGGCTGCTTTCCCCCCACCCTTTTACATCTTAGCAAGTGCAACGATGCTCCGACCAACGAGACGCAACAGGTCATGACAGCCAGCAACACGCTGTACCCCTTCCCCACCCCGGGCTCGGTGATGCACCCACCCTGCCCTTCTCCCATCCTGCTGGGGCCCCTGGGGAGGAGGGGAACCCCCCCAGGCTTTGCAGGGCTGGAGGAGGATGGTGGCTACAGGATGCCTCCTGCCTCCGCAGCCCCAAGAAGCAGCGGGTAAACTGAACCTCTGCATGGCGAGCACGCCACGGGGGCAGCGACTTCAAAAACAAGATGCTTCCTCTCCCGAGACCATTTTAAGTAGATAAATATGATTCGGAGCAGCACAGACCCCCTTTACAACCCTCACCAAGCACAGCAGCCAATTATTCCTGCTCCTAGAGATGCTAATGTGCCCATCTGCTATTCAGCACACGGAGCACGACTGTCCAGCCCTGCTCACGAGGCCCTCTGCAAAAGGCCACTGAGTCCCTCCGGGAAGGGGCAGGTCACAATTTCACAGTGAAGATGCTGGGATAGAAGAGCTCAGGCTGATGGGAGAGGAGGAGGAGGACTTCAAAGCTCGCTGAGTTTGGAGGATAGGCAATAAAGCACCTGGAGGATAGGCAATAAAGCACGTAGAAGCCTGCTGAAGGAAATAGCTTTCCTGGGCAAAGTGTTATTTTGTCAAGACCGAACTTCTCCCTGGGAACGAGCTGATTTTGAGTAAAAAATCATAAGGAAAAAAAAAAGCATTGAGGACCAGGTGTTTGAATGACACGCTTTGGAAAGGCAAAGGGGAAGCGCAACAAAACAGCTGCACAGACCTCAGATTGGCTCCCTATGCTCCGAAAATTACACCCTATGGAAAGGGCACTGAAGACCCAAAATCCCCCGTTTTGCCCTGATTTGGGTCAGCGGGCACTGACAGGGTCCACGGAAGCAGACGGACGTCGCCGGCAGAAGACAGGCTCCCCATCCCAAGGGACCACGCGCGCACCCCCTGCACCGGTTCCTCTCTCTCTTTGATGCCGACAAATAACAATTTCAAACTGGGGAAGACACCTGGGAGAGCCGAGGCACTTGTGCTACAAGATAATTAGAGATTATTATAATCGAAATTTCATTGCCACATCAAACTGTGTCTTTTAGCATTAATTAATCTCCTCTCCCAGCCTCTGAGCGCGCTCGGCTCTCGCGCTGTAGGACAGCAGCTTGTCAAACACACCAAAGACTTGCATCTCATTACCTTATCAGAGGGGGCGAGCGGGGAGCCGGGGAGCAGCAGACAGATTCCCCGGCGCAGCTGGGGACATGAGGACGCCTGCAAACCCGCTCCCTGGGTTTGCAAACTTGTTGAACAAGGCGCACGAGGGATCTTCCTCCCCTCGCTGCCACCCCCCCCCCGCCCCTTCCTCTACCTCTCGCCCTCTCCCTGATAAAAGCAGGCCTGGAAAAGATGCTGCTTCCTTGCCGGGAACTCATCCCGCTCCACTATGCGACCTTGAATAAATCACATAAATTAAAACTGCCGACATCCCTGCAGGGAGTGGGGTGCTCATGCCTTGCTTTCCCAAGCAATTTAGGCTCCAAAGAGTCAATGCAACTACGCTATCTCAGTTACGTTGTAAAAATTCACCTTTAGCATCCCATCGTCAGCCTGATGCACGATACTTTCCTCCTTCGGGAGGTTTGGGGAAGGCGTGAGGCTAAATCCAGTTTTCTACATGAGGTTCACAGCATCTGCTGGATAAGACCAGCCAAGACTGGCCTTGAAGGACCAACTAAGAGGCAGGAAGATGGACCCAGCTTGAGAAACCTTAAGGAGACCTATTTCAAAAGCTCTCAGCACCTCTGGAGGGGGGGGAAAAAACCAAAACAAAACAAAACACACCAAAAAAGTCCACCTGCAAGGGGAGAAACCTCAGCACAGGAGCCTGGTGCCATGAGCCAGGCACACGCTGCATCGCTTTTAACAGCGGCTGAAGAAACTGGGCACCCTCAGCCCCCCGCCAGCATCTGGCTGGGACTGGCAACGAGGGCTGTGTATATATTGGTGATACGCATGAGATGCTATATGTTCTAGTCATTGATTCTCCACTGCTTTCATACCTCATCTGAAAATAAATATCCTCTCCCTTGTTTCCACCTCTCCACTCCCCCTTTCCCCGTTATTGGCTTTGTGACGGAAGGCTTTAATTTATTCCCCCTGCCATATCTTTGTGCCGCTGTTTTCTTGCAATTTACACCATATATTACCCACCGTCTTGTGTCATTTAACTCTAGAAAGCGCTCTGAGATACAGTTTGCTTGAAGGATGCCGGAGCCATTAATCCTGATTACGCAGCCCTGCAGAATGCCCATGGCATTGCCACTGTGCACACGCACATAACCCTCCTCGGCTCCTGTTCTTTTACAGCCATCCCTGCACCGATACCCACTGCCCGGCCCCATTTTAACACCAAACAAGTAAAATCAAGCCCCTCCTGACCACGCATAGTTTCCTCCCCTCCCTATCAGCCAGGCAGAAGCTTGTGGGTGCAAACGGTACCAGCTCCGGGAGAGCATCGTGGGCAGCTGGATCATGGCAAGCAGAAACCAGTCCGGGGAGGAGAACTACCAGTCCCCTGTCATCCCGGAAAATGGGACAATAAGAAGATGAGAAACGCATCAACGACGGCAGATCCCCTCATCTGAGCCGCTAAGTGCCACGCTGCCTGGAAATTGCTCACCAGAGGGAGAGCTTTGATGAAAAATAGAAAGGGGGGGGGGGAATAAAGGGGAGGAAAAATTTAACGAAATGAAAAAATGTCATTTATTTTATTTATTCATCGGAATATTTCCGTGTGGGGAGAGGAGGACGGGCATGATTATTCATTGTATTCTACATGGCAGGCTCCGCAGGGAAACGCTGCCGTCGCGCTCGCGTCCCCGCGCCGCCTGACACATCGTTAGGGTGTATTTAATTGCGCTCGCGATTGAGAGATGAGAGAACCCGCGTCTCAAAGAGCTGCAAGTTCAACACAACACCCTCCTGCTTCAGCAGAGACCGGGCACTGAGCGACTTCAATTGCAGAGAACCAGTCACTTAACTGAACAGCTACCCAGGCTGGAAAAAGGCGAACAAGACCTCCGTACCAAACCCACGCCCCACCTTGTGCTCCTGCCCATTTCACAGCGAGCAAGCGCGATCTTGATTTAAAACCACATCTGTTTTCAGCATCGCTGACACAACAGCAATCTGCAACCCTCCTGTGGCATCTTCCATAGGCAGATCTCACCGGGAAGGATATTTTCTTGTCCTTACTTTACCGATGGGGAAACTGAGGCCCTTGGGCAGCGAACTGGCTTTCCCTAACCCGTGCAACGCCCGAGCGGCAGCGCTTCGGCTCCTGTCTGCCAGTGCAGCACCTCGTCATCTGGAGATGCTGCATTTCAATAACTCCTCGTTTCTGCTGCATGCATGCTAATTTTAACAGCCTTCCCACCGTAGCGGTGATGAAGCAGCAAGGTTTGCGGGGAGAGGTGATATCTTTCATTAGAGTAGCTGAGGCAGTTGGAAGAAGCAGCTTTGATGCCGAAAAGCCGGATCTGATTGAGCCCTGATGAAGGAATGCTGCATTTGTCCCTCTTCTCTGGCTGCCTAATAAAAGCTCGCTCCTTCAGCACACTTCCCTGCTAACTAACTTTTTATAAACAGGGGAGCAGCAAACAGCAGCCAGCCTCTACCTCCTGCGTTCAGCACACCGCCGACAACATTCGCAAAAACCCCTGGGATTTGCAAATATTTCTATGATTTCCCAGCGGCCCGCAGCAACCTCACGAGCAAGAAGCTATTACAAGCCCACGAATACCGGGTCACCTGAAATTACCACTTGGATTCAAGCAAAACGCTCACGAGCCACTTTTTTTGGAGGGGGTGGGACCAGTTTTCCGATCCCCCCCAGGAGAAAAGCAGTTGTCTCTGAAGCGACAGGCACTTTCTTTCTATTACTGAAGCTAAAATAATGGCCCACAGGCAGACGCACTCCCCTGCACGCAGCTCAGCATCTCCCAGAATGAGGAAGGAGAAAGGAAGAAGGTTGAAGAGGGTTGGTTTTGTGGTTTGGTTGGTTTGTTTTTTTTTTTTTTTTTTAAAAAAACCCACTATAATTTAAAGGCCAAAGCACTAACGAGTGCAGAAGGGCAAGAGGCGACAAATGCCTCGGTGAAAAATACAAAATTACCATTTTAATGGATGAGTGTTGACTCCCTGGCTCTCCCCGGGGAGGCCTGTTTGATTTCGTTAGCTTGTTAGCACAAGGATTTGACACAAGCGATTAATGCCGAGTTCATTAAGGGGGGGTGAGTGCTTTTTTTTTTTTTCTTCTGGATTCAGCACAGGGAAAAGGGCCAGGGGGGAAGGCGGGGAGCGAACCTGCTCCATCAGTGGGAAGGCTGCACCAGAGGACAGAAGCAGCTCAGCGCACCAGTGTCCAACCCAACCCATTGGCATCAGCTCCTGAAATGCAGCTGCATCAGGATGCGGCCCATTTTGGGGTTCGAGCTTCCATCTCTGCCCCCAGCATCCTCACATCCCAAGCACGGAATTGCCCTCCTCCATCCTCCGCACCATCACAACAGCGACCAGCTTTGATCCCTAAGCCTGAAAATAATCAACCACCGTGTTTCGCCAGCAAGATCCCAGCTCTGCAGCAGGGAGGAACCGAGGCAGAGCCCCGGGAAGCGCTGACCTTGCCCACGGGCACCTGGAGCATCACTGGCAGAAGCCACCGCTGGACCACAGCCACCAGCCACAAGGACACATGCATCTGCCTCTCGGCAGCGGGGCAATGCATGCACCGTGCCCACGGCTCTGCCATCCCAACCCGCCTCTGCGGAGGGATGCTACAGGATGGGCTGCATCCAACTCTGCTCTTCCCGCAGCTGCTGTCCCCAGCCACGAGCATCTGTCCAAAGAGGAAAAAATCATCATCCCTTAGAAGGGAGGCAGAGCAGTGCCATCCAGAGCCAGATCCTCTGACAGACCTGTGCCATGATCCAGCTGGGCTCAGGGAATAGCTCCGGTCTGACACTGCAAGGTCAGCTCCTGCCTCCTGCCCCAGCTGTGGGAGCTCCCCACCGGCCGTGGCACCTCTCCTACATCCAGCTCTAGGTTTCCCTCCCAGGGGAAGCTCCCTCTGGCACAGCTGGGAGGTTTCAGAGCCTTTGGAGAGAAAGAAGGAGCAAGCAGGGATGAATCCCACTTTCCACGGGGACACGGGATGCTTGGAGGAGCCAGGGCTGCCTGGCCTGAGCCAGAAGCTCACCGCAGCCCAGCTGCCTGCTTTTCCCTAGCCCTTAGGTTCAGATAAAACCCCTGCTCAGCAAAATCAGTTTGTTTGGTTTTTTTTTCTTTTTGTTGAGGAAGCACAGACAGAGGTGGAAGGTTAAGTCCACTTAGCTGCTCTTTGCAGGTTCTCCAGCTAGTTTGGCAGACGAGTTCCTGCACAGCAGGCAGCTTTGAGCAACGAATGCAGCCGGCGCTGGCCGTGTCCCTGTGCCCCTGTCCTCTCCCCCTGAGCTAAACACAAGGCTGTCGACCTGCAGAAACACAGCTTCCCCTTACCCGCTCCCATCCGCACCCCCCAGCAGCACCCCCACACGCGCCCGCCCGACCCAGCGCCCATCACCAATGCTCCCGCAATTTAACCAAGAGGTGCAGACCCATTTGCTACCCAGCACCGCTCTACCGCGGGAGGGGCAGCAAGGCAGAGAGGGGAGAAAAGCGATTGCAACTAAAAAGGGCTTGGTTTTTTGGTTGGGTTTTTTTTTTTTGTTTTTTCTTTTAAAAATGACGCCCTGCCTCTCTTTTCCTTTAGCTCCTTCCCCCTTAATCTTCTCTCCTCTGGTCTTTCTGCTAAGCGCAGCTCCCCAAGCAGGGGGCTGCGTTTTCATATCCCGTCACCTGGGGCTAAGAGCTGTAAAGATGTTTCTCTGTCACAGCTGTACCCTGCCACATCAGCTCAAGTCACCGGGCCATTACTCAACTATTACCAGCTTCTCGTGGATTTCCCCCGCCCCCGCTTTCCCCAGATGCCGATAGATCTCGCCGGGTCCTCAGAGGGGGCCCGAAGACGTCACCGGCTACAGCGATTCTCGGCTGCTCCTCAGACCGCTCTCCCAGACGGAGAGGTTTGTATTTTAGACAGGCAATTAGCTTGCATGCTGCACTCTGCATTTTACAGCAGGCAACGGGCACACTCGCAGACCCGGGATGTGCCAGCAGCCTGCTCACCTCCCGACGCCAGCCCTGCTCTGCCCATTTGCAATGCACTCCTCCACTGGAGAAAGCTCCCCTCTGCAAGGCTCTGTTCTCCTCCTACCTCCCCTACGAGGATGGCAGCCCGAGATGTGGTGGTGAGACGGGCAGGCTTAATGATACAGACATCCCTCACCTTGCCCCTGAGCACAACCCAGCTCCCTGGGGAAGGCAGGCAGAGGCGCAAGGGTCTGGCAGAGCTTCCTCAATCCCATCACAAATGAGAAAAGCCAGCATGGAAAGGGACAAGTGGCACCACCACCACAGCCAAACATGCTGGGGATGCAACTCAGGAGACCCAGCACAAAGATCAGCTCTGCTGGGAGAACAAGCACCGGTGCCTGAGCTGGGGACGTCGACTGCACCAGGAGCCGGGCTGTGCAGAGACTGGCAGAGATGCACAAACACTCATTTCAGCCTCAGCTCTGCACAAAGCCCACGAACAAAGTCCGTGCACGAGCTCTCCTCAATGCAAAGCTCACCAGGAGCTCGGTTTGGGGCAAACCGGTATCCCCAGGCAAGCGCCAAGTGATAGATTTGGGCCGGTGCAGCGGGCTGCACGCAGGAAAGCCCCGATGACAAATTGCATCAGCACCGCGACGCCAATTAGCTGCTCCGAGAGGTTAAGACAATGCAAGCCCCGGCCCTGCCAGACAGAAGATGCCAAGGGAACGTGTACTGAAAGGTTTGGCCTCCTTAGCATCTCTCCGAAGTAATTCCACTTGTAACTCATAAAGCTTCCCCAGCCGACTGCGCAGTGCTTGCCAGCTCCTGGATGAGACAGACATTTGTATGAGATATACAAAGCCATTTAGCTGTTCAAAAGCTATCAGCACTTACATGCAAGGTTGAAGCAGGACAGATTCTGCTGTATTCAGGGCATCAAAGGGGATTATCCGGGAAATGATAACAGATTTTAATTTAGATCGTCCAAGATGGGTACTGGGGCTGGGGAGGGAGAGCTAGAGAAAGAGGCTAGCTTAGCTCCAGATTGTAAGAGGGAGGGAGAAAAGAAAAAGAAATAAAAAAGGAGAGATAGCTGATCGCAAAAGTTGTGTCCAGCAATTTGCCATGCTGACCACGAAGCCTCGCACACACCGCTGCCACGCTGTCGTCCCTCTGCCTGCCCGCACCTCCTTCCCCGCCTAGTCCCCCCCCGTCCTTCACAATTCCAGGGTGAACACCGAGCTGTAGCCCCCCACCCCACACCAAATACTGCCCTTTTTCCCGGGCACAGCCTCTTTTCCTGCTCAGAGATATTTTTTCTAGGCAGGAGAGGAAGAGGCTGCCCATCCGGCTGTGACTGCCGGGTATCAGGCAGTCTATCAACGGCTTCTGGGTACATTAAGTTCTCCTTTGCACCAAGATCTCTATATTCCTGTCCTCCCAACCTGATTTTCCATGCAGATTTAAAGAGCTCTACACAATGAACACCGCTACATTTCAGACGCACCGCTGCTGCGACACAGGCAGGAGCGCTCGGTTTTACGTACTTTCAAGGTATCTAATTTGAGAGGCAGGGTCTGAGGCTTTCCAGGCAAGGGAAGGATGGATGGAGGTACCTCCAGAGATGATCGACATCGGCGCTTTGTGAGCTGCTTTTTGGAGATGCTGGAGGCCCTGCTCAATTGTGGACACTCCCTCAAAATCAAAACATGTCATTAAAAACCACAAAAAAAAAGGGGCCCTGGCTTTTCAGTTGTTTTAATTGAAGATACGTGGCAAATCCTTCCATATTGATGAATAGTTTAAGTCAATCCCGATCCTTGTTTTCTTTTTAGAAGCAGCTATTTACCTCGTGTCCTCTCCTGCCACATGGCTTCTTTGCAGGTTTTGCCTTTCTATTTCCGACCGTCCCAGATGGAATCTATGAATAAAACTAAAGAGGAGCTAGAGATAGGCTCCGAGTCATTAATGCAGCAAATATAGACTCTGCTCAAGATCTAAGGCATAGAGGTGGGGGGAAGAAAAGCTTCCACCTCTCTTTTCTCGGGGACAGATCCAGGCTGATGTGAAATGACGCCGACATTAACAGAGAGTCTGAGTTCTTCCCTTTTAATCCCCAGATAAATTCAGTGTACGCAGGCAGTATATAAAATGTACTCCCTGGGGGCGAGGGGCTTCTAGCTACACGTGACACAACCTCCCTGCCCAAAGCGCCCATCTCATGGGGCTGCTCTTGGAGAAAAAGCCCAAATATCCCAAACCGATCTGTTGGATGACCCGCATCTTTCGCCTATGGAAAGGCGTTTTTTCCATGGAGTTCTGTGGGAACAGGATCCTGTGGGCGCAACATAAATTCACACAGCGGTTTGACCTGGGTGTCTGCCCGTAGACCTCCGCATCACAGCCACCCATCCCCAAAACACCCGCCCTCAACACGCAGCAGGGATGCGGCTGGCTCGGGGCGAGGAGACACCCACCAACTTGTCCAAGAGGACAAGACTTAGAGGATAACTCGGAGCTATTTTTGGTCCTGACCGTTTTGGCACTTTGATCAAAATCCGGGCATTTTGTCAAGAAAACTTCTTGGCACGATTTCCCGCCCAGCTTTGCACAACTGGGCTGCCTGCATGGGTTAGGAGAGGGATCAAGCCCAAGAAACGCATCCAGCATCCCAAAAAAACCTCCCAAATCCTCCAGCTTCCCAAGCCAACGCTCAGGACAGGTCTGCAAGCATGGCCTGTGCCTGGACTCGCTGTTTATAAAGCTATTGCAAAGCACCCAAAACCAAGAGAGACGAGCCCAGTGTGACAACCTGAATGTCACTGGCCCCACCAGCTCCACCTGCGCAACTCGTAGGCAGGAAAATCCTATCTGCTTCCAGGCCTCTGAGGTTGTCCAGTGAGATAACAAGAACCTCTGAAAAGCACCCAAAAACTTAGCAGAAACCCACCCATCATCCATGCGGGTCCATGGGGAAAATCCCCCGTCCTCCCACCCAGAGCAAACCTGCCGTCCGTCCTCAGTTCCCCTCCTCAGCAATTAAAGTAATAAATAAAGGTGAAGGAATCTCGTTTCATTTTTAATGCAAAAGGCATGAAAATGGAGAACAAATGGTGCCGCTGAGAGGCAAGGGGCCATAATTAAACCCTCCCCCTTTTTAGTTTTTTGCTGTTTTTCCGAAGGCCTGACTAAAACGCCTGTAAAACCTTCCTCCACAAAAGCGGGAGAAAGACTTCCCCCCCCCCGCCCCCCACCACTAAATGGAATGAAATGGATTTTTCAAATGTCATGCTAGTATCCACTTAATAATACATTCTCCTATAGACAGGACAATAATATATATTTTAATCACTTTTCTACAGGCAAATAAACGGCATGGAAGCCTGGCCTTCACTGGCGCTTGGAAATTATGAATTTTTCAATAACCTTTTCTATTATTCATCCTGTGTTATTCCGTAACATTTCTATGTGAGGAATGTGCTTGCCAGACACTTTATGAATCTCTTCTTTTATTTATTAAACAGCAAGGTGTCTCCCTGAAACCCCTCCTCCCTCTTCTGGAAAGATGTCGGCGGAGCCTCAGCAAGGCTTAAGACATCTATAATTACACCTTGGGTTATTAATAATTTCCCCTCCGTAAGAGCGGCTGCGTCAGCAGCTCCCGGGCTGCAGCTGGCTCAGCCTCAGGTGGTTTTCGGGGCAGATGCAGGGAACAAAGTCCAAAGTTTAGGGAGCGGGAAGAGGGTAATGGGGTGGGCTCAAGGGAAATGTCCCATCAAAGCATCTTTCCCCTATGTGTCGTAAATATAGGGAGGGATTCACTGCCGGCGTAAGCCAACACAGCTCCCTTGTCTCTGGCAGGGCTGAGACAAATTCGAGCTAAGGGCTGGGTCCGTGGTCTTGCGTTTGGGAGAAGGGATGTAAAGCCAGCTTTGCATCCCTGGTTCCCACGGGTGCCCTCCACGGGGGTCTGCACCGCGTCCCGCTGGGTAGAACGGCCGGCAGCCAAAAAAAAAAGCCTTTTGTGCACCGAAACACTGGTGCTCCATTCTCCCCCAGCATTTGCACGGTGACCTGCTGCAGGAAAGACCCCATAAAGAAAAATAACGCCCTTTTTCACCTCCTTGGTAGCACTGATGCCTCCACCTCCTCCCTCCCTCCCTCCGCAGCAGAGGGGACAAGCGCACGCTCGGGCTTTGCCGGGTGTTTGCGATGCCGTGTATGGCACAGGAGGGGATCAAAAAGGGAAGCATCGCTTCCCGACACCTAACACCGGCTTAATTATCTGATGATATCTGTGACTTACGTCCCTTCACAACGCAGAGACCTCAGCAGCTGAAAGCAAAGAGATTCTTTGATGCGAACCAATTAGGAATACAGATCCGACATTCAAGAGAGCTGAATGGTTTATGTGTACGTTAAAAAAAAAAAGCAAAGGAGGCGACAAGGAAGAAGACCTGGAATTAATCTAAGTGCTCTGCTCATGTATACCCACAAGGTAATGGTTAAAAAGATTTATAATTTAGAGGGAATGACCTCTTGGGGGAAGAGCGGGGGTGCTCTTTTTGCAGCAAGCGGGACCTTATTATTTTGCAAATGACATCTCCATCGCAAGGCAGAGCCTCTCTCGCTAAAATACGTATGAATAAATGATATGTGGAGAAGCCGCTTTATGCAGATTCTTGGCAGAGATAGGAAGGGAAAAAAAAAAAAAGAGAGATAGAAAATTAAGGCATAGATTTCCCATGATGTTCCCGCTCCCGTCCCCAAGGTTCAGATACCAGCACCATTTGGGAATTAAAAGATAAATAAGTAAAATAAAATGATAGAAAAACACCGCCTGAAGCTCTACACTTAGAAAGAGGGAGAAGGAATTTAAAAATGCGATGATGGATCTAAAAAGCAGCTTTAGCAGCACAGCTTGAAGCGGGTCACAGCAGCGAGACCATCCCTATGCGTGGTCCTGGTTCAGCATCTGGGGACCTGATCCCACACATGGAGAAATCGAGCTCACGGGGCGAGCCACCAAAGGCTGGCCAAAATCAGATCCGAACCCCAATTCCTCCATCTGCGCTCAGTATCTTTAATGAGATGATCTCTCCTGCCTGTCTTGCAAGGACACAAGGAAGGACATCGCCCCAGTCGTGGCCAGGAGCCTATTTTATACCTGTTCAAATACTGATAACTCTTAGTCCTGCTGCCTCAGGTGGCTACGGGCTGACACTTGGCAAAGTATTTCTCCGATAACTGTTTGTAATCAGTATGGGAAAACAGCCCCACTGAATCCAGCAAAAAAGAAAAAGAAAAAAAAATTAAAAAGAAAAAAAGCAACCGTGAGAAAAGGACAGTGACAGGGACAGTAATGGATTTTCAGGGGCGGGAAATGCTTTTGCGCAACTTTTTGTTGTTGCAACAGGAGGCTGGAATTGGAGAAATTGATTGCAGGGCAAGGAAGCGGCTCGATGCGCCGAGGCCAGCGTGCCAGCCGGGAGAGCACGTCCCCGCTCCATGGTCTTTGCTAGACAGCCTCCCGGAGGTGGAAAAAGAAAAAAGAAAAAAAAAGGGGAAAAAAACCCCAAACATTCTCCTACAATTGTTACTGATATCGTGGTAACATGGAGAATCCACGAGGCAGAGCCAGGGTCCTATCGCACAAAAAATGCCCAAATGAAATAAGCAAAATCGCCAGGAAACTAATTTCTTCCTCTGCGTCGCAGAGGAGGAGGAGGTCCGCAAAGACCCACCAGGTAGGTGCCATCACCAGGACTGCAAAGGCTGCTGCCGAGGCAGAAACCCTGCATATTTTGGGTGCAGAGTGCCACAGATTCCCCAATGCCCTCATTAGGCAGAATTCATATTTCATGCCCGGCGCTCGTTATTTTTAAACTTGCAAATCTAACATGAGCAGAAAGCTGAAGAAGGCGAGCAGCTCCGGCCAGGGTGGGGAGAAAGCAAGGTCCACGGCCAACAGCAGCATGGGGGGGGGGTGGGGGGGTGTGTGAAGCAACAGGAGAGCGGGGCACGAGGAGGGATGGGGCAGGATGGGAGCGCTGCAAACAAGGGTTGAGTGCCAATGCTGTCGGCGAGCAGGAGAGGAGCCTCCCAGCATCCATGCTCAGCAGGGCAGGGAGAAGGGAGTGATGCTTAGGAGGGGATTTCTAGGCAGATCGAGGCAGGGGTGGCTCAGAGACAGGAGAAGGAAGCCTCCTCAGATGGTGGGATCGCCCTCCTTGTGCGCTCCTCTACAGCAGCATCAGCATGGAAGACTAACTTGATTTTCCCAGTCCCGCAGGCATTTCTGGACACCCAGCAACAGATGCTCCCGAGCGTACACACTCGACTGCAGTCACCTCCGCAACTCTGCCAAAAGCACAGCACTGAGGGCCACCCAAAAGTGAGGTCTCCCAAATCCCAGCCCACTGCCTTCGCTCTCCATCTTTGTCCTCGCCATACATGTTCTGGCCATCAGGCTCAACCTCAGCTGGGGGAAAGCGAAGGCTTGCTGGCGAACCTCAGGACAACTGGGAATCCCCAGCAAAACGAAATGAAGGTACCAAGGTCTGTGATGGCCAACATCTTCAGAAGGATCTGGTGGATCCGGCTCCGTGTAGGTACCAAAAGAAATAGCTGAATTTTCCAACGTGCTCAAGAAGTTGGCTGCTGAATTCCTCGGAAATGCAGGAATTTGTCCAACCGTCCAAGCTGAGCGCTTCGGAAAACGCAGACTGAACTAAGCCCTTGGAAAACAGCTTCCAAGTATCTCTGAAGCTGTACCCTTAAACGACAGTCACCGGCAGCTCCAACTTTTTAATGGCACCCAAAGTATTTTCAGCCTGGTTTCCTGAGGAAATGAAGCTTACGCGCCGGCAGTGCCTGCCCGGCTCTTTCCTTTCCCCATCTCTAGTGATTTCTAAACCTTATAACGCATTTCAATAAAATCTGATAGAAGGACACATTTATCTCCAAGATACAAGTTTGGGGAAAAATCGGAGGCTAGTCAGATGAAAGATACTGTTAATGCTCTTACCGAGAGAAAGGCAGGACTTTGAATGCAACTTTTCTTAGACATCAGAATATCTAGCACGAGTTTGCTCTCGAGACACAGACACACAAGGATCCAGGAATAATTATTTCTGCTGCTCACGGAAGTAGCTGTGTGGTTTTTTTATATATATATGAAATCAACACCAGAATATTTGCCTGGATAAACTAATCGAAATTGCTTGTTGGATGAGTTCACCGGCTATAAAACCCTGCAGTTACAAGGTATAATTACAGCAGCTTTTATTTTCCTCAACAAAAAAAGTCTTCATTAAAACAGAGTTAAGGTTGTAAACAGATCATTAATTTATAACAACATTATCAGATGGGTTACAGTTATTAAAAGAGCACACACCGAAGAGCCAGGAAACTGAGGACTGAAGGTTAAAACAAGCTGAAATTTGGAAAGCTGAGTTTCATAAATATCACAGCCACAGCCTGATCAGCAGCAGGGCTAATACAGCAAGGACACCCGGAGAGATCTGCATTACAGATGGGCTGGTAGGAGGCACGGCGCAGCAGAGAGATGATTCGATAACAGGCACGGGGCGATGGGCATGGTGCTTCCCCGGGAGATCTGCCCCACTGAATAACACAGGCAGCCCAGGAGGCACCCAGGAGGCTGATGCTCACCCTGGATGACACCTCCTGAGCCCTTTTTGGGCTGCAACTCACCTCACACAGAGGCACGGGTTATAGCCCAAGGCATTGAACCCAACGGGGTTCAACGGCTTAGCCCAGCTAAGCCAGTTCCACGTGAAACCCTCCGGGTGACCGCGCGTGCCCAAGAGCAGTGACAGTCATGGGGACTACACCAGGTGATGCCCAGCAAAGCCACTCTTCTCCTTTGGAGGAAATCTCATTTTAATTGCCTATGGAGAGCAAAGACCAACGCCACCACTGAATCACAGCAGATAAGGACCACGATGAGATTTCAGCCCATGAATTAAGGACCTGGCACGTCCCTTTGCTGCTCTGTTCAAGCAAATGTTTCTCCTGGAGGGGCAGCAGACAAGAGCTAACAGAAAATGAGGGTGAGCACACACAGAGGGGGAGAAATCCCAGGAATTCAGAGACAATAAGGTTTCTTCAGCTGTATGCTTTCCCTCCAAACCTTGGGTTTGCATTCCTTTTATCCCTTACTTTTATCGTAACTACCAAGCATTAGCTATCGCCCAGTAACTCCTGGAGGAGCCAAGTGAGCTGGTGTGATGGACCCAGCAGGGAAGAGACGAGCATCCCATGCGGCCCCAACCGCAAGCAAATCTGGGATTTGGTGTCTTGCCATAAAAGCAGGACACAGGCACAACCGATTCCCTCCCGGCCACGGCGCAGGGCCTCCCGCTTCCCTTGAAACTTGCTTCAGGTCTGATTTCAGTGCATCAAGTGGAAAGAAAGAGAGAGAGAGAGAGAGAGAGAGAGAAATACAACCCTGGAAAACCTTTTAAAGCCTGCACAGCTCTCCCTTGATGGCACATTGTTAAAAGGGATGTTATTCCAAGGGGACACTGTGAATCTATACAGTCAATGCTCCAGCACTTTAGTGGCAAAACAACTCAATAGCTTCAATTGACTGCATGAAATTCTATCATTTTACCACTACAAAGAAAGAAGGCAGGAGAAAAAAAATAAATAAGAGACTACATTGCATTTGTCTTTCGTTAGCTCCCTGTGCAAGAGCATCTCAATCCCTGTCCTTAGCACAATATGAGCCAACTCCTAAGTGGCTACAAAAAAAAAAAAAAGCCAAACACATCCAAAATGCATTCCCCACACTCCAGAGCTGCTACTCTCATGACTTCTCCAAAAAGAACAGCCTCGGCAGCATATAGAAACAGCGTCATCCCCAGCCAGCCGCCTTGATTACCACCTTCCCTCTGATGAAGATGATGCGGGATATGATTAAAGATGCTCTGAAAAGACACAGAAGTAACAGATGAGAACTTTTTGCCTCCTTTCCCCAGCTAGGTCACTAGGTGTTCCTCCTCAGCGGCTGATTTCTTATTCCAAATTTGTCCGGACTCTGCTCTTCTTCATCAGCAGAAGAGCTCCGAGACCACCAGCGCCTCGATTGTTCCTCTCCTGCTGATTGGGCTTTGTGGCTCTCGGAGAACTTCTGCTTGATGGCAGGAGTCTGTCTGCACCCTCCATCGACTGGCGCTTAAGGGGGCTCAAAGGGATCGTAGAGGGTTCAGAGCATCGCAAAGAACCAGCGAGTATTATTTTCTTAAAGCAAACCCCCTGTCTAGCTTCTTTTTACCCCTTTTTTTCCTGCCGTACATTCAGGAATTCAGCTGCTTTCCCCACAGCGGCTAGGAAACACGCCAGTAACCACGAGCTGTCCTCGACACGTCCCCACGAGGGAGGGGAAAAAAAAGATGCTTTTACTTTTGAGTAGCACAATCTAGCAGACAGGTCACGGGGCTGAGAGAGCAGCCAGGCGCCTGGCTCCCTCCCCGCGCGCTGCGGCGTGACTTTGGGCAAGTCACCGCACTTCTCCGGTTCCTCTTTCGTTTTGCCTTTTGCCCTTCTCTGCCATCTGACACACGGGCTGGTTCCTTGTCCCCTGCGTCCAAACCCCAGCCGCTGCATCGCTCCCCGCAAGTGCTAACGAGCGGATGCCATTGAAACCTGGACATGCAGGGCTGAACATCTGTGCTTCCACTCAAATTTCTGGATTTAGGGGTCTGCAGGCACGGGAACAGCACAGGCAGGGGGGCTTTGCCTCAGTCCCCCCGTGTCCCCTGCCCTTCCAGCCCTCTGTCCACCCCGACAGCCTCTCCCCAGCCCCAGGGTCCATTCCCCGTCCCGTGGCAGCCCATATCACACCGAGTTAGAGCGTGGGACTGAGCAGCAGCTTGAGTCTCGCCTGCACCAGCGCATCGATGCCAGGAGGGACTGCGCCGGCTTGTGCAGCCTCCTCTGTTCATGGCAGCACCTGCCGGGATTTCTCATCGCAGGCAATTGATATTCTACCGAGCATCTTTGGAAAATAATCTGCAAACAAGACGCTGCAGGCTATAAAATCACTCCCTCTCCTCTGCTTTAGATCGCAGCTTAATAAAAGCATAACACAAGCTAGCCGAGGAAACCGCCGCACTTTGCCCAACCACATCATCCCTTTGTGTATTATTAATCGGTTTCAAGTTGTACCACGGTTTCCTGGGGCGGGAAGGAGAAGGGGGTCTCCGGTTGCAGAGGAGACTGTCTTTTCCTTTCAGGATTCGGCAAGAAAAGTCTCACTTAACAGAGCAGCGGAGAAAAAGAGTGGCACTTACACCTCTGGTTCCCCACATCGCTCATGGTGAGGATCGATATGAAAAGTCATTTGGGGCTTATCTCTGCCAAAGGACACAAATGCAGGCTGGCTTTTCCAGCCCCAAGCTGGAGAAGAGGTTTCAGCCAACGCAGGTGGAAATATAGCATCGTTGCCCGGTGGGAAGATGGGGAAAACGAGGTGCAGAGCCAGACACCCTGATGCAGAGCGAGCTGTGCCGGCTGTTAACGCTGCTCATCTCCCACCCACACCTACAAATCCCATGCGTGGACCAAAGGGTTTGCACTACGGGTCCCTGGGATGCAGCCCCCTTCAAAGGGATCCCGGGGGTCCTTCAGTGCTCACAGCAAGCAGCCCTGCTCCTCCAGCTTTCTCGGAGCTGCGCTCAGCTCTCCCCCGAGAGCTGCCCACCTGCAGGCAGCCTGTTGCAAGCCCGATCAGCATTGCAAGTCCATTTTTGAGAGCCGAACGGGGCCCTAAGTGATACCCTGGTATTTTACAGCAGAGCAGCTGATGTCTCTCACCCAAAGCTTTCGCCACCTCTCCCTTGCTTGGTGTTGAGTCCCTGCTCAGTTTGCAAGCAGCTCAGTTGCAGAGGTCTCCTCCCAGGGCCCTGAGCTTTGCGTGCTCCTGACCACCACAAAAAATAACGCATACAAGAACTGCTGAGGTCTGCAACCTCTTCCCGGACCCTCAGCATGGATTTGGTTTTAGGCACATGCAGACTCCTCTCTTAAAAGCTCCCGGGACAGACTTGACAGCTCCCTGGATGCTGCAGAACCCGTTAGAGAGCAACTCTGAGATGCTGAATGTCTGTAGGGTTTCTGCATCGCCCAGCCCCTGCACGAGGAAGGGTTTTACCCCGTGGCCGGGCGGAGAGGCATGTGAAGGCAGAGAGCCGCCGTCACAGCCCCGGGAGCGGCACAGGGAGGAGACCAACAGGCTGCTGCAGAGGCTTCCAATAATTTTTCCACTCCCACTGAAAAAGTACAATATATTGTCTATTTGGGAGCAGTTTAAGTTGGTTCATTTCACACAGTAAATTAACCTGATTTCTTTAATACGGGATTTTTATTTGGTGTCAAGCCCCAACTGTTATACCAAATACTGTGCCCTGGGACTCCAGCTATTAAACTTTCTCTCTGTGCTACGTGCATATCGAGAAGAAAGCGCTGCCAGACACACTGCTGGGGCAGCAGGCTTGGTGACACTTTGAAATAATGGCTCAATCATTTCTAAACGCCCCGGCTATTTACTGCTGCCACATGACCCAGGAGATTTCTCGAAGCAAAACTACTTTTTAGATTTACCAAATGGAAAATAAGGCAACGGGAACCTTCTAGACTCTTCCCCAGCTCCCGCGGGGATGCTGAGGGCAGCTCGGTGCTGCTCTCTGACCACGCAGCATGCAAATTCATTCTAGGATGAGATAAAACACTAAAACCCCCTAAGTATCCTGGCCAGGAAGAATATCAAGGTTTTCCTCTTCTGGCAGGGCTCAGTCTCGACTTTCTTTCAAACAGCTATTGCATGTTTGCTCATGCAGTGGGTTTCGTGATGGGAGCTCAGCTCCTTTGCTGGAAATTGGTACTCTCTGTGCCAGGGATGAAATGAGGCTCTTGCGCAGGCTGCGGTCAGGCCGTTTCCAGTTGTGCAAATAACGGCACGGATCCGGCAGCCCGCTCGCCCCCTCAGCTCTCCACCGCGGCTAATGGGGCTCCACGCTGCTTTAATGGGGCCAGAACCAGCGGCCAAGCCGGGAGGTCGCCAGCCCTTGCTCTGCGAGCAGAGAGGCACCGTCTTTTGCAATTAAAAAAAAAAAACAAGCAAACAAACAACCAAAACCCTGAGACTTACAGTAATTCCTGAGGGGTGAAAAGTAGCTCTTGGGGAGCAGGGATGCAGTAATTTTTCTTCGCCTCCACAAAAAACCCCAAGCTGAAAGCTTGCACCCCATTGCATGTGGCAGAGCGAGGACACCGAGCGGATACTGCCTTGGCAAGGCTGCCCGCTACGGCAGAGCCCAGTCCTGATGCCGAAATTCCCCTGCCCCGCTCCGGGGTGGGACAGGCTCCCCTTCTGCCCCGCTCCCCGCTCCGTAACCCCTCCCCATCCCACACCGCTCCGGCAGCCGTCGCCTCGGCATCCAGCCGCTCTGCTCCGATCCACGCCTGGTTTAACAGCTGACAAATGCCCCCAGTTAATTTTTTCTCCTCCACTCCTATCTGGGGTGCTGCTGACATTTTGATATTTCCCGGTGAGATTATCCTTCACATAATGAATTTTCTCCCCAGCCCCTCCTTTTTTTTTTTTTTTTTTTGTGCCTTTTGGCTTTGCTGGCGCACACTCTCTCTCAACTCTGCCGACTCCAGGAGCACGCCCGACACAAGATGAATCGCCCAGAGACTCCTGGTGCATCCTTCTTTACACTTCACATCTTCCCACCGCCGATGAGAAATAGGTTTTTTCCTCATCCATCATAAGTCAGCGTGACAAGGCTGTCGTTCTCCAGCGCCGCATCGCTGTATCATGCGCTTCTCCGTCCCGCCTGGCTGAGCAGCCCGCTTCCCCGCGAGCATCTGGGACCTTTCCAAAGTGCTTTCGGTTGTATCGGGGATTTGGGCACCGAGCAAAAGTTATTTCTGAACGCTTCCTTCCTCCAAATTGCTCCCACCCTCTTGGGCTGCGCCCCAGTAACATCCTGCATGGCTCAGGTGGTGTTAATGCTAAGGAGAAGTCATGGTGAAAGGGGAAACTGAGGCATGGAGCACCTTTCTGACTCCCATGAGGTCTGACTGCGCCAGTGGCAGAGCCGGGAATAAATATCTGCAGATCCTGCCTTTTTATCCCACTTACAGCCAGCACTGCTTCAATAACCATCTCCCAGCATGGCCAGAATGCAGCCGTGACCCCCACAGCTTACTGGAAACCTCGCCTTTGCCAGACAGAAGCACTCTCAAGACCCCCTTCACTGCCCCCAAAACCGTAAAACACAGCCCCAAACTCAACACACGCACATGCACGGAAAACGCTCATGCTATTAAATAGCAGTGCTTCCCAAACCCCGAGTGATGGCACCAAAAATAAAAAGGTAAAATTGTCAATTCTCATCTCTTCAATAAACTCCAAGTGTTTCATTTCAATTTTCCTCCTGCAACATCAGTCAAAACAGAGCATTTCTGCCTCAGACACAATTCGATACGGACACCTCCCTATTTCTGACACGGGAGATTTTCCCGACAACTTCTGCTTATTCAGAAATTTCTCTTGGGCCTGGGACAGAGGGAATTTGGGGTGGGGGAAATCACCTACTACGGATTCAGGCAACACGAAAGCCATCAGAAAGCCGAACCCTCCCACAGCGGTTACCAGCAACCCGCTGCTTTTCACCCCGCGCCGAGCATCCTTCCTCGGAAAGCCAGTTTGCGAGAGCCCGACAGCGGCACCGGGGCAGTTTCGGACTGAGGGTATCGGGGCAAACGGGGGGAAATCAGAGGCAGGCGAGGGTCAGATGGCTCTGTGCTGCGTGCTACAACCCGGCCCCGCATCAGAGCTCGTTTCCATGACAATTGCAGGTAACTTCCCTCCGAGCCATCAAAGAAATGGGATGCAAAGCTGTCCGAAAGAGACAGAGAAGCAACAGCTTAGCAGTAAGCCATTGGCCTTGGACCCCCACGAGCAGGTTCCCCTCTGGGCTCTGCTGCGCACGCCCAGATATGCTTTCGCCCTAAAAACGGTGGCAATAACGCACGTGGCAATGGGGCTGCGGGAGCCCCCTTTCCGTACCCTGGTCCCTACAAATCCTGTCGCGTCCCCCCCGCCCAGCAAAGCCACGCACAGTTTGGAGACCTGCAGCGAAGGTGGCTCCATGGGTCCCGCAGCAAAAGCAGGGAAGAGCTCCCGGCCATGAGCCCTCTTGTCATTCCCAAGACAAGCGGCTCAGCCGGGAAGAGAAGATTTAACCGTGTTTGCTTCAAAACCCCAAAATGAGTTCCCTCCCATCTGCTGGGAGAGATTGATCTCCCAAGTCAGCTGTAAATCGCCTGAAAACTCCCTTGGCACATTTAGGCAAGAGAGGAAGGAGGCAGGGAATCGCGCTCCTCTCTTAGGGTTCACGTCCTGCAATGACACTGCCTGTAAGCATGCTAATTATCCAGCACACTTCTTGGATATAACGATTTCAGCTTGTTAGGTCACTTTCTAATTTCTTTTATCTGCAGGTAAAGATCTTTCAACCCCAAAATGAGAATCCTAGTTCCCTCAAAGCCTGCAGATCTCCTTATTCAACTTCCTAAACACTGCTGACTCAGCATTGCGGGGAGGGGGAAATCCCTCTCCCATCACTGAGGTCGCAGGTACCCCCAGGACAAACTTGGCACCTACTTAATGTCACTTCTGAGCACTGGACAGTATCACAAGATGGAGAGGAGCTTCTAGCAATGAAGCTATAAGCAGCAAGATGGAGAAAATTGGGGGTAAATAGTGGACATCAAACATCATGCCAAATTGTGTGTGTTTGCAGACCATCCAAAACCCAAAGATATCCAATTGCCAATACTTCAAAGTTACAAAAGCGAGATATATATATATATATCTATATCTATCTATCTCTATCTGTCTATCTATTTTTAAACTCTCGGGCTCATTAGTCAAGTTCATGCTGTGTTGCTCTACTAGAAAAGCTCCGATGATGCCATTTTTATTCCCTACTGGTACTTCATTTTTTTCTTCAACTTTTGCAAGTTCAAGTTTTCAAGAGACATGCTCAAAACTCGCTTTCTGTAAATCCATATTAATGGCAACTAATTCCATGCAAACTTGTGGAAGATGCTCACAGTATTGTTGATCCCAAACCTTCAGCAGGAGTCTAGTCCTCAAAAATCAGATTTGAAAGTACTGGAGTGTCTTTTCCTTTTGCTAATACCTTTCTAACCTTAAAAACTGCTTTAGGTCCATGCTTTTGAGTTGTTTCCACCTCGGTGGAAGAGGAGATCTCTCTACAGCACTACCAAAATCCTACAGACGATTGCAAAGTACTACATAAGGGCACTGCACAGGCTGGACACTTACAGACACTGGGAGAGGAATCCGAGAGTCTGAATTTTGCTGTGGCACTACCTGCTGAATGTAAACTGCAAAATAATTGGGGACTTGAGACGCTCATAGCTATTTGAAATAGCAGGATGAAAGAATAACTCTTTTCTGTGAACAATCACCAAAACAAATCACTCCTGAGCATATGCTCAGGCAAATTAGGAGGAAAACCAGAGAGATGCACAAACAGGCCGGCCACATTAGACGCAATGGAAGAGGTAGAAACCTCCAAAATGAATGGATGCTGCTCAGTCCTGCCGAGCCCAGGAGATGGGGAGAAGGTAACCAAGAAGGTGGGAGTCAGAGGGCATCTGGGGAAGCAGGCAAGAGGCACAACAAGCTCACGGTGCACATCCAGCTCCTCTCCTGCTGCTCGTCCACCCGCCGCAAGCAGGTAGCAGGAGAGATGGTGGAGGCACTGGCGCCTGTTCGTATCATTTCTGGCATGCCCGAACATTTTGGCAATGCTACCGGGACATGCATAAAACATAGCAAGCTCTGCCTCAACCCCAGCAGGAGATATTAGCTGCATTAGCATCGCAATCTGAATTGTATCTCCCCTAGGACAAACGCAATTGCTAGCACCGCAGGAGGTCCAGGGGACCCAGATTTACATCTTTCCTACCGGGACATTTATAGTGAGATGCGATATGTCCGTCTCACCCTATGTAAAACCCTCCCTGCCTTGGCAGGTGACAGACACGCTTGAGATGGTGACAGCCAGGCTCCCACCCACCCGCATCAAGCACTCACACTGATTGTAAGGGCAGGATGAGGATCCAGGAATCCTGATCCTTCCACTTTCTTTTTGCAACCTGGGGGTTTTATCTGAAACATCCCTACGGACCTTGCAGCAGTCCCAAATCCTGCATTTGAAGAGGACAGGCACTATTGACCCCATCTGTCCCAGCAGAGCCAGCTCCTGCCCGCCACCTCCAACCAGGTCCCCCATCCTCACCCGTCTGGGTACGGGAGGCAGAGACCATGTTGCACCAGTGCCCCCCACCTTGTCTCTCCCCGCAAAGCCTCGACGGGGCCGGCGGTGCCCCGGCTGTGGGGGATAAATAGTTGGAGATGGACTTGGGGAGGGAAAGTCTCCAGGAAGAAAGCGATGGAAGCTGTCGTGTCACCGAGCCACAGCCACAAAGGCTAATTGAGCCTTCAGGCCCTGCTCCTCCCAATGACGGGAACGGGGGAGATTAATGAACACAACCAACCATTTCCCCCCCCCTTTTTTATGATTTCTTTTTTTCCTAGTGATGTTTGAGCACAGAAGCAGAACTAGGATCAATAGGTGGAAAACGTAGATAACAAATGGCCTTTAAGAAGACATCTGGGACCTGCATGTTCTGCTCAACTACAGATCCCAATCCTGCCCGATGGGCATAATTTTGGCACACAGTCCCCTTGACTCCCGCAAAGCAGCTCCATCACTGGAGAGATACCAACAACTAGCGTTGCTTCAAGGACTGACTTTGTCCCTTGGTCCCCCCCATCAGGAAGGGATCCAGGATCTCGGCTTCATGAGGCAGCAGGAGGGATGGCTGGCAGCAGACCCCCAGAACATGGAAGGCTCCCGACCCATCCATCACTTCTAGGAACATGTTCAAGCTCTGCAACACCATATCCAGTATTAGCACCCACCGGTCAGTGCGATATAAATGTAATTAAGATTTGCAGAGGAGCTGATTGCCATTGCCACTGGGACAGCTTGGGGTTTTGAAGCAACCAGCAGCAGCAGACCAAGGATGGGAGGGAGAGCACAATCTGACAGGTCAGACCTGCGAGCACAGCAGCAGCAGCATCTCCAGCCAGAGCCAACACCGCCCACGCCAGCCAAAGAAACCGCACAGCTACCGCCCCGCACAAGCTCCTCAGCCTTTATCCTGCGTGGCTTCAGCTTCTCAGAGCCATGCCTATACCGGGTGGGAAGGCAACGCAGCCCCTCCAAGATAAGCAGCCACCCCATCTGCAGCTCGGGCGCCCGCTTGAAGAGAGGGCGGAGGGACGGGGGCGGCAGCACGGCGGGGATCGCAACGCGCTTGCAAACCCAGAATTCTGCACCACGTGGCATCTTAGCCGAATACCTATAGCGGGCTGGCTCGGGGGACGCGTTCGCCCTGCAGCGCCGGTTATTATGCGAGTCAGGCAGCTTTCGTGACGATCAGGCATCTCTCGGAGGCGGCGCAGGTGGCTGCATGCCTGCACCTGGGGCTGCGCGCTCCGGGCTGCCACCGAGGGTTGCTTTTAGGGGGGCAGCTGCTCCCCTTTGCCTCGTTTTTTTTTTTTTCCAACTGCCCTCCCGCCTCGGAGGGTAGCATCGGGACGGCGAATCACTTCAAGATCCCGCACGACTGATTGCAACTCTTTTCCGCGAACCTCAGCGACGGAGCAAAAGAGAGCCAGCCCCGCTGAGGAAGCCACCCCGAGACAGGACAAGCGCCGGCCGTGCGGAGAAGATCCGCCTTAATTCAGGCCACCGAAGGCATCCCAAGTCCTGGCTAACGACCTCTCCCATCGCTTCAAGGCACTAATCAGCTTCGAGTGCTGATTTCGCATGACTTCTGGAGGCGAGCTCCCCGGCAGGAGCATGGACGTGGACTCCTCCAGACCTCTTTCTCTCTTCATCAGAGTTACTGTTTTGGGTAATGATGAAGCAGGGGAATTGATTTGAAGCCTAATGAATAATCAGCCACCATCAATAATTGTAATCACTAATCTGGTGCAATTAGAGGCAATTATAGTAAATGCAATTTCCTCCCGAGCTGCTAACGAACTGCAAAAATATGAATTGACTTGAACTGGCTGCCTGTGATTTATGCAGTCGCAAGATCAAGGATCCCATTATGCCAACGAAGGCTCTTAAAAGGACGGGGAAGTTGGTTTGTCCCCCTTCTCCATCCCACGCTCCCCGCAAAGCCACCAAACTTTACAAGGAGTCCTAAAGCAACACCAGAAAAGGGATGAAATCCCTTTTTTTTTTTTTCTCCTCTTTCCCTCCACGTGAGACCCATCACATCAATGCACGTACAATTCCCACATCAGCCCCTGCAAACCAGGGACGCTGCGTGCGAGGAGAGGTGCCACACGCCACGTCCGTGTGCGTGGAGAGATTGCCACCTATCGGCACGTCCACACGGGCAATGGAGGAGATAGCATCATCTGCAGATCCGGATCAGCAGTTCAAGCAGCAGGTTCTTGTCATTTTGGAGATGAAGCAGCCGATTTCAAGTTGCCTGTTATCCTTACGATGCCGTTAAAGGCACTATTTCAAAGTACCTTTTAATTTCAAGTGCCTGGGATGACACGCACAGCCTCAATTTGAAAAGGTGATAAGCACAAGAGTGGGATCTTACGAGAGTTTTTGAGATGAAAAGCGAGCTCACAAGCACTTTTTCCTCCCAAACGCAACAGAAAGGGAAAGATCTTGAAGAAAAGCACAACCCACTTCCCAAAACAGAAGAGCTGAATTCAACGGAAGAGTTCAATTGAAAACACCAAAAGGAACCGTTTCAGGGATTTTGGGCAGGTCCCAACTTCTCCGCCAATTTGGGAACTCATCAAAACCGGATTTTGCCAATAAAAGGTTCGATCCCTACAAAAGCGTTCTAAAGTAGATGTACATTAGATTTCCAGTCTCAAAACACATTTGATGACACACCAGGAGGAAATAGGTGTCACCAGGCAGGTACACACATCAAGGCACTGTATTTCTACAGTCTGTCAACCCGAGGCCGGAGAGACTTTAAACCAGCCCAATCGGGCATGCAAATAAATGTACCTCGATGAGCAACCCCCCTACTCAATACCAGCTATTATTCTCCTCGGAGTCAATAGCTTCCACTCTTACGCCGGTAAATCTTGATACTCACCTCCACAGAAATCAATAGCTGCCTATTATTGGTCTGTAATTGTTACAAAAATTTAATCAAGGGTCAATAAAGGAAAGGAACAAGTCTATTGCAGCAGCACAAGAATTTCAAATGCAAAGTATGTCACTGACCAATTATCCAGTACTCTTGACTTTTGCTAATATTAGTTATCGTTTGGGCAACCGCAAATCTCAGCTTCGCATGCAAAGCTCTGTACGAGGAACAAAACTACTGCCATTGCCCAAATTGCTTCCAAGGCAGACCACCACCTATATTGTGTAGAAACGGGCGCAAACTGCTGTGAGAAACAATCACTGCAACAGGTCCGGGTCCAAAACTAACCACTAAGTGAGCTCTGAGAAATTAAAAGACAAATGAGATACTCATTCCCATACGAAATAAAAGTCGGCGATAACTGGTAGAACTTAGTTGGATGTTTCTTCTGGGCGTATTTTGGAAACACAACCTAGGTTTTCTGTGCAAAATTACTACTTCCGTGGAGATTATTTGGATCGAGTTCTCCTTAAAAAAGGAAAAAAAAATTAGAAGAGAAAGGGATTTAAAAATCCTTTGTAATTTCCACTGGAAGCAGTTCCAGGGGGTTCGTTTGCTCTCCGTTCTTCATTTGTGTATGTCTTGCAGTGAAAAAAAGAGAAGAGGAAAGATAGTAGGGGAAATTAAAGCAAGTCTCAATGTCTTTCAAAATAAAAATTAATTGTCATTTCTGACCTGTGCCAGTCCTCACTGATAATTTCTGAGGAGAGGCTTGAAGGGGCTGTGAGACTTTCCCGGAGCTGCCACGTCCCACATTGTCACTTGAACACACACACACAAAAAAATCAGATTTCCAGTTTTCATCTACGTTTGGAGAGGCTCTGGCCTGGAGACCTCTCCTGCCTCATTCTCCACTTGCCTTCTGGTCTTTAAAATTTTCAAGTTTCCCATAAATCCAGCGTGTTTACTTCAGGCAAAGGTCCCCATCAACACAGGAACCGAAGCAGCAGCGGCAGGGAGCGTGCCACAGACCTGCTGCCCACAGCTCACAGGCCTAAAAGCATTTAGTCGTATTTATGAGAACCCTTGGGAATTTTGCTCAGTCAGTCGAGGGTCACTTTTGCTTCTCCTCTTCTCTTGATGTCTGCTTACCTCCCAACCCTTCAAAATGCACGGAACCTAAAAATTTCCAAACTGCTCTATTCCCATGCCCACATCCCCCCAAAACGAAGCAGAGGCTGCATTTGTGCTTCAGGGTTTTATGCCCAAGCAAGGATCTAAATAAAGCCACCGCATAAAACCACAGAGAACACGCATCCACAAAAAAAAAAAAACCAAAACAAAACAAAACACAAACCCCCCAAAAACCACCTTAACAGATTCTATTTAATTACCCAGCGACAAATGCTGCCGCTACCCTAAAGACGCAGGAGCGGCACAGGCATCTCCAAATCCTCACATCCTCCGCTGAAATTTCCAATTGCTAAACATTCTTCCCCCCTGCGGCACAAAACAAGTAATAAATATGGAAATCCGTAAAGCCAGCGAAAACAGGGACTCCACTGTCTCTCACCAACGAAGTACAACGCAGCTTCGTAAGGAAATGAGCAGGTTTATTCCTTCGCTCCGCTTTGATGAATTCCTTACGGTTTCGTGTTGTTGCCGGTCCATCACCGGCGGGGATGCAGGGAGGAGAGAGACGGCAGGTGGGTGCGCCGGGGGACGCGGCGAAGCAGCCTTACGTCCACAAACCCACCCCGTCACCAGTTTGGGGGGGGGTTTGAAGCTTCATGCAACTCTCCCGGTTCAGCTGTTGCCGGTGATATTTTCCACCGGTGACTTCCACGGGCCAGCTAAACCCTGCTTAAAATTATATTTCCTTTGATCACTCATATATTTCTCGCTTTGCAATTTCCCCAAGAACTCTATCATTCCTGCCTGCCAGGGTGGAGACGGCCAAAAACCCCAAAAAGCTGTTTCAGGGCTGTTCCTCAATGCATATATACAACCGCAAAGCCTCACCCCATCCGAAGACAGGATAAAAACCTTATTTTGCTGCAAGTTTGTAAAAATTTGGCTGTATTTCAAATCAGACCCGAAGCGGTTTGAAGTTTTCTCCGAATGTTTCGCTGCCGGGCAACTGGAGCTTTTCATTTGCGCGAAACAATTTCTGTTTGCTTCAGTTTTCCCTGCCTGCAAATTCTATATTGTGAGATGCAATCAGACGAGTGGAAATAAAGCAATTAAAGAAATCGCACGGGATTCACAGACGGCCATTGATACCAATCAGTTTCAAGAGGGTCTTGGCACCCAACCTACACAATATTTCATTTTCTAGAGTGGATTTTGGGGTTGGTTTTTTTTTTTTGGTAAGTGGAGTTGGAGCTCGGCTCTGTCCACATTTGCATACAAAGAATGACAAGGATGCCCTAGAGAAGACCCAAAGTGGCGAGCATTTGCATCGCTGAGCTCCAGCACTATGTGATGCTTTTCTTATTCATGCAACCCGGATTTATTCCCTGGAGCTCGAGGATCAGGTTTGGTCCTTACTCAGCCTCCTGCCCTTTCCTTGCTCATCACTACCTTTATCTCCTCCTCCCAGAGCTCCTATTTACACCGGGTAAACGCACCCCAAACCACCTTCCCCTCCTCTCCATGTAAGCAGCCGCCCCGGTAATCACAAAGCAGCTTATTTTTAATTGTGCTGAAACTAAATTGTTATTTAAACTTCAGATCTCGCTTTTCTCCCCCAAGACCCCTTTAATTCCTCCCAGATGTTAATTATACTGAACCACAAAGCTGCAAAAATCTCAGGCTGGCTGAAGAAAAAGCCCCTCCGGCCGGATCCTGACGTGAAATCAATGAAGCCGCCGGAGCTGTACCAATTTACACCCGCGCCGAGCTTTGGGTATGGGAACCGCGTGCCTATCTACAGCACCACGAGGACGACGCTTCCCAAAGGACCCAGATGATTTTAGAGGTCTAATTCCCATTTTTCCATACAATTCCAAGTCTAAGCTCCGCTAACTTTTAACGAAACCTTGTGGTCTGCCAAATCTCTTTGGAAATTTGGAGTGAAAAACCCAGTGTTGTACCCTGGGTGTCTACACCTTTGCCCTTACGCTTGTTCCCCCATTCATTTTTCCTTGCAGATGATGAGGACACTGGAGACGGCGAAGATTTATCTGGGCAGATTTGGCAGCATTTTCATATTTATTTGGAAGCGCACGATATAAATTGAATTGCGGGCTCTTTCCATCAGGAAGTATTAGCGGCTCACACAAGGATAATGCTTTTCTATTACATCTGTACATGGGGAAGGAGGACTTGCACCTCGCTTCATCATTTCAGATGTGTTTTAGAGTTTCTGCTACTGAATTACTTTGTTGTTGGGGTGCTTTTTTTCCTTTAGATACCCGTCACAGTAGGTTGTGGCATTTTGGTGGCTGACTCGATAACCTTTAGGATATGAAAGGGAATGCGGAAAGCGGAGAGAAAACACTGCTCTTTCTTCTCCTCCCCATCACGGTTCAGCAGCAGATATAACCCGTAACAAAATGATTTGTTAGAAGGAGAGAGACAGTACACGGTATTAAGAAATTATGAATTATTAGGGAGCTTTAAAAGTGGAAAAATTGATACCTATAAACCACAGGGAAAACACATTGCTAGGACCAGACGCCAAACCCTTTGGGATTTGCATTGCCTTTGCACAGTGCTACAACGCGGGTCCTGCAACGCTGCATCCTGGGCTAAAAACCCCAGTGAGAACGGGGCCAGTCTCCGTTTTTAAGCCCTGTTTCCACGTCAAACCGTCAAGAGGGATGCTCCAGCTCCAATTCCCCTCCCGCTCACAACTGCTCTTCACAAATCAAAAGCATTCCCCATTTCTTCATCTCCTCTCCAAACTCCGCGCTCCTCTCATCTGCTCAGCCTCGCAGGAAGCTCATTAAACAATTCATTGAAAGCGCCTGGAATATAATGAGCAGTGGGAGGGTTTGGCAGGCTGGAGCCAGCAGGTAGACGGGGTTGTGCATCCCTGGGGTCTGTGCAAAGCTGAGGTGCTCGGGATGGCCCAAAACCCCACATCTGGAAGCGGCCATCTCCTGCTCCGTGCGGTACGGAGCGGCTCGCATCCCCAGGCAGGCAAGTTTACTTATTCCTCTACCTCCTGCTGGTAGCGAGCAGGTTGCTTGGAAGAAAATAATAATAAAAAGAAGGCCGAGGAATGCAAGAGAGCAGGATGAAGCCCAGATAACGGCCTGACCTCCTCCACCAAGAGCCTGAGCAAAGCGCGAACAAGCTGCAGGCATCACAGAGCTGCTGGATCCCGGGATGCTCCCACGGCTGCCTCCCGCATCTCCCCGCTCTCTTTCAGCCACAATCCCAAAATCACCTTGTCTCAAGCAGCTCTTTAGCCACGGTGATATGAAGGGGGTCATCCCGGGGGAGGTCAGTCCACCCCCAGCCCACCATCCCACCGTGCACGGACACACCATCGGCACACGCAGCCCCTCCTGGTACCCAGCCAGGTGTCCAGCACTGCCTCTCCCAGCTCTGCCCAGAGGTATGAGATTTTTAACCCACTTCATTCACACAACATTAACCCCACCTCTGCAATCCCCGGGAGAAATAGGAGTTTAGCCTAATATGTATTTAAAGATTGAACGTATGTATATATTTCCAAATATCTGCCACCCAGACACACAGCTAATCCACTTCCAGACATTTTACCAATTATCCCAGGGTCTTCTGCACAGCCCATTACCCCGTAGATGTTACTAAGTGCTGCATAAACAACCCTCTCCGCTGCGTGGCTGACACTTAAGCGGACAAGTGTAAGCGTATTGCAGCAGGACAGCAAATGGAGCCATAACAGTCACAGCAGCGAGCTCCCCCCACTGCGAAAGCCATTATCATCGGCACATCTGTGCCGCTTGCCCACCCAGAAATCGGCTGGAAGAGCCACATCAGCAGAAAACTCCCACCCTCCGCACTGCTGATGTCCTGCCCGCGGGGTCAAGCAAAATTTGGGGTTCGCGGGAGGCTGTTGACTCTGCAGAGCTCACCCGTGTGATGCCGGGGATTCCAGCATGTGAGAGGACACCAGGCAAACCTCTATTTCCTCAGCTGCCCGTGCAGAAAGCACTTTCCATATATCCCCACACCACAATTAAGCGTGTCCCCTGCACGTGTGTGCATGCACTTGTCTGCGCATGGGCTGGAGGCGAGCAGAGCTACAGCAAGGTCAGGAGGCAAGAAGAAAGCCTTGCAAAGGAATGGCATCCAAGAGGTCCATTTTGCCCCATCCCTACCGAAAAGAGAGTCCTGCTCATCACAGCAGCTCCAGGACGCGGGTTTTGTGCCCAGGGATTTCTTTGCACGGAGGAAGCAGAGGACGGTGGGGACCACGGCCCCCTCTCCATCCACCTCTGGGTTTGACCCCGCTGCGGTGGGTGAGGGACATGCCCCAGGACAGCCTGCCACCCTCCATCGTTTCCCGCAGCCCGAGCCGAGCCAGCATGCCCAATCCCCCGGCTCAGGGAAGCGTGGCACAGCCGGGCTGATAACCTTAATCCTCAGGGTCTGCTTAATGCAACAGCCCTACGGAAATCCCCGGAGCCCCAGTCTCTACCTCCTCTGCTCAGAGACACCGGGAAGCAATTCCCTTCTTAAACTGGGACCAGTCCACCTAACTCTCTGGAAACTGGGCAGCACCTTGAGCTTCCCTGACAGCCCACCGAGCACCTACCCATCACCCGGCCCACGCCGCCAGCTCCAAATGTCACCACGTGCTTTTCCCCTTCCCTCCTCCCTATTGTTTTTAAAAGCAGCCAGACTGTTAATTAAAAAGGCAGAAATCAATTGCCCTCATCTCCCCATCAGAAGCTCCTCTGCATGCAAGGATTAAAGCCTGCTTCTACTTTAAGTCAATTAGAGATAAGGGGAAGCTGACATTTCTACAACCCGCCTTATCAAACCGCTTGAAAACTGCTCAGATTAAAATGTAAAAAGATTATTTCTTCAGCTCTCTCTGCCTCTCTCCTCTTCTTTTTTTTTTTTTTTTAATTATTCATAAGAAACCCGACAATCGCTTGCCGATAGTCCAAGATAGCCCTGCTCCGCCATGGGGTTAGTTCTAATTCTCAGCTCCACCCGGAATGGGTGCTGGCATGAGCCTCCTGCCGGGATGCTGCGATCCCCCGGCACCCCCAAAACAGGAGGCAGGAGGCAAAGAGACCTCACGACTGCAAAACTCAACTCCAGTGGGCCACATCCTGACCTCCCATCTGAGCCCCCCAGGGAAAGGGTTAAAGCCCTGGGTCTGGAGCAGATCCTAATGAGGCTTCGAGGAATCTAATTAGCTGCAGGCAGGAGGAAGCCAGGATGCAAGCCTCAATGCCCTGCATCAGCTGCAGGCCAGGGACCAAATATGAACCTAGAACAGGGTCTGAATGATAAATACAGCTGGGGACGGGGACACTGCTGGCACAGCACAGGCTTTGTCAGCAGTGCCTGGGAGCCTCCGCCTCGGACCCGCATCTGCACAGTGAGAATGCAATTCCCTGCTCCGGGATTTACCTCCCTGCATCATCCAGCTAATGACCCCCGAGGTACTCCCGGGAATGGGAGAAAACGGGGCTGGAGCTGGAAAAAGAACCCCGCATCGAGTTAGCTCTTCTGATAGGAAGGAGCTACCTGATGAGATGAAAACTGGCATCTCCCCCTGTCCGTCCGTCCATCCATCCCCCACCCATTAATCTGTATTCTCCTCAAAATGCAGGTTTAGGAAAGAAGAGAAAATATTAAAGTCTCATATCAAAAACGTTTGGGGATCTTTTGGAAATACTCAAAATGTTAGAAGCAAACTGCAACAGCAAGAGGGATTTCACTGATGTTTTTCACACTGAAGAAGAAAAAAAAATAAATCTCATTTCAGCACCAGCTGCAGGAAGCAGAAAGCTCTTTATTCCCCAAAGCAGCAGCACCACCCCCAAAGTCACCAAGACTAAAAAATCTCTACGTCACCATACAACATCCGAGTCGCTCCCCGGGCTGGCCCGTTCCCCCACTGCCTCTCGTGTGTTCCCCCCCCGCCCCGAGCCCTGCGATGCGGCAAAGTCTCTGCTCGGGGAGGGGGCTGCCCTTGCAGCAACAGTGCTCCTCCATACGGCTTCAAGGCAATCAGTTACTGCAGCACGGGCAGGCCACGAGAGCATCCGAATCGTGAATCTCCCCAGCAAACGGAGTGGGAGATGGGAGCGGACAGATCAATGGCTCCTTTCAGATGTGCACAAAAAAAAAAAGGGGGGGGGGGGAGAAGAAAAAAAATGAAGAGGGGGGAAAAAAGGAAAAAAAAGAAAAAAGGGAAAAAAAGGAAAAAAAAAAAAAACAAAAAGGAAAAAAACTGATGAGAGGAAAGTGGGGGCAGAGGACAGGGACCGGGGGGCTGCCAAGTGGGTGACACCCAGCAGGAGATGCAGCACGTGCTCTGCTTGCATCAATGCCTGCAAAACCACACTCAAGGCAAAAAAAAACCCAACAACCCCAAGGAGATGCGAAGCACAGCGTTGTCTCATCATTGGGGGGAAAGCCATTAAGTGGCTGGACTACCAGAAAGCAAGAGCAGGACTCCGGGTCCCATTTCTGGCTCTGCCCGACTCTGTATCCATGCCTCAGTTTACTCATTTGCAGAGGAGCCTTAACCCTTACCAATGGCATAAGGATTTCATTAATTTAAACCCTTAAAGATTTACAAAGCGCTTGTGAAAGCTCCCGCGTAGGAAAAATTCCAATGTCACTGAAAACGTCAACTATAACATATTAAATCTCTCTCTCTTAAAAAAATAATAATATGAGATTATGTCCCAGGAGGAAGTTTTCCCACTAGACTTCTCTATTCTTATAAAAACGATCTAGCATCACTTAACGGCTCATAAATTCCATCTCGCATTAAGCAGATATTAAACATGTATTTATAAAGGTTTAAACAGATCAGTTCGCTTAATTTTCAGTTCTCCTTTAGGCAAAAAAAAAAAAAAAAAAAAAGCGCATTTCAATCGTGAGAAAGTCCTGCTGTGGCTAATGGAGGAGGATCTGCATCACACCAGACCCTGAGACCCTGCGCAGGAGGGACCGGGGGACAGACGGGGACCTTTCCTGAGGACACGCAAGGACCAGGCTCAGCAGCACTTTACAGCCCTCCAGGACAGCACCGACGGACAAGTCCATCACACAGAAACATAAGATCTCGCACCTAAGCAGGTCAGAGGGACTGAAAAGTTAAGCACAGGACATAATTCTCTCGTCTACTTTAAAAAGGGTATAAAACCAGTTTAATTCCCCATTCAGCTGTATGGACCAGCTCTTTGACAAATCGCTGTCCATCCACCAAACTGAGTTAAGTACATTATTCTTAATTACCTAATTTTTTTTAATTTTTTTCTTTTTAAAAACCCAAGTATTTGGTCAGTCCATTCCAACAGCCCATTCCAGCACTGAGTGGCAAAACACATCAATATTGAATCCTGGAAAAGAGAAACCCTTTCCAAAGAGCAACCATCCGCTGCGTGAAATACATAAGCACAGTCACTGAAATTCCTCATGGTCAAAATAATCCTGGCCTCTCCCGAGATCTAGAAACATCATTGGAATGCCTTTTCCTAAAGCAGCCTAAAAATGGGGGGGGGGGGTCAACCAGACCTGCTCGTTGGGTCAGGCACTGCTTTTTTGGGTCCGTCAGTGTGATTTTTAGAAGACAAATACAGACACACACTCACGTAGGTCTGATGGAGAAGTTTCCCCTGTTTGTCTTCAGCAACAGAAAGGCTGGATTCACTGAGAAAAACCAAGGCTTTAAAGCTCAGTAAATAGCAGAGAAGGACGCCGTGACCCAGGAAAAATAGCGTCTTTGGAAGGACAAGCACTGCTCCCACATTCAGGAGGTCTCCCCGTTGGGCGGCGGGCAAAGTCAGACCAGAGAAAGAGCGACCTGAGATTTCACCACCCTACCCACAACCTCCACAAACCGGCTCCTGAGCCGAATATCCCTGAACGTCGACAGCGGGAAGCTTTCCAACGAAGCTGGTCTGCTGGGGAGCAATTAGAGCGTAAGGACATGGAGGAGAAATTAAATAAATTCCTTGGTCACCTTCACCACAGCAGGCACGGGGGAGACGGCGGTCCCAGACTCGCCCCTTCTGCATATTGAAGGGGGATTATCGTCGGCAGGATCGGAGCGGGAAGCAAAGAATTAAATGACAAGCCCTGGGATGGGTGGTGACATTGAGAAGGCGACCTCCAGCCGCAGGTTGTGGAGGAGCCTCGGATCCCCTTATTCCAACAAAAACTTACCGTCGCTTCCTTGAAACCAACTGCTGGACCAAACGCTGGGACCGCCAGCCAATGCTGTATCCATCCAAAAAAAAAAGCAAGGATGACAGAGCAAGCAGGCGTCCTTGCAAAACCCAGCAATTTGGCTGAGACGTGATGAGTAAACCTCAAGGCGGTTTTCTATACCTAATCCACTAACTGCTTTCTAAGACGTCCACAAAAGGCTTTTTAAAAAAAAAAAAAAAATCTCCATTATTATCGTATAAAGCAATCTACGCACATAATATTTCTCAAATGCTCTGTGCCTTCAGTTGAAAATGTCTAGGTTTGACAAAGATTGAATATTACTGTCTAGATGAGCATGATACAATAGGAGTAAAACCAGACATCTTTATTCCTTGGAAAAAGAGTCAACACATGTAAATTCTCTTTTATAAGAAATTCTGAGACTTTGAAATGTGGGGCAAAACTCTAAAACTGTGAATTTCCTTCACATCACAATGTTCCCAGGAACAATCTTTTGACCTCACTGAACGCTTTCATTTTGATTTCAATGTGTTTTTTTTTTTATCGTATAAAATAAGACAAAAAGACAAGGCTGGAACATGATACTCCAGCCTATGAAAATAATACCCATTGGTGACGCTCTGGAAAAGCTCCAGTGGAAGCGACCTTACCAGATATTTTGATTTCACTGTAACTGGTGATGGAAAAGCCTTCCACCACAATCCTGCTGCCTAGTACTACCCAGTCCTCAAAGAGGAGAAAGAGAGGAGCCCCTCCACTAAATTCAACAGGCAATACTATGCAAAGGTACGAGACGAGACCCCTCTTTCTGCAAGGCATAATTAACCTCCTTGTCACCAGGTATCATTAAAAAGAAGAGTTTAAAAGGGAACCCAAAGGATGGAGGACTTATACGAGCAATGAGAACTTGCACAGCTCCGTGGCAGAAGAAAACACGCCTTTGCGCTTCAGGGTCAGAAAGAAACTTCTCCAAAGGGGATGTTACTCTGCAGCCGCACTCTGGGAAGCTTCGTGGACCTTCCCCAGACTCCCATTTTTCAGGAGGAGGACAGGGGATGAGCTGGCCCACTGATCCTACAAGCCCCACGCTAGTCCAAAAGCCGGGAGAACTGAAAAATAAAATGACAAAACCCTCGTGTTTCTATGACAGGGTCACTGGAAGCGTGGCACTGACTTGTCCCTTTTAATGAGTGTTAATGCTCTCCTTTCATTTCAGCGGCCATGGGATGCCAACACATTTATCTGTTTTATGAGCCTCAGTTCAATTTCAAGAGACATTTCTTTGGACATCGACCATTGTAATTTGCACTAGCTCCCCATTGCGAACGGCTGAAGTTTGAAAAATCACCGAGTGATCAAACGCATTATAAAAATAGTCAGGCAAATGCACCACTATCTTCTCCTCACGAGCCATTTATAGGGGCCAATCCAAAAGCCATTGAAGTCAATGGAAAGACTCCTGCAGAATTCAATGGAGTTTTGATCGAGTCCTTATTGTGCTATCCATAAGAAATAGGTCAGATATTTATATATAGTCTTGAAATGTTGCGTGCCACCACGCTGGCAGCTTGCCTTTTTGAGTCACAGCGTAACTTTTTGCCGTACCTGCTGCAAACCTGAGTATTTTGCAAGTCCATCTTTCTAACGTTTCCCACTTTGGCACCGCTCCCACGTTAGCTTTCCCCTCGGCTTGTCCCTTCTGCTGCACGAAACCCACGCCAGCACGTTTCTCCTCTGACCTGGTAATGGTTTCATGTCCAGTTTGCACAAGGGTAACTCAAACCTGCGGCAGAAAATTGCTCCTGGCATCCACCCGGAGGGAATAATAGAGGGTGCGTAGCTAAGCAAGAGCCTGCGCCTTTTAACAAGAGCCAGTTATTAAACCAACACACCTAAACGGGGGCAAACGCTCTTGCGAGCACGAACCTATTTCAGTTTAAAAAGGGCTTGTTCCAGTTTAATCTTAAATATGTTTCCAATCAAGTTGAGCCAAAGTGGAGCCATTCACCCTTGCATGTTTTCCAGCTTAAACAGATCAGGTTAAATTCATATTAAATCATACGGGGAGACAAGTCTTGTGCTGTCGGCAAGACCTTCGTTACGCACACCTTGAGAGCACGACTGCAAATTAACCACCTTATTTTGCATTCAGTGTATGCTATTTTGCGATAACTTGGGAGGGGGCTTAGAGTAGGTTCAGTGAACATTATTTCAATTGAACACACAGGCTTCCAGTGAAATAATTGTTACTCGCTAACAAAGTTAGTTCCTTCAGTTCCAGTTTTAGTTTAGATGAGGCTTTAGCGTCAATATTTTCTGGGGCAACAAACCTCACCTTTATTCATATGACGCACCTACCATTTTTTGAGCGCCGTGAAATAAATAAAAGCAAGCCTCAACCCTTTAAGCCATTACTCATGAGCTTAGATTTATACAAGTGAATCATCCCACTGAAAGTGGTAATACTTCCCATATACTCCAAGTGAAATACATGTCTGTTTACCAATTAGTAGGACTGCAGTAGGTTTATTCGGCGTAGTTCCACATTAATTATTTATAACACTTTGCGGTACGCTAGTAAATGTACAGTAGCATCTCCTCTAAGAGTAATGAGACCTTAGTCCTGTGGAAACTCCCTGCAGCATCTGTTATTAAAACTTCATTGAAGTGAGAGAAGAAATGGATGTTTTTGCATCTGCAGCGCGAGTAGCAAACTTCTACCGAGTCGAATTTAGCCTTTGTACGTTTTGGTCCTTTCAGTAAAAATCAATGGCGAGAAACAGAAACACATACGTTTTCACTAGACCTTTTATAAGAAAGACACTTCGGGAATGTGTGTCACTTTAATGACTCGTCATTTTAAGCAACCGAGGACCGGGGAGATGGGTGAGCGGCTCTGAGGTACACTAATGGAGCTTAAGGTAGGTGTTCTTGTAGGATCAATTTGACTGCAGATAAGTCTTGCTTCTTGGCATGGATTTGATGAATGCTGGGCACGGCTTAAAGATGAGATAATCTGCTCAATTTATTCTTATTATTTATTTGCTATCCTTGTGACAAAATGAATTATGATTCTGCACTGAGCCAGAAGCAGGGATAAAGTTACCATTGGGGAAGAATATGTCATTGTAATAGTGTCTTTTTTTTTTTTTTTTCCCCTGAATGAAATCAGTACACTGAAAAAATGCTTCGCACATAACCTGGAGGAATCATTTCCAGACAGCAGAGGGGTAAACTGAGCCTTTTTGCTTCACTGTACAAACACAATTACTACAACAGCGGCTTAATACAATTGTTTATACAGATGCCTAGTGTTTTCAACAGCCAGAAAAATCCCCGTCTTTCTAGGAAGCGATGCGGGGCTCGGCAATCCTGCGCTAGAGGTGTGCTGGGGAAGCAGAGGGATGGATAACGGGGCTGTGACTTGGGGGGTTCTTGAGGATCCCCGCTCGCCCCAGCCCGATGCGAACCCCTCCTTCACCCAAGGTCTGCAGCAACCTTGCGAAGAGCCTACCGTGACGCCGGGGCGGCAGCGCCCGGCTGCCAGATGCACCCAAGTCACGCTTGCCTGCATGGCCGGCCAAGCCTGACGTGCAATCCGCAGCGAGTCTATCAGCCTTCCCGAGAAGCACCCGCAGCCCAATGCTGCAGCCATTTCTCCTCAGCAGGTCACTAGCTCCACGGAAGGGCTTTCGGGGGCAGAAACAGGAGCTGAGCAAACGGCCAGTGGTTCAGCTCCTAACGTACCAACAAAAAATAATCATGGTTTTCTTTACTTCACGTGAAATACCACATCAGCTGCTTCAGCACCTTGCCGAGGAGATCTGCAGCTACCTCAGTACCAAGGTTTCACCCATCATGGGACAACCCGCACGGACGCACACCTCTACCATCAGCAGATGATGCCTCAACCCCTTGCGCACGAAGCAAGACGGTCACCTAGTCGGTATTTAACCAGCAGCCGGGACAGATAGTTTGAGTACAGGGTAGACTCACATTTAGCTCCCTCCTTGCAATAATTTGATGTGTGGCTTTGGGTCAATTGCCTCCATTCCCCAACCTCATCAGAGGGTGAATATTTCCCTGCAATACAGCTTGCTAGTGTATAAACCCAGCAGTAGCAATAGTCTGATGTTCTACATACCACAGTCCATTAATTTACTATCAAAGGGGTGTTACAAGGATAACTGCATTAATGGATCAAGTCTTTGAACGTCTGATTGTGGGGTAGCCAAGGATGCATCAGGAACGTGATAGACAGGTACTTAAATTTGCTATCTACACACAGCGTCAGGTATTAACCCTTCATCAATACTTTATGTTTATTTTCCCTCACATAAAGAAAGGGCACGAGCCTTTTGAAGAGCTGAGCTGCAAGAAGAACGCGCAAGGTTAAAGCCCTGAAAAGTCTCGATCAAGGAGCCGACTGGATTACAGCCAAAGCTGCGGCGAATTTCTCTCTTTCTTCCCAGACAGGGATCTAAACACAAAGAAATAGGTTTTGGGGGGAATTCCGCCTAATTCCATCAAATCCTTTTTGTCATTTCTTCACCATCCTTTAAACATCTGACAAGGCCAATCGACCGCACCAGGCACAGAGGGAATCACAGAGCCGGGGCTATAACTCTAAGTTCATTAAGCGTGAATTATTCTTTGAGCCAGCCTCAATTTTCGCCAGCAGAATTAGACATTCCTAAAATAATGTCCCTGACACATGCAGAAAATGGGCTTTATGGCTCTCACCTTGAACTCCGCCAGAACTCCCACCTCATCTGTTACCCTTCCACGGGCAGGAGACGGAGCGCAGCGCCGCAGCCTTACCTTTAATTATGCCAGGTATTTAAGGGCTAATGTTCATAGAAGAGGAGTATACGAGGCAATAAATGGCTTTTGCGGGTGATTAAATGCCCAAGCAGAACAGAGGCACTTGATAAGCGCAAAGGCCATTTGCTCGATTATGCTCCCGACGCCGTGAACTTTATTCCCGCTTCCCAACGAGGAAGGAGAATATTCAACAAGCTGTAGACAGGGAAAGAAAAACATGAACGTACTGGATTTAAATTTTTTTTATTTTTCTTCACCGTTCATTGAAGTTTGCTCTGCCCAAGTGCAACAACTTCAGAAGCTTAAATGACAGGTGAAATGTCACAAATCACCCCGGATCAAGGAGGACACCGGCCCAAACGCTTGCTGCAGGGAACATAAATCACGTTCCCCAACTACAGCTCCTTTCCACGGAGCGAACCCACGGAGCAAGGAGACTTTAAAGCAGCAACACAGCCTGGGACACAGGCGGTTTGCAAGGTTCGGCGACGCTGTTGCTTCCCCTAACAGCCAGCGAGCAGCGTGTGACATGCCAAGGGCTCATGCCAGCCCTGGGGACAGTAGATGGGACCTGAACCACGGCAGCATCAGGTTTGGACATGCCTCGGGCAGGGCGAAGTCGGGCTATGCACCAAGAAATGCCCCAATGGGTCTGGCTGAGCCTCTGCTGGCTTCATGAAATGGTTGTGGGGAGAAAAAAGTCACCTTAAAGTCAAAAAATTTATTCTTGTTAAGTACTTAATTCAGTTTGGGGTTCTTTTTTTAATGTTGCATTGCAAAAGTCTTTTTTTTTTTTTTTTTTTTTTTTAATTTTTTATTTTCCTGGAAATGGCAGGGAGTCTCCAGAAACATCTTTGTATCAGCGTTTCCTTCCAGTTATAGCTGCAGCCCACAGGCTGCAAAAGCAGCGCTTAAATACCAGTCTAGCCATATGTCCAGCAGCACAAGAAATCTATAACTCTATTTTGCATCGGGTCACTTCCACCCAGCGTGACTAAGGACATCAGCACCATTTGTTAGCAGATACTCGCTATTTCCTGCCAGTGCCTAACCGAGAGCTTTTCCTTGCCATAAAAATCGCACAACAGAACCCATCTCCTCAGCCTTTTAATTTCCTCGCCTCTCTGCTGAGCCCAGAAACTTGCCTGGTTTTTTGCCAGCAGCGCATTTCGGAGCTGCCCCTCTGCAAGCCCCGGGGACGCGCAGCTCACCGTGAAATCCCACCGCTCCAGCATGGACACATGGAGAGAGCATCGCCCAACCCAGTATTTCTCTCCCTAGAATAAGTTCTCCTCCATACACAGCAAAATTTGCCCTGTTTTCTCCTTTCCCCTTATTTAATAATGATATTTACCTCTCCAGAAGGACACAGCCAGTGCCGCACACAAGACCACAATCTAATTTATCCAGTTCTTTTTCATAACTCCCAACGCTCCATTATTAGGGCAACTTCATATTTCTCTTGTAGTCAAAGGCCACAGCCCCGGTCACCCTGTGTTTCAGACCATTAAGAAATAAGTTAAACAACATTAGACCCCAGAGGAAATTTGAGGCCCTCTACTGTTAAGCTTTTGCTGCAATGAAAATTGATCTATTTGTCTTATTCTCCATTTCCCGTCAAGTAGACAGTTTTCAGCTCCTAACAAGGCTTGGCCATGCACGGCTTTCACACTCACCGTATCCTCGGTACAGGGTACAAAGCTTCAGACTCTTCCAAGCTCAACTATCCAGAGTGCATAAAAAATTCAAGAAAATTAGTAAAAATTATCTAATATAAAATTATTTAATGAAAAAATCACGTTAAGGATCAAAGAGAGCATAGGCAAGTCTATGTTTGCCCTCTCCTCCTTGCTTCTCCTCCTCCCGTATGAACCTTTCATACAAATAAAACCCAAAGATCATCACTACAACCTAATTTTCCTTCTGGATGCGAAAGGAGCATCCTGTTTTGATATGGACAGGAATGAAACAGTCCTCTCCAAGCAAAATATTCATGTTTCTTCCAACTTGCTTGCCCCCATCGCTGAGCTGTTTGTTGTTATTATTTGTTTCCTAGATGCAGAAACGGAGGTCTCTGTTGAAATCCCATCGGTTTGGGATACGTTGCCAGCAGCGCCCAGTGCCAGATGCTTCAGGAGGTGGAAAACCCCCTTCCAGCACCCACCCCGGTGCGCATCACTGCACTGGGAGATGCGTTTCTTCCTTGCCAAAGCCCAAGTCCTCGATCTCCCGACTCCTCGGCGAGCAAAAGGATTTGGCCACAGCCAGCTCAAGGGGCAAGGCAGGGAAAAAAAACCCACCTCCCTTCTCCGTGCTGCTGCCTCTCACGCTTTTTTTCCCTTCCCTGTTTCTCGTGCAGTCGGTTCCCCCCGGGACCGGCGATGAAACAGGCATCGGTCCTTGCGCCGCACGGCATCTCTGCGAGGCGGGTGGCCCTGCAAGGCGAAACGGCGCTTTCCCCCCAAAGCTCGAGGGAAAAGGGGATGAGAGAAACAAAACTAAGCCCCGGGAGAGCCTGCAGCAGCCGGGCTCTGTCACTCTGATCCCTGCCTGCCCCTTGCTGCCGCAGTCCTCGGGGCAAAACGGGGCTGCAAGCACGTTGCTGTAGCATTGCAAACGCAGAGCACATGCAAATGCATCGCCCCGGCAGATCTGGGCAAGGGGGGGATGCAGATAATCTGGGGGTTGGAGAGAGAAATGTGGAAATCCTCCACGCACGAGCTGAACGTGGGGACTCCCTGCAGGGAGGCAGTGTCTCATCTCGACCACGAGAGAGAAAACTCCCCTCTCCAGACCTGTCATAAGGAGACCTTCCACTTGGTCGTATGCAAGAGAAGAAAAATTAATTTAGTGAACAGAACAGCTTCTGTAATACCGGTATTAATATTTAATTTCTACGATGGCAGAAGCGGCGGCTCTCTCCCCGGGCAGGACCCCGCGATGCTGGGTGCTGTTCAAAGACACGAGCAGACAGCTGCTAAGGAAAGGATGCTGGATATGGAAAAGAGGTGAATACCCTCCTATTGGTATTCCTGCTTTACTGACAAGAGAAACCAAAGCACGTGGAGACAGAGTGACCTGTGCCCATCACGTAGCCCCAAAGGTGGGATATACCTCCTGAAAGCACACGGGGAGAGTAGGACCTACCAAAACATACACACAGACCGCTTAAGGTTTACAACAGGTTCGGATGGAATTACTCCTAAGCGCCTAAAATTCAACCTGAGCATCCCAACGCCTTGCACCCACCCTTGCACCCACCACGTCGGCGTGGTCCAAAAAGCAGCGAGGGGTGCGCGGGGAGCACTGCTGCTCTGCAAAGCCCGGCCAGCCTGAGCCATCCAGGGAGTCGGCACGAACACCCAGTCGTCAAAGCTACCGAAGTGACAGCTCGGCAGCGTTTGAAGCCCCCAGCATCGCTTCTCCTCCACGCTGTCAACGCAGCAGGTGCCGGGTTGTTTACACCGAGCTGCCGGTGTAGCTCAGGTGTTGATTTTTTTTTTTAATTTTTTTTTTTTTTGCTTTAATTCAGTGCCTTGGGAACGGGTGTTGTTGAGCTGATGAGAATCAGGAAGCCAACAGCCATGACACTGGATGATTTCCTAGAAAGTCTCACTCTGAAGGCTAAAAAAAAGGGTCACAGGCTGGGATTAACTTGTCCAAGAGACATATCTCCACTGGCTTTGCTGGGAAGAAGGGAGCAGGGGGAGATGCAGCCCAGGAAGCAGCTTTGAAGAGCCCCTTGGTCAAGGAGAGGACATCCCACCCGTCCCCATCAAAGCCTGCGAGACTTTGCATCGATTCGAGCCCAGCTTCAGACTTTGGGAGCATGGAGAGCTGCAGCCACTGGTTGGAGCGGAGAAAAGCGTGGGATTCCCAGAATCTGGGAGAATTTGGAGCAGCCTGAGCTAAAATGCCGCCTGGGAAGTGCAAGGGTTGCCTCCTCCCTCTCCACCTCCTCTTGCAGCTGCGACTCTGTGCAAAGCCTAGTTTGCTGTTATTTTATTTTTCCCCAAAATATATCAGTTAGTCTAAGAGAAGATATTCTCTCGTCACAAATTTTGCCTCAATAAAATGTGACATTTTCCTGCCTTCACCTATTTATTGCACAACATGATCTCATTGTCTGGTGCTGATTTACATGCAGAACTTCTCTCTTCAATTCTTTTTTTTTTTTTTTTAAATTGGGGAAGAAACTCTGCTACTTTGGTTGCATTCCTAAAGCGACGATTTAAAAACCTGGAGCGAGCTGTTTACAGATTGGCAAATTTCTGTTTAGCGCTCTTGAGATCTCTTTTCAAACCTCAGACTTCCTTTATAACCTTGGATAAATCACGGGGGATTATTCTGCGAGCTTTTATTAACTTGGACCATGCATTTCCCCTTGGCTCAGCTGCCTGTAAAATGGGAATAACGATAGCTGCTTTATTATCTGTGGGGCAGGTCTGTCTCTTGCAATCTGCTTGTACAGCACCTAGCACGAGGATGCCTGACGTCAGGTTGGGACTTTTGGGCAGCTGTAGAAATGTGATGACAGATAGGATTTGCAAGAGAGGTAGATGGGACCTTGTTAGCTATCGGGCAGAGGTGATAATAGATAAGATAAAGCCTACATGCCTCTACTGCTGTAAAACAAGAAGGGTCGGGCCAGTCTCCTGTACCAATTTGCAGCTAACTACGACAAAACCGCAGTGGACGTCCCGGGGAAATAGGTGCTACTCAGAGAAGAGTGTGGGGAGCTGCTTATTTACTGATGTCAAAAAGTGTGGAAGCAGCTGCAAGGACCCATCAACCTGTGATTGCCCTGGAAAATAATGCCATCTTCCTGGCTTTCCGCGATCAGGGCTAGAGAAAAAGCAATCCGGACCTGAGATTGGATACAGTAATACAATCTTTATGGCTCCGGCACTTGAGTCAGGCATGGCCCGCTGAGGAGGGGATGAAGTGAATTGCTTGCGTGTCCCGTGGGTGCCCAAGTGATGCTCAAATGGAGTCAGATTCGTTTGCACCCATCGGGTACTGCCTGCTCTACCGTCCCTGCGCTAGCTGAGGGATTTATAGCAAGGCCATCAAGGCATCACCCTCCCATGCAACGAGTCCCATAACTTCATCAAGATTTCCATATGCACGAAAGCAAGGGAAGGAATAGGGCCCCGAAGACGAGCCCCGCTATACCCTGAGAGTTTCCCTGCTATACCCAGGGGGTTTCCCTGCCCAGGGCATGTGCTCTGGGCACGGCCACCCTGCAGCGACCACATGGGGCACTGGCACTGCCAAGAAACCCCCGTTCCACGATGCCACAGACTTCACTGTCCCACTGCCGCGGGTCCCAGCACCGGAGCCGGGTGGGAAAGGCAGCCAGGAGCTGGATGCGACGACCTCCCCTGCTGGAGCCTGTCCAGCCGCCCTAGCCAACGCTGATGGCAGCGATGCAGAGCTGCGGTGACAAAGGAGACCCATCTAGGGGCTAGCAATGGAGGGAAGGAACAAATGGGTCCTGTCAGAGCCTCCCCAGGTTTATTAGGGCTTATTAATTCCTTCAAGGCCACACGGAGACCACCAGGCACCCAACTCATTGCTTTGCTTGCTGAGAGCAGTCAGAGAGATGCTCAGTCCTGGCACACACGCGTGCAAGGAGGGCACAGAGGGAGCAAGGAGGGTAAGTCCAGACACCAACCCTACAAGCCTGCTAGAAACAGCCAAACCACCCCTGCCCCATCAGCCCAACCACCAGCACGTAATGCCCGGCAATACTGCCCAGCCAAGCCGTGGCGATGCCCCAAGGACACGGAAAGCAGCAACGGGGGATCCAGCAGACCCCTACACCAGCACCATCAGCGAGGGCTGCCGCGGGTGGCGGCGGGCACCATTCCCCCTCCCAAGCCACCAGCCCCCTCCACCTCCGGAAGAATTTATAAGGCTGTCCCGGTGACACACCGTCTCAGTAACTGCAGAATGGCAGTTGTAAAAAATCCCATTTGCCAGCGTATTAGAATCCTATTAGCGCTCCCGGCGGAGAAATAACGCCGGCCCTCCTGGCGGGATTAAAGGGACTAGGACTCAGCCTCCGCAGTTTTATGGCCCTCTCCCCCATTTGCTGATCAAACTGACAGATATAAAGCTGCAGGCGAGAAGTGTCCTTGGCCCATAAGCCCCACGATGAGAGAAAAAAAAAAAAAAAAAAAAAAAGGCGTTTGAAGCAACACGAGTGCCGGTAAGCAGGCGCCAGCGCTGCCAGGGGAGTGAAAGGGGCCATTTCTCCTTCCGCCATTTCGCAGCGTCCTCTCCTTCAGCTCAGATTTTGCAGGGAGGGGGGAAGATGCACGGCTGGCGCAGCACCACAGGGACACGGCAGGAAGGACAACGGGGCAAGCGCTGGTGCTGCCTCCCGTACGCATCCACGTGCCATGCAGGGCGCTGCTGGTACGACCTAACCAACCCTGTCTCGCCTCCTGGCCGTTTTAAAGACCGGGTTTCACAGAACACGGCGGCTGCGTAATTATTGTAATGATCCCTCGTAAATACCTATTGATTGTCTGGGGATGCTGCAGGGGAAAAGAAGCTATTTAATAAAGGTAAGCGGACGGAGCAGCACCAGTGGACAACCCCCACCCAAAAGGCTCAGAGCATGGGTTGAACATCAAACTTTCGGTGCCTCAAGGACAGGCTTTGACTTTCCAGCTAAAGAAGTGACTCCATTCCCTAAAGACATTGCATGTCTTCATCATCTGCACGAGCAAGTAGGAGCTCATGGAGAGGGCATGTGACGAGCCTTCATCACCTTCGCTCACCACACACTCTCCTGAGCTGAAAGCCCATGCACCCATTTTACAGACAGGGAAGTGGAGTCCAAAGAGGGGAGGCAACACTCACACAAGCCAAAATAATTTGTCTTCCGGCCCTTACCCATGTGCCTGAGCGGAATTACTCGGATGTGCTCACGTGCACTCACACCAGCACCCTCCCTTACACCCCGAAACCAGCTGCAGATACATTTCACATGCAACAGCCTCCTCCAACACATCTCCTTGCCACGCAAAATGCTCTCCACTTCTGCAGTATGATTTTCCTCCTTTTTCTGGCCTTGGGCACAAGTATGCCCAGCCAGAGCAGGGCTGAACATATGCTCAGCACAAGGGTTGGGTATTTTTTTCCTTCCCAAGACACAAACAGGAGCTAGCACTGCACGCAGATGCTCCCAGGGCTCGTGTGCTGCCTTTTGGGGTCTCCGGGGACTTGCCTGCCCACGGGGAGCCCCGTGCCTCCCCAGGTCAGACGAGATGGCATGGGGCTGGACGCAGGCAGCCCTGGCAGCCTTCCCCGCTCCCTGGGCTGGCAAGCACAGCCTGGCTGGGGAGAATAAATAAATAATTACAGACTGCTTGCTCAGCACAGCTGTAAATAGTTCATGAGTTCCAGGAGATTTATTCCCCTCTTCTCGCCTTAACGAGCCCACAGCAGCCATGGAGAGATGGGAAGGTTGATAGTTTACAGCCGCCGACCAGCATTTTTTGGGGGGAACAGGGAGCCCTGTGCTCCACGGCAGAGGCAAGCGGGACTCACGGGAACAGCAGGCACAGACCCGCCGGCATCAGCTCATCCAGCAGCTCGTGCTTGTGCCCGTTCCCGAAAAAAAAGGAATTATAGATCCACCCGCCGATGAGCAAATGCTTTTCCTAACCCTTAAGGATTTGCTAAGAGGTCCTTGACGATAATCCCATTTGCTGCCTACCTTCATCCTGAAATGGCTGTATCCACCAGCCATTAGGAAGACTGTTCTCCAGAGATTTACAGTGTGGTCTTATACAAACTCAGGAGACCCAGTCGGGCTCCCAGGGAAACGGTTCGTCCACAAGAGATTTGCGATGCAAAGAGGACATGGGAGGTATTAAGAGTTAATTAAGAGGTATAAGCATGACAGCCACCCCAGGGACAAACACTTACAGCCGAGGACTGGGGATAGAGCTGACTATTCATCCAAGCTTTCATTTTGAGGTCCCTGCTTTATTTCCAAAGCAAACTTGGCCAGATAGGGTTGCTCCAGGAGAATTTCTCCCGTGCCACCTCTCCCTTTGAGCCATCTAACAAAAGGGCCGGCAAAGCACGCGAGCTTCACCAGGCACCCACCCCTCCTCACAGCAGAGCCAGCGCTGTAAAGGCTTTATCAATCCCCGGAGCCATCCAGCCTCCCCTGCTAGGTCTCTTTATTATGTGCCTTGACATTTCAAAGGGTTATATTTCCGCCTGTGAGAACCATCAGTCCAGCAGCACACAGTAATATATGGAGTAATAGAGTCTCAGCACAGCAGGTTTAATCTCATATTGCTGAAGCCCCTGGTGTCCTAGCTGAAGTAAGTTTGTCATTAGGAATTCCTTTCTCCTGGCTGCAAGCTTGTTTTGTTTGGGGTTATTATTTTTCCCCTAAAGAGAAGAGAAACACTCAGGATTGATTTATGACTTTCCCGTTTCCTCCTATGCAATGCAAACGGGCAAGCTCCAGGCAGGAGGCGAGAAGAGAGATGGAGAACGCCCAGCGCTTGCTCTTCCTGCCAGCCAGCACAGCGTCACCGTGTCACTGCCACCACCAGCTGGGTGACACCTTGGGGACCCTCTCGAGCCCCGAGCGGGGCCAGAGCCCTTTGCAGAGATGACTCCACAGCTTCACGCCAGCAGATTCACCAGCAGTGCTCGAGAGCCGCACAAGATTAACGGTCAGCCGTGGTGCATCCATGAATTCAATGAGAGGGCTGGCTCTGAAGGGGCAAGGCAGGGGAAGGGAATATAATCGTGATATTTTCCACGGTGCCAACTCGGATTCGGATGGACAAGGCAGCAAAATAGGGCAGCAGAGACTGAAAAATCAGAATTCCTCTGCGCCTTTTAGGGCTACCCAAGGGAAAGGGGTTGAGCCCCTAAAAAGCTGAAAACATTAGGAGCACATCAAAGATGTGCTGGAGGCAGCAGCCTGCCTGGCCAGGAGAGGGCCCTGGTGCTCCCATGCCCATGGGTCACGCTCCTCCACACCAAGGAGCCTCAAATTTACCTCCCAGTCTAACCGCAGCACTTGGGAGAAGATGCAAGCATGAAACCATTCCATTTTCTCTGGGTATCCAGTCATCTGGGAAAGATGAGCTCCAGAGGTCAGTCTGATTGAGCACGACACGTAAGCAGTGACACGTTGCACTGCTGGAGATGGGCTCTTGCCCTTGCACCTCCCTCCCAGCCATCCCAACGCTCCTGCTTTGGCATACGGCCGAGCTGCTTGTGCAGCAGCTTCCAAACCATCAACAAATCGAAGCCCAGCACCCAACCTGATGCTCGCTGGTGTTTCCTTTCACGTATCGCTCTGTGACTTCTGGCAGTTCAGCAGCAACTTCAAGAGCATCCCAGCCAGCTTCTGCACCAGGGCCCAGCATACATACAGCTGACGGCAGCAACTCTCCCAGCCACCTCAACCTACGTCATCTCGCTCCTCAGTCAAAGCCCTGGAGCCCGTCGCCTTCTGCAGCTGATGGCACAGGAGCAAGCGATGCAGCAAGTCTTCTCCCGCTGCCTGAGCATCCCGGCACGCCTCTGCGGTTGTGACAGCCGTGGGAGTATTTCAGCATGAGCCCAGAGCAAGGCTTGAAAACGCGTCTCTAGATCCCTAATGTGATGTGCCCTAATGGCCGTGAGGATTTTCAGACTGTAACACAAAAGCCAGGATTAAATCAAGAATGGTAATGGGGCTGGCAGCCTTCTGGAGCCATCTTAGGGCAAGAGGGCCCATGGGACAGACTAGCTTTGTGCTCAGATATTGCATGGCTCCAAAAAGGGGGAATGAGGTGGAGAGAGCTGGGACACAGATGCACGCAGCAATGCTAGATACCAGCTCGAAAGCCCCACATAGAGAGCCTGCAGCAGCACTGCATCCACCTCTAGCTGGAAAGCAGAAACACCACCACAGCCTCCAGCTCCTCAGAGCCCTTCCCAGACTCCTGGGACAGATGAGTAATACTGAAAGGCTTTATCTCAGACCCCCAAAGCGTACGACAATCAGAGAAAGAGCCAAGCACACCATCCCCAAACAGAAGCACCAGCTAAATGAAAGGACTTGGGAAGCCTGTCCACACTTGGGGCCTTGGCAATAGGTTTTGCTTTGTTGTAGCAGCTTTACTCCGTGCCGCATTTGATTGCTTCTTTCCCCTCGAGCACGGTCATTCCTGGGATCATAGCTTCATGGAGGAACGAGATAAAAAGATGCCAGGAACAATGTCAAAACTCCTGGGCTTAATCCATCCAAGGCCACTTGACATTTTCCAGTTGAAATCTCTGGCTCTATCAGAGCAGGCGACGCTCTGGCAGGCGCCAGATAGCAAATCGGAGGACGTTGACACAGCGAGATGCTTCACTCAGATGTCTTGGCCATGACAAACAAAGAGCTCAGCTGGCCTCTTTGCAATCTTTAGATTTCCATTTGGGAAACTAATTGCAGAAGCTTAGGGGTGCTTTGTGGGGTCACCCCGGTGATTCTGAGCCAGCAGGAGCCATGTGGGCTTGCAGACGTCCTTTGGGGCAACAAACGCTCCTGGAAAAACCCAATGAGGGTTTCGAAGCAAACCCATTGCATGTCTGCCCTGGCTCTCAAAGCCTCCGGTAACGAGCAGATAAGAGCTGGAGGGGAATCAGGCCGAACTGAGCACGGCATGCTCCCGTTCGTGGGACCACGCACCCGCTGCATGCCCTGACGGCAGCTCCTCCCGGCTGTCCGCAGCAGCGGGAGGACACCACAGGCTCCTGAATATGCAGAGGCAGGGCAGGAAGACAGCCAGGCCAGAATTAACATCTTTAATGAGATAATAACACAGGCAAGAGACTTGTTTGTCTGACCACAGCTTGATGGCTGGGGAAGCATGGGAAAAAGCCGTGCCAGGGTGAAGCAAGTCCTGGAGGCCGCCTGGCAAAAAACGTCCTTCCCTCCTCCTGGCATTTGCACTCCTCTTCCAGCCCTCTCCCTAGCACCGATCCCATCAGGAGCCACGGGAAAGGCACCTACGCCAAACCCATGGATATGGGAGCGAAGAGGTCACTGAGAGCATAAGGACCAAAGATTTAAAGTGCATTGTATCGCCTAAACCATGAGGATCAGACCCAGCCGTGCTGGGGCAGCTCGGGAATCCCAAAATAGCATGGCCAAAATCCCCAGGTGAGGCCATAGACTCATGTGTTTCCCCAGATATCAGGGCAGCCTGTCCCTCCAGCAGCAGAAAGGGATCCTCTCTCGCCAGCAAACCAATCACCGCCGTATCGATTGCATTTCAATTAGTGAGAATCCCAGCCAGGCGGTGGGCCGGGCAGGACCGGAGAGGCAGCGACAGGGCTGGCAGTGCTGTCGAGCCTCCCTAACAGCAAAAAATGCATTTCAATCCAGAGGCACCTCTCGTGCCCCATGCCATAGCCAGCATCCTTGGAAAAACCTGCTTAAAGACTCATTATTACATGTAGAAGAGCCCCTCCTGCTACGAATCCCAGCCATGCTGCCAGGTCCTTGCGCATATTTCTGTTTTCCCAGCTCCTTGATCCCTTCCCAATCAACTTGTCTTGCTTTTGTGCTAGGCAGGACAGCAATCAGTCCTTCCCACGGGCGCTGGGACCCGGGGCTCAACCTCACAACCTCAACTAAAGCAAGAGGGTTTCCTCCTCCAGAAGCGATCCCTGTCTTTCCTTACCGTGTCTCCAGTGGCGAGGGCAGTTGTATACCCTACCTGGCTATTTAATCTACACCAGCAGCCCTTCGAGAGGCTCCAGCTCCATCAATAAGGCTTTCTACAGGGATGTGATTTCAGGAGCAGCGACTTTTTGCAGGCATGTCTCTTGTCAGTGCATCCTGACACAGCCCTAGGATGCTGTAGCATCGCAGCAAAGCGTTTCCCGGCGCTCACTACGGAGGGCAGCAGGTACAGAGCTGGCAAGCCCAAGCCCCAGCCTGCTACAGGGTTAAGAGGTCCTTACAGCACAGAAGGAGGATGAAGTTTCTCCCTCTCTTTTGTCAGGTCAAATTTACTGCAACAGGAGAACATTTCAGGAGAGATTTGTCATTGTTTGTGGCGGTTTGGAAAGCTCCTAAATATGCTCTGTGCAATCGTGAATGTAAATTGAATAGAAGGAAAAGCAATTTGCGAGGCATTAAAATCCCTCTGCAGGTTCCTTTGAAATGATCGATGTCTTAAACCACGATGTTATCTAGACATAACCAAGTTGGGCAACGCAATCCAATCCCCGAAGTCATTGCCTTCACAGGTAACTTATCAGCCCGTGGACCACATTCGCTCCCGACCTCGGCGCAGGCATCGCTGCGCCTGCAAAGCGCTCGACTCCCTATCTCTTACGGCGCCTTTATCACAAAGCAAAGAGAGGGGGGAACCGGCATAGCCGAATTTTGGGATGCACGTGCCTGGCCTCGCTGAGCTCCCGCCGAGCGGCATCGCAGCCCCAGATGCCTGCAAGAGGGGACCAGCACCACCTTTGCTCATATTTTTGCGTGATGCACAAAAACCAGGTGACATCGCTTGGCATGAAGCTGTTAACCCTTAAGAAGCGCAGTCATCAGCCCCGTGCAGCGTGTCCTCGCAGCTACCCAGCTCCCCCACCCGAAGCACAGGCAATCTGCAGCAAAACAGGAGCAACCACCTCATCCCCGTTCCCTGGGGGAGTGGGGGTTTTTTGGAGGAGATTCATTGCACCGGGTGGCCGCCAGATTTCGGCGTGCTGCGATGCAAGCCCCAAGGCAACGCGTGGGATCTAGAGCCGAGATTACACAGCCGACGGGGCATAAACCCGAGCAAGCAGCAATCGTACTCATCAAACTCCCAGGCCGTGCCCGCAGCCTGTGCATCTCCACCGTGAAAAGGCGTGTGTCTGCTGCGTTAAGGATTATAGAGATTTAAGAGCCTTTACAAGTTTTCACGGACGGGACTTTGCAAAAAGCCCGGACAGCTCCAGCAGCGGTTGTGCAAAGCCACCGCCGAAATGACTGCTCTTCACGATGCTCTTTATATACGTAAGCCCGGTTCCCGGATCCAGCCCCGGTCCCCCGGGAGCGCAGAGCCGCGCCGCTGCACGCACGCACCGACCCAAAGCACGTGCATTAGTTGCAAGGCGGCTTCCCACGACGCCCATCAATCTGCCCGCAAGGAGCGGGTAAGAGCAAGGGGGCCATATGAGCCGGGTGTTGTTTAATGCACCATAGGAAGGAGCCGCGACGCTGAGCTGATGAGGAGGATACAAGAACCGGGACAGAATAGACAATGATCCGCTGAGCGGAGGCATTCGCCTCCTGCGGTGACCGCTGCTCCCTGCCTCCCGGGGCACCGGTCTGCAGCAGGCAGATAGGCAATGATTTCTCTGCAAGAAAAGTTTCTTCCTAATCACATTAGCTAGAGCTGGGCCCGTGCCCTGAAGCAGGCAGGTTTGTATCTCTTTCAAAGCCTTCGCTTATTAAAATAAATTCACTATTAGAGCTGCGGACCGTCTTGCGCATATATAAGCGGAAGGCCTTTTGGGAGCGGGGTTTTGAGTCACAGAGCGAGGGTAGAAAGCGAGGAAGGAGTGAGCCAGCAAGAAGGGATGAGGGGAGGCGAGAGAAAGGGTTAAGGTTCCCTCGTTCCCTCCCCAGCCCAGGCAGAGCAAGCCTCTCTCAATCAGTGTGTGATTGCAATCAGCAGGAAGGTGCCGTTTGCATTAAACAGAGCAGACAGGGGGAAAAAAAAAAAAAAAAAACAGGCTATGCAATCTGCAAAATTTATGTAAAAAATCACAAACAACAATAAAAACCAGCTATTTCCCCCCCCTTCCCTGGTTATTATTTTCCCCAAGGGCAGAGGACCGGGATGGAGCAGGGAGCCATCACTTCCCGGTCCCCCTGCCTGCCGTACCTAAATCCTCCCTACCTCAAGCCTTGCAATCAGTCTCCTTTACTCCTAATTTTGCCTCATGTTTTTTAATTAAATTCTCCGCTTCCTTCAAATACCAGTCAATGAACCGTCCACGTTTCCTCCAAATACCCTTGAAAACGGTGAATCAGGCAATTAAGCGCGGTGCAGTGCAAAGATACCCGAAGAAACATCGCTGAAGAGGCATTGCCCAGAGCACCCATGGCCACAGCAAGAGCTGGGGAGGAGGGCCGGGGTAAAACACAGATCGCTTGGCCACACTGGATTTTCAGCCTGCTCAAATCAGCAGCCAACTGCGGTAGCAGCACCCAACCTGCTCCTTATAACTTCGGGGAAAAAAGGTAACGACAATCCTGAAGATGGCACTCATGGGCCACCCTTCCCAAGCCAACCTCCCTTCCTGATCCTTCCTAAGGAGAGGTTGCCCAGCGCCCTGAGGCGGGATGATTCAGAGCTCCTCCAAACTCTCCAAGGTTGTCCAGGTTGGCCGTGAAACGTGTCCTTCCTGCCCGCCCTCCCACAGCTATGCTTTTGGTTTCAAAGGTGGCTCCTGACAAGAGATTTGAGGCTGAAGACCAAGAAAAAAAGGCTGAGAAACTTCAGGAGTAACAGTGCGTTTTGTAAGAAGGCAGAAAAAAGGAAGAAGAAAGATTTTCTTTCATCGGTTTGACATTTGATGCTTTTTGGCTTCGCTCAGCAGCATCTCCTGTCCGTACACCACGAGACAGCGGGGCCAGCAGCTCCGTTTATTCGCCTGGATCCCCTGTGCCAACCTGGGACCGATTTACGGCTCTGTATCGAGACTCGATGGGAATTGGATGAAATGCAACAGTTTTGCTCAGCTTTTCGCTTTGAGGGTTGAGGCTTGTTTGAACGAGCAGCTCAAAGGGAAGGGAAAGGGCCTTTGAAGCCCCCCGCGGCTTGGGACTGCATGAAAAAGCCCCCGTGAGCCCTCGCCAGCTCGATAACACCCTCGTTCCCTTTGTGCCGGGGCTCACTCGTGCCCCTGCGGAGCACCGCTGAGAGCTCAGGACTGAGCCCACACAAGTCCTCGTTGCTCCACGGGGTTGCTGGAGCCAGTTACAACCCTGAGCAAGCAAGTGCTTTGTGCAGAGCAGCCAAGACTGAACTACGCTTCAGCTGGGCTGCTGAGCCACTGGGAAGCCTTGGGCTTTCAACCCTCCCCACCAACGAGCCCTTCTAAGTCATCTTCAAAACCAGAGCGGCTCAGACCACCAGCGGTTGGACCTTGAAACAAGTGGTTGGAAGCAATTTGATCAACAACACGGAGCAAGAGCAGATCCCTAAGATGCATTTCTGAGCATCACAACCCTTGTGGGTGAAGACAAAACTTCAGCTACATCTGAACCTCCTCTGCATCCTCGGCTGCCTCGGATTTGGCATTCCCGCTTGGCACAGCCACGCACGCACAGGGGGATATTTTGTATTTAGATGGACAAGCAGCTTATCCCAAAGACAAAGGGAGATGGTGGGAAGGCAGGATTTCAAGCCTTGGGGGGACAGGCAGAGAGACAGGCAGAAGGATAACCAAGCACTTTTCCCCCCCTGTCCTCACATCACCTTGAGCACGGTGACTTTCAGAAGCGTTAAACCCAGAAAGCTATGCCAAGCAGGGCATTACGAGGGCTGCAACGATAGGATCAGGACTAGTGATAACTAAGAGGCATTATTAGGCTCATTTATTTATTTAGATGAGCAGTAGGTGTTAGCCTAAGGTGAGCAAAGAAGTGCCAGTATTGGGGATGGCAGACAGGGTAATATGTTATTGAGGAATCTTCTATTTGTAAGCAGAGGGCTGCTCTGGCTGCTCCTGTGCTCTATGCATTATTTATAGCCCTGCCTAGCGCCGCCATCCCCTTTATCTGCCTTCCAAGGAGCTTGCTAAGAAAATGAATCTTTGACTCAGCAATTTTCATCCCAGCCAAATGAAAGAGAAATACACACACACACATATATATATAAACCGAATCCACTCTGGGGAGGTGACAGGGAGCTAATCCAGCCCCCCGAGGAGCTGCAGGTATTGGCTCTTGGCAGCTCAGAGGGAAGAGATTTAGCTCGTACATAAATTGTCTACGGCTCTTCCCCTTCTGCTGACCTCTACCGTCGCGTCTGTCTGTCCTTAGGCTGCGCGCCGCTGAAGCAAACCCAAAGCCCAGCCTTTGGGAGAGCTTAGGAGGTGCCTAACACACTCTAGGTGCTGCCATCAATTAAATAAATCTGCGCAATACAGCAAACAAATAAATAAATAAGTGGAGATGACTGGAGAAGAGCTTCGCTTTTTTTCCTATATGCGCATAATACACACATGTACTTAAAGCCAATTTTTCAAACAATAAAACACTGTTGAATTTTTTCTGCATGAAAAATTCATTCTGTCTCACAGCCGTCTAAAAAACAAATAAGCAAACAAACAAACAAACCCTTCTTGGTGGAAAACATCACCCAAACCATTGCTGATGAATCCTCTTCGCCACACAGACAGACACAGTTTCCAACCAGCCCTTGACGCCCTTATTGCTCCCGCTGACGGGAACGAAGAGCGGATACAACTATGAAAATAAACCTGCGATAATAAAATAGCGTTAATCAGCAGGGCTTCTTGGAGAGAGGCAAAGGAGAAGGGAGTTATTCCTTTCCCCATCCCGGCCGCATTTGCCCCGGGAGTAGGGATCTGCCTGTTTGCGCAGGTACCCATCCTGAGCCCCGGCTTGCAGCGCAGCCGCCGCCGCCAGCTAATTATCACCTCTTCCTCTCTCGCATCCAGGCTCTTTATAAATAGTTCTTTTAATCAGGGCCGCTTCCCCCACCGGGAGCCGATGTGCAATCCTAGCACCGGTTGCAAATGGGTGCCCCAGATCTATTTCGGGCTGTGCCAGGGAGCCGAGCTCCCCGGGGGAGGCTGCGCCTCCGGCAGACCCCCATCATCGGTGCACATCGGTTGTGCAAGCTGGCTCACCTGGTCGGGGTGGGAGAGGGTGCTCGAGCTGCCTGACCCACAGGGAGCATCAACAAGGAGCGATTTTCCTTCCCCCTGGGATGGAAACCGCAATGCTACCGGTTGCTGCAGGTGAGGAGCCGAAGGCACTCGTATCCTCAGCAGATAAATCCGTGGCTAGAGAGCCACTGAGAAGTGATGCTGAAGACATTTGCAATATGCACCACGGAGATAAGTTGCATCAGACCCTGCTAGTGGGGAAATGACTCCTCCTTTCTCTCCTTTACAGCTCCTCTTGGTAAACTGGCAAATCCTCTCCATGATAACGGGTGGGAGAAGGGACTCCCTTCATCCCAACTCTCCTCAAACCTGCTCCCATCTCAATAGGAACAAAAGCCAAAACACCGAAATGGGTTTTCCAGTCCCCAGCGTGAACATAGCCACAGCATAGCCAGGGACTAATCCATCACAGCCTTGCAAGGGCTGCCACGCTCATGCAAACCTCTGTGCATCAGTGCTGGTAAACCAGCAACACTGGCCGCCGCGAAGCCATGCTGATCAGCAGCAATACATCGCTATGGCAGGTCAGGAACACGGTGTTACGGGGTATTTGGTGTCCCCTCGATTCCTTGTTCCTGGACAACCTCCTCAGCTTACACCTGTGCTCTGGGTGACAGGAGCACCTGGGCATGGGGAAGCTGCAGAAATAACTGGGCTTCCAAAAAGCTGGCATCAGGGTGCAGCAGCAGGACACGTGCCCCTTGGGTGACTCCTTCAGAGCATCCTGCACCCGGGATCACCCTGTGTGCGCACACCCAGGAACCCACACCGCTCATGCTTCTCCTTGGAAGGATAAACCATGAAATACCATCCTTAAAAACAACCAAACCAACCCAAAACTCTTCCCTGAGATTTTTTTTTTGGAGGGCAGACGGTGGTTCAGACGCTAACGGGTAGTCTCCCTCACCCTGAAGCCACTACCCCGGGGTGACACAGCTCCCGTACAGCCGTGCCTTTGGCTCCAGGACAGCTCTGCTCCACCAGCTGGTGAGGAGAAAGGTCGACCAAGCGACAGCCAGCGCCAGCACTCGCAGGCTGAAATCCATCGCGAGACAGGTGGAGCAGGCTGGGTGGGTTTTTTTGAGACATTCACTACCCATAAAAGTCTTTCCTAGCACAGAAAACATCCTCTGCCACCGGCCCGGCGCAGAGGTGGGCTTGGCAGTCTCAGCCCAGGAGACGCATTCGTTATCGAAGATCGGAAAAAGATTAAAATAATTGAAAAGGTAAATAAGAGAGAGGCGGCGAAGGAGAGTGTGGTTGGCAGTGCCTTCTGCTCGTTAGGAAAGGGGGGCACTTAACACTACACAGACAGCAAATTAGCCTTTAATCATCGCCTGCATTCGCTTGGATTTATCTGCGAGCGTGTTTCAGCCCTGGCACCTCCCTCGCACCGGCAGCCCTGGGGACTCCAGCTTGCCTCCTGTTTATTCCCCAGCTGCTTTGTTGTCTCAGATCAGCAGAATTAGGGAGCCGTGTCGGCAGAAGACACTTCTGCGCAGCCAGCGAGAAGTTCACACAGAAAATTGATATTCGCCGCAAATTATTTTGGATGATTTACTGGAATGAATTAACTCGCAGCGACGCAGAGAAAATTCCAACACCACTGCCGCCTGCCTCCCACCGTCGATAGCACAGCTTGGATTTTAGCCTTAACTTTGTTTTGTGAGGATGAGGACGGCAGCAGCTCGGAGAGGGCCCCAACTAGGGCTCAGTCTCGCTGCCTGTAAAAGTCTTGCTGCCCGCTGTGGCTCTGGGAGCTCCGACGTGGATGGATTTGCTGTGCGGATGCTTGTAGAGCCTCCAGGTTTGGGCTGCAGCACAACCAGCCCTGCAAAACCAAGTTGACCCAACACACTCATGTCAAGCTACTCATCAAATTTAGGGCAGGGATGCTCGACTGGCATCCCACGGGAGGAGTGCCAGCAGGGGCGTAGAGGAGGAATTGGCGCAATGCCCCACTGATTTGCTCACGAGTTAAATTACATCTTGGTTTTCTAAAGGGCACGGGGAGGGAGAAGCACCCCGCGGATGACACCCCTTGCAAAGCCCGGGTTGCGTGCGCTGGCCCCCTGGGAAATTTTGAGAGGGGTGGGAGCACCCAGGGAGGGCAGGGGCTGTTTTCACCCTGGCTCTGCTCTGCTCCCTTGGTTTCCCTGTTTGCGAAAAGCAGAGATAACGCCACTGACTGATCTGTTTCAGCTCTTTTGAAATCTCAGTATAAAAGACTCGGGGCTTGATGTCGGGGGGAAAAAGGAGCGCGTCCCGCTGGGACAGCTCTTCCCTTTGCCTGCAGGTCCTCGTGACGGTGACTTCTGCGGTGCTCCCTCGCCTCCAAACCAGGGCACTGAAGTGGCCCAGGGGTGTCCCCCCCCCCGCCACACTTGCTGAGAGATCCTTGCGACTCGGGCTGCCACGCAGGGGCTCGGCGTGACTGCCAGCCAGCTCAGCAGAGGGTTATGCTAAGTCAATAGCATTTAGAGATTGCTCTCGGGCCACGAATGCACCGGGCCAGCCCCGCTCTTGCCACGACTCCGCTGACTTTGATGGGCTTACAAGAGGGATGAACTCAATCCCTCAATCCTGGATTTCCCTCCCACCACCTCCCTAGCCCTAAATATGATCAGCATGGTTTGTTGGGAAGAGGGAGTCATCCTGCACCTGCGGCTTCCTCAACTATCCATCCACCCACCCACAAATGGCAAAACCAAGATGAAAAGGTCCCTCCACCCCTTTACTTGGCTGGAGGAGAGGAGGAGGAGGAGGAGGTTGGCTGCAAGCTGCCTCGACATTTCTTGCATCCTAGGATTGCTCATAACCCTGCCTAATCCCTTGAGTAGCTTAAAGTATCCTCAGGGATCCGCTGCTTTACACGCGGAGCCCGCAAAGCCAAGAACAGTGAAGGACACTCACCGCAACCACATCCCCACCCGGGCCAGGAGCCCAGCATCCCACGAGTGAGGATACCCAGAGGCATCGCTGCCCACCACAAACCCCATTTTAAGGGGGGAACTGGGCCCCCATCCCTCTCCCGGCACAGGACCCTGTGCTAAAAGCAATGCCGATTTTCATCCCCCGGTCAGTTCGAGGTACAGATGTCCAGCAGGCAGGAGTTATCCCGTATTTACCCTCATGTCTGCCCATCGGGGGTCCGCCGTCCCCTCCCCACGGGGCACCCACCCCTGCCCAGGCTCTGTTTTCCCATGGTCAGTTCATGTGATAGCCTGTACGTAACCGCCTAAACGCTGCAAACTCTTTGAAATAAGCACAGAAATTGGTTTCCAGGCTCCAGCAGTTTCTAAATAATGGATGTTTAAGATAATAATAATAATAAAAAAAAAAAAGCAAGTGACACACAAAGTGGATTCTAGAGAGGAAAAAAAGAAAGAGCGGAGCATGTTCTCAACACGAACCTCCAAGAAAACCTGAAACGGCACAGAGGGAGCGAGCAGGGACCAAGAACTACCGGCTACAGCTGCCGATTTAACCCTGTGCTCTTGCGGCGGAGCAAACCTCATTTCCCTGCGCTCCCCCGCAAGCTCCTCTTCACTTGATATTCCGCCTCGATGCAGATGTAATATATTCTGTCAGTGCAAAATTTGGGCTGAAAAATGTGCCGGCCTTCGGGAGACGTCTGGATTGGATCGGAGGGGAGAGAGGAGGAGAGTGCGTGCTGAGCGCGAGCGTTGCAGTTGGGCTCAAGAGATGGAAGGGAACTGAAAATCTGGAAGGCATCAACTTTTGGCTCTCTCCGTCAGCCAAAAGACATCCTTGGCTACTACTCAAAGCGAAGGACGACTGAACTGCTCATTCCTGTACGGCAACATCATCTGCGCAACTCGATTTCAGCCGCAGAAGGAATCTAGTATTCACCTAAATCCATAAAACTTTCTTAATGCCAGGCTCGCAGCTGGGGCACATGTGATGGGCACCTCCCAGGAGCTCGCGAGCAGGCAGGAGGTCTCTGTGATCACAAAAATGAGGATTTTTGGACACTGGGGAACAGCTGGGCAACACAAGAAGGAGGTTGCAGTACCACTACAAGGAAAAGCCATAAGAGGACGGAGGAGCAGCGAGTCCCCGCTCACCGGCTTGCTCTGTGCAATGCCCCCACGCCGTCAAAGCGAGGGCTCAGCCTCTTGCCATCTGGCAAGCACGGCAGGGCCGGGGGGGAGCTCGTGCCCGTGGCAGGGGGGCATTTGGGCTCCCTCCCCACCGAGCCGGGCGCAGGGATGAACACCGCAAGGGACAACTCTTATCACCGAGCCCGGTAAGAGCCTGTGAGGCGGGCTGATGTACATCAGCTGTAGACATTTGGACCCAAAAGGACGGCTACAGAGACACCCGTACCAGGGTGATGCACCCGAGACACCTTGAGACATCCGTACCGGTGAGCTGCGTCTGCAGGCCACCGCTCCTGACCCCTTTTTGCACGGAGCAATCCCGCGGCTTTGCAGCTTTTGCTGCTCCCACCGCTGGCCCAGGTGGGCTGCCATCTCACCTCCCCTCGCAAGGGAGGCAAAGCCGCCGGGGAGAGGAGGGAAAGGAGCCGGGGTTTGAGTCCCGTGGGTGCAAGAAGAGGAGGGAATTCGCTTTTCCTCTTCAACAGGTATCAAAAGCTCGGTCGCCGGTGACCGCCCTTCAGGGGAAGGGAAAGTTTTGGAGAGCTGAGCGATGCTCCCCACGCCTGCAGCGGGACCGCCCCACGGCGAGACCATCAAAGCGGCTCCTGGGCACCCCGAGGGCGGTGACACCGACCGGGAGCGATGCTCGCTTTAATTACACGGTGCGTGTTACCTTTACGCGTCGCCCAAATTATATACACACGCGCGTTGTAATTCACTCAAAGGGGCTTTTTCACCCGAGTCAGCAAAATGAAGAGATTCAATTACAGCCTTTGACTGGGCCTGCTTATTGTTATTTATAATACAATACATCCTGGCTGCTAGGGAGAGAGATGTACAGGTGCTGAAATGTCGGCTGCCTTGCCGGTTAATTGAAACACCGGCGCCTTGCTAAGATTGCTTCTCCCGGCCTCCCCGACGCCGGGCGGTGGCATCTACCTGCTGCACCGTAATAGAGAGGCACTGTCTCCAAAGGACACCTGTGGCAGGAGCAGACCTCTTAATAGCCGCCAACTCCTGCGCTCCAAACCCAATAGCCGCCGAGGTACAATGGGGGGTTTCAAATGAATCCTGGAAGAGTGCTTGGAGGAGAATGGCTCTATTTTTGAAGAATGGCACGGGGGGGGATCCACAGCCATTTCCTCTGAATGGCTTCAGACCCAGCTGCACTTTATAAGCAAAGACATGAATATTTTTTTTTTTTCCTCCTCCCCTCTAGCTGCCCAGTCTCGCTCCATCTGCGATGAAGTCATGCTACCTGAGTCCTTTCTGTCCCTGCCTCGCTATTAGGGAAAGGATGCTGAGGTCGAAAACGAACTCATTAGCTGCCGCCGCGGGCACAAAGCGGGAGGAGAAGTGGCTTTGCCCTCCCGGAGCAGGGCGGGCTTCACCGTGCTCGTGGGAAGAGCTCGGCTCGGTGCCAAGGACTTCACAGCTCACCCGGATCAAGGCACAGAGGGGATCATTTCCCGGGCATGCAGCGCCCAACGCCGCCGACACGGGCGGCAAACACCCTCTCACCGGCAGCAGCTTCACAAGAAAGCACAAACCCAAACAAGCTTTGCCCAGTCCCTGTCTACTCCTCACCCCGCGCTTTGGGGCAACACATCACCTAGTCCTGGCTCCAAACACCCCAGCTCGGGAATAAATAATAATATAGGAAGCCTGTGTATGATGCTCGTTGGCTTCTCTCTCCGTCTGGCCCTGAGGATGACCTTTGAAAACCAGTATAGACCCACTTCTGGTGAATCTGGCTTCCCCTTTCCTAAAGTGGAAATAAATGCACGCGATAATCAGGAGCACATAAGTATCTCAAGCAGACTGACAGTCCCCGGAGCTCCTCCTGGCTAGCAGAGGAGATACCCTCCCATGTAGGCAGCAAGATATGGGGAGATGCAAGCTCCATGTAAATCTCTCTCCCCGTCCTTGGCAACTTCATCTCTTGATCATTTCTGACAGCCCAAGTCTTGTCAGCCAGACTCATTTAAGAAAAAAAAATAAAATAAAGTAAAAACAGAGCAAGTCAAAGCAAGCTGGAGATGCGATTGGGGGAGGGAAGAGGGAATAAGAAGTAGGAGGAAAGGAAAGGTCCCTGGAGATAGCAGTGAATATGTAAACTTTCTCGATTTCCTCTGCCTACTCATACCTCTGTGTGTTAACAACTAGACAGACATCTTGTATATATTTGATAAATAAGCCTTTCCATTCATTCAGGGGAGTGAATTTGTAGCTATTATGATTCAAATGGCATGACAGGTTCTGGATTGTTATATTTTTTGCTATTGAGTTTACAGAAAAAACCCATGAAAATTGCAAAATTCAAAGCAATTTTCTTTGGCTATGGATCCTCACAATGCACAGATAGATAGATACAGTTATATATATATACAAAAAAAATACAAAAGCCAGTCCGAGTGCCTCTTCCCTTGAGACAAGAGGATGAGGGGTGCAATAAATAATTTAGAAATTGCTACCATCACTTGATTCAGAGTGATGGATCTGGCATGTGTTACAACAAGGCACATGCTGTATTCATTACCCATTGAGCTACATTTTAATTTCTCCCTCATTAACCTTATCTGTGACTGGGGTTGTGCATCAAGTCAAATCCTTCGGATGTCAATCAATTCATTAGACGGTTGTTTAGTTTGTCATATGTGCTGTTATCGCTTATTAGACTGCCACGCCGATCAATCAATCAAAAGGCAGCGAGAGGCTGGCTGGAAGGGGACGCGCCGCGGCGGGCAGGGAAGCAGGCAGGCAGGAGGCAGGCAGCACTCCACGGAGGGAGCTGCCTGGAGCAGAGCCCGTGCCTCCGTAAGGAGCGTTAACGTTTTGCAAAGCAGAAGGGAAAAATTCAAAGAAATTCAAATGGTTCCCATTAAGCGTAGTTTGAAACCCACCGCTTTGTTGCAGATCATTGAAGCAAACTACAGGTGTATAAAAATAATAAGGTTAGCTAAGTGTTTACCGTCAGGGGCTGAAAACTTAGTACAAAGGACATCGTACCACCTCCCCACCTTAGGAGTGGATTTTCCTTACCCCTGAGCAGGCAGGCAGACTCGGCAGATGTGCGAAAAGTCTGTCCTTCCTCTGGTGCAGACAGCAATTCAGATGTGCTGATGGGCTCAGATGAGCCCCTAAAGTTTGCTCCTAAGCAATCCCGCCTCTGTTTCCACCTGATATTTGCCTCCCATCGAGTTCCTCAAGCATCCCCTGATGTTTCCAATGGATGGAGCATCAAAGAAAGGCTCTGGGCTCGCTGGATCTACATTCCCACCCAATCCCACCTTCTTGGCATTGCCTATTTGAGCATCATTACCATGAATGGATTAAGGCTGAGGCTGCACCCGCCCTGCTGGGAGAGGGGCTAGATTCGGGCTAGCACCCCTGGGCACAGCCCATGCAGGATCGGGGGCCCGGGAGCACCAAGCACCCTCCACCGGAGCCAACCTCACTCCCTCGCATCCATTTATTTCCACTGGTGACACCACGGCAGGGGGGGGAAAGCACGACAGCACTGGCACGAAGGCACAGCAAGTTTTGATTCATTTCCTTGGCTACCAGCAAGTCCTCGTGTTAGAAACCTCCGTGCCAGCCCAAAACCCCTCCATGGAGCACCCAGAACCACGTAACAGCCCAGCAAGGGGCTGCGGGTGATGCTACCCCACTGCAGCCCAGCTCCCCGTCAGTAACACTGACTTCTCATTTCTCCTTCCTCTCCTCAGCACGCAGCTATGGGTGCTGGAGAGCCGAGCCCCTCCACCAAGATAAAATGCAATACTCTGGCCGAGGGTTGCAGCCAACGCTACCGCAAAGCCTTCATGCTCCGATTCACACGCGCTTGGCCAAGCGGGTTTAGTTTGCAAGGCTGTTTGTACGGAGGAAGAGTAGAGGAAACCCCAGTGTGAGCACTTCAGTTCTGCTCAGCGTTTCCCCCCTACCATCACCACATAAAATAAAACAAGCGACAGCATACTAGCTCTTTTTTTTTTTTTTTTTTTTGGCGCAGGGTATTCACCAGAAAGGTTGCGATACGATTCACTTGCAGCAGAGGCGCTTTGCAGGCTCCCCATCTGGGAAGCCAACCACACTGCTCGCGTGAAACAGGGGAAAACAGTGAAAAATAGTGGAAAATATTTTCAGTTCCACTGAAAACAGTGGAAACACGGAGCCTGCATCCAGCATCGGTGACCACCAGCCAGAAAACGTCAACTACAGCCTCTCCCTGCAAAGCATCAGGGCACCCGTGGCTCCAGGTCCTGCAGCATCCAGCCAGGACTCCCCAACTGCTGTGCTGAGCATCACCAGATGAAACCACCCTTCAGCCAGCTCTTGGGTGAAGCTAAGAGCCAGGGAAAGCCCTAATTACTTTCTTCCTTCATCAGCAACCTGAGACAGCAAAGCCAACCAGGTCTGGGCTGTATTTTCCACCAAATCCTTTAAAAATAGTGCCCAGCTGCTGCGGGAATCACTTCACTGCGGCAGAGCAGAGGCAAACGAAGCCTGCGGTAGGTCCAGGACTCCTGTCTCTCTCCCGTGTCCTCGCCCAGCAGAAAACCAAGCACAGACACAGAGTGACAGGTAAAATAGCATCCGCGGCTCTCAGAGGCAGGCTGAGGTCAAACCTCCACGGGGATGCTCAGAAAACATCTCAAGGGCTCCCTGACCTTCCAAGACCACGTATGGGATGAAGAGGGCCACTCCAGATGCCAGCGCAGAAGGTGTGTTTGTGCTAGGACTTGCCGCAGAAAACTTTCGTTTCCCACCAGCAGAAATGTTTGCAGATGAGCGAAAGCTTCCAGAAGGCTCAGCGAAACATCCACATTTTTTAGGGGCTCGTCTGAACCCATTAGCACATCTTAATTGCTATCGGCACAGAGGAACGACAGACTTTCGCACGTCTGCCGAGTCTGTCTGCCTGCTCAGGGGTAAGGAAAAACCACCGGCGCGCAGCCCTGAATCCTGCAGGCTGGAAGTTCGGTCTCCTCCATGCACAATCTGTCCCCGGGGCTCCTCAGCTGTTTGCAGGAGGAGGCAGGGAGAGGGAAAGGAGCCAACGCTCGTCTCCCAGCCCTCCTCTTGGCGAACGCCGGGAACCGCACCGAGGCTCGCCAAAACGTGCGAGCGCCGGAGCTGAGCCCGGAGAGAAACCCACGTTCCCCGCGAGCCAGCGCCGGAGTCGCGCAACACCGATGCCTTACGTGCCTACGACACCGTGGGGACACGGGCGAGGTTACCCGAGGACAGAAAGGCTTCCCCGAACCGGAGAGGGAGGTGGCAGCCAAGGGATGGCATCTCCCCGCCGGCACCCGGGCAGACCCCGCCGCAGCTGCTGAGAAAAAAAAAAACCTTCGAGCTGCTGCAGAGAATCAGTTAATTTGTAATCATGGAAACGGCCAGCTCGGGTCAGCGGCTGTTGGCAGAGGAGCCGGGGAGTGCTGCTGGTTGTGATCTGGGTTTTGGTTTGGTGGTTTTTTTTTTTTCCTCCCCATTTCTTTTAAGGGGATTTCATTTTAAAAAGCTGCCTTGATGAGGAATTTACCAGGGCAAAATGAGATTACACCGGAGCTCAGAGTAGCTAAAAGCAGCAGCATTGCTGGGGACTCAGAGGCTGCTGCTTATACTATCTCTCTATCATCACATATATCCTTCTATTTAATCTATCTAGCACCGTATATACCCTTTAGCTCACCAGCTCTCACAATCCATGCCCTCTATCCATCATCCCCCTATTCATCAACACACATCCAGCTCTATCTACCTAGCCATCACTATAAATATCCCATCCATCCATCTCTCCCAATTTATCTCTCATCAGAGAGACCCTTTCCCTACCTACCTTCATATATATACTCACATATATATCTATACACACACCCCCTTGCCTGTCTATCCGTCATCAGCAGAGTGCTCACCTCCTTTCCCCTTCCACCCCCCTTATCCCTCACCGCACGTATCCTTCTATCTGCTGGCCCATCCATCACAGCCTCTCACTCGCAGGGGGCTGGGGTGCCTCTCTGCTCGATTTACTAACCGAGGGCACCAGACATTTTGCTGTGGATCACCGGATCCACACCCTACCAAGCGGCAGGTCCCCTTCTCCCACACCCTGGCAGCCCCGGAGAGGGGATCGAGCGGGTTAGTGCCGGGAAAGACGCTCTGAGCCAGCCGCAGAGACTCGTCGCTGGAGCGGATGAGGAGCGCTCAGGCTGTTGAGCCCGTTCGGCTGTGCTGGACCCGCGTGTGCCATGCCACACGCGTGCACAGGCAGGGGAAAGGAGCAAGCTCCTGGTTTGGGCAGGAGCAAACCATGGCAGTGCGTAAAACACAGACAACCACTTACAGCGAAGGTGCTGAGCACCCTCCGCCAGCGTGCAGCAATGATTTAAAGTAAAATCCCGATCCCCGTGCTTGGGGAAGAGCATCAGTACCCCGTATCCCCCTGGATCCTGCCTAGCCCTGTTGCAGTGCTCCGCCAAGTGCAAGGGCAGGAGGGGAATTTCCCCGGTGCACAGCACAGATGCGTGTGCCACCGTGGCAGAGCCCGTGTCTCCAAAACCCCATATCCCCTCCTCCAAATCACGCCGCTGACCAAATCACTCCGTAACCTGCCCCTCGCCGACTGCCAGGCTGGGCGCAGCGCTTCCACGCTGGAGCCGAAAGGCAGCTTCGGCGTGGGATGGCGGGGAATGCTGCCCAGCGGCACTGAGACACAAAATTTGCCAGAGAGAAGAAAACACGCAAGCGGTGCTTAAAAACTGAAAGCTGTTAGTTTAATTACGGGCTTTCTGCTTTATCACCAATAGCGTTTCTCACACATTCATCAGCAAACCTGGTAATAAATCAATCGCGGGTAGCCAGGAGCTGCAGTCTGGCTCCTTCCCTTTCTCTTCCCTGCTCCCTGTGAGCTCTCGCACCATTAGTATGCAGTCCGGCACTGCCAGTCTGTGCATTTCTCGTCGGCTTTGGACTGGAGCTGGTATCAAGCGGATGCCCCCAGCACAGATTTCACACAGCCAGCTTTGGCTGCGGGGAAGGCAGGCGCTGGCAGAGGAGACGGCCGACGTGCTTGCGTCTCTCGGGACACGTGCACGGACCCGCCTGCATGCCGTATGGGTATTTCTACACCCACGAGGGTTTTTTGGGGGCAGGGGATACAGGGATGGGGCAGGCAGGCAGGGCGCTTGTGCCCCATGGCTAGGTGTGGGCACCGACTGGTGTGCAGGTTCCTGCTCCGTCTGCTCCTTGTTTTGTGCCCAGAAATCCTGACGGCAGGGCCAGGGTGGGGGGCTGTCAGCACGCTGGCTGTGCAGGGGGGTGACCCCCACCTTGGGCACAAAATATTTTCCGTGCACTGACATGGGTACCGCAGGGCAGTCCACCGTCTGCCTGTCAAACCCAGACAGAAAACTCAAAGGCCAGAGGAGAACCGCATAAAGCTGCTTTCCTGTGCCTTTGCTGTGCCCTTGCACCTGAGGCAGTCACAGAAAGCAGGCTCAGCTACCTGTCCCATACCCAAAAAAAAAGCCAAATTTGCAGGCCAGCTGGGATGGTGCAACATCCAGCCGCACTGCAGGGCAGCTGCCAGGCTTACCCCTGCACACACAAATTCCTGGAGAGAATATTGCATCCCCTGACTGCTGTCACAACTCCCAGACGAGGCAAAGTGCTCCCATCCGCGGGCTGGCGGGGCTGGAGCAGGATTCAACACAGGGAACCGAGGACAAGGACAACGACCCCGGCTGAGGACTGCCTGCACAGGCTCTTTGGCACCTACCTGCTCCTTGACCTACTGCTTTTCTCTGCAGCAAAACCACCACCAGCTCTGGTGTTTGGATGTCAACTAAACAATTCCAAACCCTTCATTTCTCCACTCCTCTTTCATTTCACTATCACCTCTGTGAGCTTCCCAAATCTTTTTTTTTTTTCTTTCCCCTCCTGTCTGAGCGCTGCTGGGCTTCGCTCTCCATTTAGCAAACCCTGGCTGCACGGCGGCAGAGGTCCTCCCCTTGCCCCCTCGCAGCACGCCGTTACCTGCCGCTTCCCATCAGCCGCGCGAGTGCTGCACAGATGTGCGCAGCAGCAGCAGCCCAGATGTGCACGGCGCATCGCCAGGCTGCCGGGGCGGCGATGGAGAGGGAGCAGCCGTCTCACCTCCCGCTCCCCTGCTCCGATTCAGCCTGGCTCGGCTGTGACCCCCCCCCAGTCACCGCAGCGTCTGCTGTGCAAAACGAGGAGACGGGCTCCCTCCAATTCCTACTGGAGCGAGTGTGGAAATCAAATTGACCTTGAACACTAATTGGCCCTCTAATTAGCACTCTCAGCAGAGAAGCAAAGGACCAGGAGGAGACTGTCTTTTCAGAGGAGGTGGCAGAGGCTTGGCCAGGGGAAGAGGAACAGCCATCCCTCCACGCTGTGTGTTTCTGCGTGGGCGAAAGGGCACATCTGCATGTTTAGCTATGAAAATCCCCTCCCTGAGGCTAACTCGTTGGGAGCGGGAGCTGGCCTGAAGCTGGGATCACGGTCCCAGGGAGAGCATCCTAAGGCGGAGGTACCGCACAACCCAGCCACCCCGCAGCACACACCTTCCCATCCCCACAAAGTCCCACACCGGATCGCAAGCGTCTTCCTTGGATCTCCCCCAGCCCGTTCCCTGCGGAGGAGATCGGCTCCAGCCCTCCCTGCCCAGGGTTTGCATCTCCATCACGCACCAGCCATCTCCCTCCATCACTCTCTCCATCTCTCGCCCTCCCACACCAACACACACATTTCCCTCCGCTTATCCCCTCCTTTAGCCTGATATTAGGAGCTCTGGGCTTGACATTTTCATTTATGATTATTTACAGGAGGGCAGATCTGAGGAACCAGTCACAGGTGATTTCCCCTCGCCGCCGGCTCCGCTCCGCACGGAGCCGCAGGAGCCAGATACCTCACTGCAGATATCATTAATTCTGCAAATCCCCAAATCCCACCCTCCTGCCACCCCTCATCCTGGGAAAAATGGAAACGAATGTGCTAAAACTGACGGCAGCCGCAGCCCCATGGGAGCCCCCACTGTCCCTGCCTCCTCCGGCTGCCGGCTGGAGCAGGAGCTGCTCTCCCCCCTGAGCCCCAGGGGCAAGGGGAGCCCCCAGGGTCGGATCCTGCCTGGTCCATGGGCAATTAGGGCAAGTGCTGCACAAGGAGGGATTAAGACCCTCCACGGCATTGCTTCCCAGCAGTGAGCAACCAAGCCAGGGAAGACCAGGGGTCAACTCCTGCTTTGGGTCCGGCAATGGAGGGACCCGAATCCGGGGCTGGTCCCACTCCTGTGTGGGGCGAAGCCAAAGAGCAGCACATGCAAACGTAAACCCAGGCCTTTACGCATTTTCTTTCAAAAAAATAACCAACTGACACAAAGCGATTGCAACCAAAGGAGATTATTCTGCTACGATTACTGCCAGGAGCTGCCGGTGAACTGGAAACTCGGGTCGCAGCTCCTCTTTGGAGCTTCTCCTGCAGAAGGGACACCTCGGCTTCCAGCACGGCTGAGCTCCGGCAACCATCACCGCCCTCCATTGTTTATATGGATGGTCGGTAAAGAGGTGAGGTGGCTCCTATGGCCACCAAGCTGCCACTCTGCCCCAGCCGGCATAGCTGGCCTCAAATCCAGATGGCACTCAGAAATCCCCACCTAGCAGGGATGATGTCCCAGAGTAGTCATCATCATTAACCAGCGTGGCAGGGCAGGATCGGATGAGTCGGGCATCACGTCCACTCCCAGCGTTGCTAAGAGTCCAGACCAGCACACAACCAACAAGGCCCCAGTAAAACCCAGTGCTCCTGGCTCACGCCTCGCTGCAGGAGCGGGATCGGAGCGTGCCATCTCGGCGAGCTCCCGGCTCCCCTCCTCGCAGCGAGCGGTGCTAGCAGCACACCCGGGGAGCTGGGCTGTGCGCTCACCAGCTGCTGCTTTCTTCACCTAGTTGCCTCCCTGACCATAACTGCTCTTTAATTATTTAATGTGTGTAAAATACCTTGAGACTTTGCATTGGAAGGGAGATGAACTGCACGACCTAAAATTGGTCTTTTCCATCTCAAACTCCTAGCATTTTATCCTGGGATGAAAGGAGCTCTATTAGGCAAAGCATCAGTATTATTAGATTTCCTTGGAGCCCTAACAAACGGATATTAGATTATTACTGCAGATGCATTTCTAAGGCACTCATCACCAGAGTATCTGGGCATCAATTACACAGATTTAGAGATAAAAAAAATGCTTCCCCCAGGAGAACAGGGTACAAAACCCCTTCTCTTTTTGCCTCCCTTCCCCACTTCTTCCAAATACGTTCGCCTCCCTCCCACTGCCTTCTGCAGAGCCAGAGCTGCTTACAAGGAAAGCTCTCCGGTTGACGGGCAACCCTTCAATCTTTGAAACATCTGAAGCAGCAAAAGCTTTTTGTAAAGACTGGCAGGAGTCAGCTGAAGAGATTTCAATGTGCAAATGGACATAAAAAGATGCAAGAGAGGGAATGAAATGCCGGATTTATTGTTCTAAGGACAAAGGATTTGCTGTTAGATGAGATGACCCGATGGCCTGGCTCCAGCACCTACAGGTCACACCACACAGAAAGCCCGTCCTGCTTTAGGGGTGAATGGGAAAAGCCGCAAAGTTTGGGTTTGACGGTGCTGATAACGTCTCTGATAATTCCCTGCATTCCTATTGCCATTATGCTAACCCCTAGCAACACCACAGGAATCGTGCTGGATATTGAACGTACAAATCCACGGCTGGAGGTGCTTAAAGGCTGAAGAGAAAAGATCAAAGTTTGAGAGGGAAAACAAGGAAAAGGGGCTTGGCCAGGCTCACACGGCTGGTCTGCAGCACGGACCAAGATGCTCCTCATCCCTCAGGTCCTAGTGCGCAGTCAAGGCAGCGTGGGACCACGCCGCATCGCCCCTGCCTAACTCAGCCTTTCTTGCCCTTCCAGCTTCTCTTGCTTCCAAAAAGACTAAATATCATGATGTATACGAGTTCTTTAATTTCAACAGCTAGTTCCAGAGATGGCGATTTGGCCCCATTTCAGAGCAAAGCATCAAACCGATCACTCTCTCTGGCAGTGTCGAGCCATGCCCGTTCCAACCCACAGGTAAATGCTTCACGACTACACCCAGGAGATGCTTCCAGCCCCTCTCGCAGCCCAGCTCGCTCTCCCTTGCTCGCACAGCAAGCTGCCAGAAGGGGCAAAACCTGAATCAAATCTCCTAATTCATTTTCCAGTCACTGCAGACCAGGCTCCTTTCCCCCGGCACGGCTTCGCCCTGCCTCTGCAAGCCAAGCCCAGCTGCTCGGCTCATCGCAAAGCACCTTCTGCATCGCTGGCGGAGACAAAGCCGGCTGCTCCGGCAAGCCCAGCTTTGTGCATCGGCCAGAGCAGCCGCTGCGCAGCGGGGAAAGCAGTTCTCTTTCAGTAAAAAGCTTTCAAAAGCGCCCTCCGCTTCTATCCGTGGGCAGGACTCCAACTTGGAGCCAGGATCAGGGTCTCTCCCTGCAATCCCAGCTCTTCCCCCACCGAGGCCAGGAGCCCTACGTGTGAGCCACTGCTCACAACGCGACGCCTCGATGTATAGACATCGGCGTATAACCCTTCCATTGGTCAGACGCAACCTCCAAACACCGCAGCTCTTGGCACCTGGACATCGCTGTGATGGAGCAGACGTCCCTCTGCGTGAAACCTGCCAGCCCTGGGAGTGGTGCCTCGGGGGTTAAACGCTTTGCAGGATGACTGGGAAGGCCCAGCTCATCAGCACGAGAAATCCTGACCAACTTGGAGGTATGCCATGATCCTGTCATCCTGCCCTATAGGGAAAACCTGCCCGGCTGTCAGCCAGCCTCGTCGGAGAGATGAAGGGGAGCCAGGGCTCAGCTCTGGGACACGCTGAAGGGAGAGGGCTTGGGATGGGCAGGACCCTACGCAGAGGGAGTGAGCACAAGCAGAGGGATTTGGCTATAGAGGAGGGCATGGCTAGCAAAAGAACCACAAATCCAAGAAAAAGAGCATTACTCCTGCTCCATCACTGAGGTGGCGAGATGCTGACACCAGCATCTAGCCAAGGGATGAGCACAGGGGGACAGCTTGTTTGTGCAACAGGACCCAGCGCTGAGCGAGGATGCCAGGCGCAGCCAAAGCTTGGATGTTAAAGAACAAAAACCACCCCACCACCTCTTCTGGATGATTCTACAAGTTACAAGGTCAACGTGCTTGGTCCTCTCTCGGGCAGAGATGCAGCTTGACCTTCTGCTGCTGCTCTTAGCGTGGCCGTGAAGGCACTTTCCAACCCCAGCAAAGGTCAGGCACCAGCACTGTTTCTGCTCATCTCCCAGATCCCTGCCGTGCTCCGGCCAGAGCCAGGGAATCTCACTGCTGAAGCCCCCGCAAGGCTGTGGGCCCCCCCCCTTCTCCCTTGCCAACCCCACGCACGAGCCACCAGAGCAACTCCATCACCATCTTCAGTATCTGCGCTGAGGAGGCAAAGATAGTCCAGCACATCACCCGCCCTGCACAGATTTATAACGAAGAGGAGGAAGGTTCCCCACCTGTTCCTCCTCTCCTCTATCACAAGCATCTCTCCGTGTTTCACAAGCAACCTCAGAAATCGATGCCCGCTGAACCACAGTTAGCTCCTTTGGTTTATTTATTATTTTCCCAGCTTGAACTCAAACCTCCTTCCACACGGGGAGAGCCGGGGAAGAACCACCTAGTGCTTCACAAGCGCAAACACTGCAGGAGGGACGAGACAACACCAAGACACGGGAAGGGCAGGAGACCTTCCCATCCGGCACGTTGCTTTGGATGCCACCAGGCACAACCCAGCGCAAGTTAGCAATTGGGCGACGGATGCAAGATCAGGGAGAAGAAGGGGGGCCTCTCTATGCTGGCTGTTGAACACGGGATTTCCTGGCTATTTTTCTAGATTTTCACATCACCTCGGCTGTACTCGATGCACCGGTCCGCTGCAATTCTCCTGTGATGACCCGTTAAAGGAAAAAAGCAGGCGGTTATCAAAAATCCCCGGCAGCAAGGACGGAGTGGCACCGGGGCACACGTCCTGCTCGGATTTCTTCACCGGCAATGTCTCTCCATCAACCTTGCCGCGCATTAGCGGCCGCCTTTGCCCCAGCCAAGCATCCGATGCTTTGGGTCAAGGACCACATCTTTGAAACGAGGAGGCAGGACCGGCAGGTTCCTGCCTTGGCTCTGCCCGCAGCGACGCTGGGCAAAGTCACAGGAGCTCCTGCTTCTGCAACGGGCACCGACTCCTTACACCCCAGTATCGAAGGGACTCGGACCCACTGGGGCTCCTCCGAAACCCTCGCCTGCAGAGAAAAGCCCTCCTGCAGCACCACGGCTCGCTTTTTCCACCGGCCGGGGCTCACCTCTGCAAAGTTAATTGCAAAGAGGGCAGCGCCTGAGCAGAAGGCAACCGGCGGGGCTCTCCGGAAAAGCCAATTCCCACAATAAAGAGCTGATAGGATTTCTACGCGGAACGGGGCAGAGAGGGGCAGGGGTGAGGGAGCCCAGCGCGTCCCAGACAATCGCTCCGCCGGCGCTAACGTGCGGATAAATAGCCGGTGCTGACATCTGCTGAGAAATACCTTCCCCGCTCCACACTGAGAACTGCAAGCTAATAATATCCCATCTGCCCCCCCCCCACACCCCTTTTCTCCATCCCTCCTCCACCCAATTACCGAGCCTGACATTATCCGTCATCTTCCCTTTGTGTCGGCGAGAATCCAAATGCAGACGCCGGGAAATTAATAATAATTGTTGTGTCAAAATGCGGGATGTAATCAGGATGCGGCGTGGAAGCTAATACAAACACAAACAAATGGTATTTATCCTCCCGAAAGATCCCTCCCCTCCCTTCCCTAAGGGCCGCCGATGATAATACTCATGGAAGAGATGAATCAGTGCTAATATAGGGATTAGGAATAGATCCCAAATCCCAGTCTGGGCTGCAATCAAAAGGAGCGCTCTTAATTGAAATTAGAGCTGGGATTTCTGCGCCTCTGCAGAGAGGGGTTAAGCCCATCGGGGCTAAACAGAAGGGAAAATAAAAATAGCATCTTTATTGGAGAACAAGAAGGTGGGCAATGAGAAAAAAGATCCTCTCTGGCTTCAGCACATCTGGTTTTCACAGCCCTCGCTTTTGAGGCTGGGTTTTGTCCCAGCGCCGATTCCCGCAGGCAGGGCAGAGACGACGCGCTCCTGCTTCTCACGCAGGCATCTTTCTCCCTTTTCAGCTTGAGCGCGGGGTTCAGAAAGGATATTTCAAGATCAAACCGCACCTCCCGTGCTCCGATCAAACCCGGGGGCGAGCTGAGCTCGGGTCCTGTTCCCTACCCTTTCCTGAAACTTTTTACCACTCTGCAAGCGAAACGTGCTCTCTACCCTGATGCTCACGCCAGCAAAGATAAGTGCCCTCGCTTTTATTCCTTTTATTCGGCAGCCGAGGCGCGTGGGCACAAAAGGTGAGGGGCAGACCACCAGAAAAAAGGCACAACTCCTGCTTTTATTGCTGCTCCAACGCCCGCATCCCTCGGCGCCCTGGGACTGATATCCTAAGCAGCAGAAAGACAACTTCATCTCCTGCTGGCTCATCCCAACAAGCATCCCCCAAGCTAAGCACGTTTGAACATCTGCCATTCATTCAGAGGGGCTGAATTCTTCCTAAATCCCAGTCCCAGGCAAAAGGGATGCTTAGGAGCTGGGTACTTAATGGTAGCATCTCACTTTCTCTCTTTCCAAAGGTCTTTGTGATGACTGACTCCTCTTACCTTCTCTCTCCCAGCCCTAAGCATCACCCCGAGTGATCCCTCTCCACGGATGTTACTCAAAGGAGTCTCGCGCACATGAGAAGCAGAAAATAGGATCCAGCCACGGTTTAGTCCCACGAGCACATTAGCAATTCCTGTGCTTTAATTCCAAATTAGACTTTACTTCTAAAAACAGGTTTCTAAATTCTTGACTTGGGAACGGTGCCACAGTCTGTGCCTTCCGCTAACAAACATGAACCTAGACTAGAAACAAGCCTAAAAATAAATCAGCCAGCTCGAAACACTCCCGGGTCCCAGCAAAGGTTGGGATTTGGCTCTGACCTTCACCGATCTCGCTCGGGCTTCCCCCATCTCCAGCCTCCCCTACCCATAGCCCAGTTGTGCAAAAAAGCCCAGGCAGGAAAATCACACTTCCAGAGCCGAGAGGCAGAGAGGAAACCCTCCGCAAAGCTGCCTGTGAGCCTGTGCAGACTTAATTCATCTGCTCGGCGGCAGCAGGTCCTCCAGGGCAACCCAAGGGGTTGCAGGTCAAGAGAGACTCAGTCGAGTATGGCCAGTTAGAGATGACTTAGATGCATTCCTATTCCCCGCCTAAACTTTCGGTATCTCTACAGTGTCCTCTCCAGGAAAAGCTGGCACGACAGCAAACACGAGTGCGTTCAAAAAAAAACCACAAGCAGCAAATGCTGATATTGCTGTTCAGCCCGGCTGCATCGCTCTGCGATGCTGCTGTGGATTTTACAAGCCGCCTTGCATCCCGGCCAGACTCTGATTTATCCCTTCAAGTTGCAGAAAGCTTTTCAGACACCGAGCTGACTAGACGGTTGTAACGACCAAGATTTCAGGTAGTGATCTGGTCATACAGAGACCAGAGTTTTGAAGACTGCCCATAAAACTCCTCTGTAGCTTTCAGTTGTACAGTCAATTACAAGCGCGCCAGCGATCTGGTGAGGACAGCTTTGGATTAGCCTTAAGACTAGACTTTGAGAGCAGCTCCCAGCTCTGAAGAGCCTGGCTCCTTGCATATTGAGCCACTGAACCCACTACAGGTCTTGAGGCCGGTCCAGAGCTAAATTGATTTTAAACACAGGCACCATCTAGAAATTCGGCACTTTCGCAGCCAGATGCATTTGGAGTTGGTTTGCAGCTGGGCAGAGAAAACCATTAGGAGTTCAGGCATGTACAGCTAAATGAGCTCCCCAAGGTTGCTCAGCAGGGTGGGGATCCATCTCATCCAGCTTCTGCTCCCAAAAACTTGGCTCTCTGGTCCAGCGCAGAAATCCGGCTCCTCCATCAGGAGCGGAGCTTGATGCCTCTAAAAAAAACCCCTATCTAAAGACGATATGAACTGCGTTTCGGTGCTGCCTCTCTCCCTGCTAACCACCCGACAACGTGGGCTGGACCACAGCCTCCGCGCCCCAGAGCTGCTATAGCAAATTACGATACTCCGCCTAAAGAGACTGAGACCCGAGGAGTTCTTGCTCCTCCTGCCACCTCTGAACACGCGCTTTATTCCCAGGCTGATTTTCCCGCCCGCAAAGCGCACATCCACGCTGTCGGCATCCCGAGGCCGGACAGCCTCCAGGTCCTCCTCCCGGCTACACCGTCCCTCGCCGAGCCGTGCCGTGCCCGCTTGATCCCTCTCAAGTAACAAATTGGAACAGCAAAAGAGGAGCTGGGTGAGGATGAGCCGGCAAGACATAGCTGCTCCGCGGCGAACCCTGCACCCACGGCGGGGCTCGCGGCTGGATCATGGATTGTTGCGAGCATGAAAATTCATTCATATGAATTTGGAATATAATACCTGACACAAGATGTATCGCTGCTGCCACGCTGCAATCCCAGATAAGGACACAGCAGTAACAGATGGAGGAACAAGGCACTTATCTTGTTAGCTGATGGATTTATCGCTCCTTCCCCCACCCTTCCCTACATATTCCATAGTGTGCAGAGAGCCACGTTCCTCGGCAGAGCGGCATATGGAGCACGAATTGATTTCTTCCTAACACCCCCTCCACACTTTAATTCAATAAGAGCTGGAGTGGTGGATAAACAGCTTGTTGTGCTAGGAAAATTTCAAAACAGTCAAGAAAATGTCAAACTGTCTTTTTTATGAGTGCCTTCCCCCCCCCCCCCCTTTTTTTCTTTTCCTTTTTCTTTCTCCCTCCTCCTCGGGTGCTCAGCACGGCGGCTGGCAGCGAAGTAGCTCGGTGTCTGGAGAGAGCGGTCCTTCCCTGGCTGCGGGGAGGCAGGCACCGGAGCATCTTCTGTCAGGCCAGTCCATGGCAGAAGGTGGCTTCGGTCCCATCCTTGGATGGAAGCTGGGAACAGAGCGGCTCTGGGTAAAAGATTAGGCAGATGGTTTCATCTGGCAGCTCCCTTAATCTCATTACTGGAGCTGGTGGAAGTTTTTAATGTGATCTCTCTCTCCTTCTCTACCCTCACCCCGTTCAAAATGTCTTTTTTTTCCTCAAAAAGAGACACTTATTTCCATGGTGGTTTCTTTGTTAGGCACAAATAAAATCTTTAAAAAAAAAAAAAATCCATTTTTGGTGTCCTCTCCCTCTCTTTCAGTGCTTTATTTTAGCTCTGAAAAGGAGAAATTATCAGAAAGGAGGAAAAAGCACAATTACACGTTTTCTGGATCTTGCTTTAAAATATGGAGCATTTCGGAAATACCATGGACACGCTTCTGAAGACGACAAGCCGCCTTGCGTGCTCTTGCCCTGCAGACCCCTGCGCCATGCCGCCTTTGCCGGTAACCTCAGCAGAGGCAACGGCTGTGGTGCGGGAGTTTATTTGGGGATGTGAAGATCCAACCCTGAGCGGACACCAGCATGTCCCACGGCTCAAAGGGTCCCCGCAGGCCTCCAGACTTGCAGACCTCTGCCCCAAGCACCTTGCCCTGGCTACTCCTCATGCAGCTGCCCATTTCTTTCCACCTTGTAAATCAGCCAAGAGCTTTAATCTCCTCCCAAACGCATCCCTCCATCGCTCCCTCCTCCCCAGCTCTCTCCGCGCCTGCCACAGCTTGCTCTCCTGAAGGCTTCTTTGCAAGATAAAAGCCTTCGTGCTTTTCCTCCCCAACCATGCATCCTTTCCGCAGCTCATTTCCCTCGAACTTCTCTGCAGAGCAAAGATCACCGCAGCCCCAAAGCTCAGCCCAGGAGCGCACCCAGCCCGAGCCGTCCCTGGCTCACAGCAAGCAGCGCCGGGTGAAAACCATCTCCAACTGAGTCGGTTTGGAGGAGATGTCCGAGGAACGAGACCCAGTCCCTACTTTGAAAAAAATCGACGCAAGCACGAGGAAAGAAAAGGGGCATGCACTTCCAGAAATGACACCAAACCCAATGGATTCCCAACAAGCTCAACAGAAGACCTCACTTAATGAATAAAAAAAGTGCCCCCTAAGGAATGTAGGAGCTGCTTTGTTTCCTTCAAAACTTCCCCTACAAAGCCTCTGCACTGATACAGGAGTGACTGCAACTCGGACGCGCAGAGAAGACCCTGCGCACCCATGGTTAGATGCCATCGGTGGCCTCAGCACCCTGGTCAGGATGCAACACCAGCGCCACCTTATCCCGGCAGCACCGGCAATTGCTGCTGTAGGTCAAGCAAGGAACTGGTGTCTGCGAACCCCAAATCCAGGACCATATCACCCACAGACCCACCGGGGAGCAGAAATAAAGGCAGACAGAAACCCACGGGGTGGGCAGCAACGTGATGCTTGGGGTTGCACATCCCTGCAGGGTGAGCGTGCAAGAGGGAAAGCAGCTGCCATTAACATGCTACAGCAGCTCGGGTCGGGCGCTTGCTGCGCACAAGCTGGGATCGTTTTGGGGGAGAACGGACCCGCAGGAACATGTCCAAGGGAGGAGGGCTCCGTCCTGCTGCTTCCCACCTCCCCGCCGTCTGCCTACTGCTGTGCTAGAAGACGAAAGCCGTCTCCCCACCCCCTCTGCAGCAGAGCAGTGCAGAAGGCTGCAGGATCCTGCAGGGAGACGGCATGTTTAGCATGCAGGAGAGAGTGCTGAGCAAAAGCCCTGTCTCGTGCCACGGTGCACAGGGCCTGCCGAGCAGCCGGCCAGGAGCAGCCAAACACCGCTGGAAGGAGTGGGGTGGCGGGTGAATTCGTAGCCCCTCCGCTGCTCCCCCTCTTCTTCCCATTTAGCTCCTGGTTGCAAAGTAGGGCTTGGGTTTGGCGCCTAACCTCTCTGCCTCAGTTTCCCACTGCGAAGCAGCGGTGACAGCTCAGAGCAGTGGGGCAATGCTGGGACCCCATCACCCCTCTTGCTACAGCTCCAAACTGTCGGGCAGGAGCATCGAGGAACTCATCTCTTTGCTCGAGGAGCATCACCTCTTTGCTCCATCCTTTCCTCCCCGATTTCAGCTCCTGCCAGCTTGCACTAGGGACCCACAACCCCTAATGACAGCGGCAGCACTCAAGCACCCATCCTGGCCAGCACCCGCCCCGTGCCACAGCCCCCAGCCCAGCACTGAGCTCTCCTCCTCCTCTGCAGGCTGGGGCTCGTCCCCTCCGAGCCTTACCTGCCATCAGCATCTCCACCTCGTCCCTTTTCCCCACCTGCCTCCACAGCCACACCGGGGAGGGGACCAAAGCGGGTGACAGCACACTGCCACCGAGGGTGGCCGGTCCCCGTTTGACACCGGTGCCCCTGATGGGCTCCAACCCCCCCCCCCCCCCGCATCCACCTCCCCTCCCAACAGCCATGGCTCCAACTCCTGCTCCCCCGCTTCCGCGGGACCCTTTCAAACCGGCCCCTTTCAAGCAAGGCTCTCGCCAAGCACCCAATTACAGCTCCATGGCCAAGGATGAAAAGCTGCTCTCGAGAGCATCCTGTTTTCCCTCTCTCTCTCCCCCCCTCCTCTCATGAGGTTAAAGAGCTAAAGACCAACTCAGAGACAGATAATAGAGTGACAGTGCCTCATAAAAAAGCAGCCGAAGCTTTGGAGAAAGCTGGCATACGGTGCGTTAGGGATTTCTGTCGCGGCAGCTGGGAGTAACAGTGACCCTCTGAACTCAATTTGCTCCACGGCTTTAAAATGAAGGGAAGCCTTTGGACTGTCAAACTCCTCCTCTGGCTTCCAAGGGCGGCTGCAGACTCCGGCACGAGCTTTCGGGGGCCCAGCACACTCCTCACTCTAAAGCCTATTGCTCTTGGTTCATACCTGGGGATGGAAGCGGCATCCCAAACCCTGCAGGGATGAGGTTAGGCGGGATGCGGTGCAAAAGGGAGTGCAACCTACCAGACGGGAGCAACACTGAGCCCTGGGGTGCGGATACGTCTATTTATCTATTACAAAGTGGTAGCCAACCCTTTAGAGGATTACTTTCACGCAACAGCCCTCCTTACTGTTCCCCTTACCCAAAACCCAGCAAGAGCAGAGGGTCGGGGGGGACGGATGACACACACAGGCAAGGTTCGCGCCGCAGCAGCGTGGCTGGAGGTGGGAGGCGCGGGGGTACCCTCGCAGCCGCCGGCCGCAGGCAAATAGCTCGGCGCCGCTGCACAAACCCATCACGTTCCCCTCTCCCGCTGCCTTTCTTTTTTTTTTTTTTTTAAACGAGTAGAAATTCTTCCCACTACGCATTAGCGCCCAACGTAATGGTGCAAAGCATTTTTCATTTATCATCATAATGCCAGTCAAACGAACCCCCTAATAACATAAATGCAAGAGGAAAGCTATTAGAGTTTATTTGTGCAGTGGCTTTGAACTCGTCCCCACTGCTCCCACCGTATAACTGGAGGGGATGGATGGAGCTTGCATCTTTAGGCCCTTTCATTGAAAGCTATTCCTCAGCTAGCCAGAGTCTTTCCTTACAGACCACTGCAACCCTGCGCATGTCGCCGTATTTGCTGAATTAGCAAAATAAATACCTAAATACCTGAAATAATCCAGTCCTGTTTAGAATCACAAACACCCACTGAGATCTTCTGTGCCTTTCCACAGGTGTGATGTGCCCCAAGTCGAGGTGCTGGGGAACAACACACCTGGCTATTAGCGCTCACCTTCAGCTAAAGATCTCCAAATTCTCTGCCTGCTATTCCTCCCGTGCATACCTGAAAATAGGCCTTTGCCTTCTGCACCACACAGCCCTGTCTGCACTCCCTATCCCAGCTCTGCACGTCCGACAAGCACCATCACAGCTTCTCCAATGCAGCTCAGGCCAGACCTCTTCCTCTGCAACCCACAGACCATACATGCTAGGGAGACCAGTGCTCATGCAATAGCTCTGCTGACGCTGGTGAGGCTCATTTACACGAGGAAACTTGCCTAAATTGTAAAAGTACTTGGAAGATTCAAGTCATTCCTCTATACAGCTCTTCGTTCTCCTTTGCTGCAGTCATTCCCATCCTAGGGTTTCGCCACAAGCATCTTTCCCTCCTGCCTTGCAGGTCCCTCCTCATCACTCCAAGTCTAGCCTTCAGCACCCCTCATCCCCAAGATCTTCCAGCTTAACTTGTCCCAACAGCTCTCATCCCACAGCAGCTCCGTCCTGGAGAGCCATCGCAAGGCATTTCATTTTACATACAATAATTTCCTCATTAAGCCTAAATTAAATGCATATTTCAGAACCTACAAGTGAAAGCAAACGGTTCAGTCTTATGCTTTATTAAACAAAAACCTTTGTGTGGAAAGAGCCTTGGTGCCAAATCACAGCCCTGCTGATGGGGCCGAGCTATTCCCAACCGTACAGTAACCGGCGTGTCAAGATGTGCAATGCTGGCAGAGAGGACCTGCACTGCGGAGGGAAACAGAACAGCGCCCACCTGACAAATTAGTTTACTCATTAAGTTAAGAAGCCTATTTTGCTCGACTTCTGCAAATCAGTGTGCTTAGCAGTCGGGTAACTTCCAGGGAAGGGATGTGCCCAGTGCGGTTGCAAGTCGGCAGGAGCCCCAGCTATTGCCACCGCCGTGCAAGAGTAAGCCTTCTCCCCTTCACCATGCTGTCCGCTGGAGCAGGGAAAATTCACTGTATATCTGATGGGATAGTAAGAAATCCAGGCTCATTTAAGGGCTTGGACAGCTGGGAGGGCAGGGGATGCTGTGTATTTGCAGCAGAGCATGCACACTGGGTTGGAGCTACGGTGGAGGGCTGCAGGTTTAGCAACCGAGCAGCAGTGCCAAGGAGGGACCCGTCCCTGGGGTATAGGTTGGGGACAAGGTGCCATCAATGAGGCACAGCCGGTGCTGTCGAAGAGCATCCCCATACCAAAAACAGCAGGCAATGCTGGGGATCAGGCTGAGGTACAGAGAGGTGCTCACCAGCCCCCCGCCTGTCAGCTGTCCATAGCCAGAACCGACAAGTTACCAACCGTCTCCCCTTCTGCTCTTGCAGCCTTACAAAGCAATAAAAATAACCACCAATAAAATCTAGATCTATTTAAAAAGCTCTGCCCCTGCCTCTCAGTTTGCAGTTGATGGGCTCTGGGACGCAGACTTTGCAAAGAGCTTCCCTGGGTGCAGAGGTGCGGCGGGAGCCGAGCGGGAGGGGAGAAGGGGTGGGAGACAAAACTTGGGCGGAAAGAAGATGACATGAATTGAGAGCAAGAGTCACGGCAGAGGAGGGCTCGCAAGAAAGGAAGACAATAAAATCCAGGGAGACAGACAGAGATTAATGAGCATTTCCCAAATATGATAATTTCTGGACATCAACACATTAAATTTAATATCCCTATGGGCTACCGACAAGGACTGCATCTCTCTGACCCTATGCATAGAGGGGTGAGGTCTCGGCTGGCTTTGCAGGACCCAGGCACCACCAGCCCACCCCATGGCACGTCTGCCTGAGCTTTTGTGTGCACAAGGGACATATTTTCTACCGCAGCGTAGCTCCAAGCCTGTGCATTTGTGCCTCCTCTGCAGCAGCACATCCAGCCGTCAGCGCCCGGGCGCTGGTGACACGTCCCCGAGCACGGGCTGAGGACACCACAGCCTGTTTTGGGAAGGTGCCTGTCAACGAGCCCGCGGTGCATCCCCGCCACCGTGTCAGCACGCTGGGACCCGGCTGCGGCACGCACAGCCCCACTGCGACCGGCTGCCGGCTCCGCGACCTCCGCGGAGATGCCAAATTGCATCCAATTGTGCGTGGCTAACCAGGCGTTAGCCTCCTGCGCTCCATCCGGACAGAGAGCAGCTGGGGGAGCAGGCTCAACCCCAAAACCCCCATGTTTAACACCAACCCAACGCACGAGCCAGCCAGGGGTTTCTGCAGGGCTTCGCTCTGCCACGGTTGGTGCCAGCATTTCACACAAGCAAAGCATATGCGGTTGTGGTTTCTCGGGCACTGCCAGACAGGCAAATCCTGCCCTTACGGTCACCCTAGACTTGAAAGGAATAGGATTGTTTTCCCGAGATATTTCAGATTA